>NW_028274872.1:345497-690994 GCF_037043125.1 Eumetopias jubatus
TTTTTCCACCTGGCTCCTTTCCCTCTACGGTACTTGTGTCAAGTTCACTTGTGTTATCGTGTGTACGTCTAGCTTGTTTGTTTTCATCAGCTAGCATTCCGTCACCTGAAAACACAGCAACTTATTGATTGATTCCATTGGCCGGGGGCTTTTGGGCAGCCTCCAGCTTGGGGATCATAAGTTGCGCTGTGAACATTTTATCCGTGTCTTTTGGCGAATGTGTGTAATTATTTCTGTTGGGTATGTACCCAAGACTGGAGTTAATGGCAGTATAAAGCACATGACTAAACAAACAATCGTCTTACTGTTTAGTGTGGTGAGTGAGGGTGTCTGAGGCAGGATGCTTCACCGGTGGTGGTTATGGAGAATGTTGTCTTTGAGAAAGCCAAAAGGGCGAGCAGGAGACAACCATTCGTACACAGGAGCAATGCCAAGCAGAGGAGACAACCTGTGCAAAGGCCCTGAGGCAGGGCTGAGCCCACTGTTTTCCAGGAAGTGAAGGAAATTGACTGAACGTGTCTGGGAGAAGTATGTATGAGGACCAGGTCATGCGGGGCTGTGAAGTGGGCAGGAGGGGCTTGGGAAGGGCAGTGGGGGATCATTGCAGGGTTTGAAACAAGGGAGGGAGCATAATGTGGCAAGTGTTTTAGGTTTGTTCCTCTTTCTGCAATGTCAAGACTATACTGGAGGGACTGGCGTGGAGGTAAAGGGACCATTTGGAGAATGTCTGAGAGGCTGGCAGTGATGGCAGCCCAGATGAGGGTGATGGAAAGGCAGTGTATGCATTAGAAGTACAAATACAGCAGTCATAAGAAAGCACTGTTATTACTATAGCAACTAGTACTTGTTGGTTCCCCACTGTGTGCGAGGCAATGTGCTAGCTGTCTCATCTGTGCTTAATACCTGATACAACCCCATGAGGTAGGTACCCGCTATCATCCACATCTTATGGCTCAGAAGACAGAGGCTTATAGAAATTACTGCTGCATCTGTCATTGATACAAGTGTTACTGAATCTGAGAGAGTCGGCCTTGCCAGCCTGTATCACTGACACGGTGGGATCTGGACTCATGGGGTCATGAGAGGCCCCATCCTGTCGCTTACCAGCGTCACGGTGCACGCGCCCATGGTCTCCCAGCTGCTTTTCCCCAGTGGGGCTGGGATTGGAGGTGAATTTGTTCTCAGGTCATATACAGTTTTTGTAAATGCAGAAGCAGTGCTCAAATTTGCATCATTACTAGAGAAGATAAACCACCAGTCCCAACAGACTCAGTGCAGTTTTCTTCTGGAAAAACAGGCTCCAGAACAGGAACAGGTGTTTCATCCAGAGACTCTTGTACCCGGAGAATCCCAGAGGGAGCACAACCAGGAGTTCCTTTTTCCTGAAACTAGATGGAACATCGCAGCTTGGGTTTGAGGTCTGCTCTGCCCCCCCAACCCCCGTCCATTATAGCCTCCGGTATATTCTGAGGCTTCATTAGTCATGGGGTACTGGCGGTGCCCAGATGCACTGTGCCCTTCCCACCTTCCTAGGGCGTTTGGGAAGTGAAGTGGCCACTCCTCACTCCTGCCTTCTCTGCAGACCTTGCCTTGACCAAAGCCACCCCTGATGTCTCCCCCACCCCGTCTCCTCCCTGCTTCTCCTCGTCTCCCTTTGTGCTCTGCCCGTGGATAATCGCCAGCATTTAGGAAGTGCTTACTCTGTGAAAACACTGTTTTAAGAGCACTGAAAGCGCTGCTTCGTTGGGCCCTCCCTCACAAGACGAGTTGTCATCACGCTCCATTGCCAGACGAGGAGACTGAGGTCCAGAGAGCTTTCAGAAATTGGCCGAGGCCGTCACGCTGGCGAGAGGTGCCCTGGGACTGAGCCCACATCTGTCCACCCTGCTGCTGCCTGCCTGTGAGTTCATCTGCCTTCTCAGTGAGGTTGGGCCCCTTCATTCCTGACCCTCGTTAGTGTGGTGCTGGGCATGTCGTGGGCCCCCGGTATATACTTGCTGACTTAAGCTGAGAGCTGGAGAATGTTTGGTTGCCATGGGATGTTTGAGCTCTACTGGAAATGACCCCATGGAATCCCATGACCATGACCTGATGTGGTGGCTGCACACTGAGCTTAGAAAATTCTGCTTCTGACAATGACAGCAGTACGTCATGGCTGAGCGTTTGTTTTGTGCCAAACACTGCAGAGCGCTTTAGGGTCGTGTCCCCAACTCCTCATCCCAGTCCTCTGTGCAGCCGTCCCGCTCACCACAGCTCAGAAAGCTACAGTGAAGGGCATCGCCGGGTGGCGGAGGCTGTACCCCCCTGGCCTGTCAGCATTGCCATCGCGGTCTGCACCATCGAATGCCTGGGGAAAGGTCGCCCCCCGGGGCAGCGGCTGAGGATGGACCACAGACGATCCAGTCGTATGTGATCACTACCTTTCACTTCCCTTGTTCCATCATCAAAAAGGCAAGTGGCACTCTGGCCATTTGGTGTCACAAGTTCTGTTATCTTTCATTATTCTGTGTTTGAGTCCCAAATAAGAAGGAGGAAAGGAGCTGGAGGAAGCAGGGAAATGTGCTCAGTGGTCTCAGATCTCCAGATGTCCTCCCGGTTAGGGGGCTCACCAGGCTGGCTAGGGAGGAGGCAGGTGCGGTGGTTTGGGGAGGTGACGTCTACCGGCCAGGATCTGCGGGCATGTCCTTGCATTAGAGTGGGGACGTTTCTAGGTCAGATCCCACGTGTATCCAAGGACTGGGGGTTTGTAGAGGTGGCATTGTCTGGGTCTGTGTGTGGGAGACACCTGTGTGGTCGTGAGTGTGACTGGAAGTACTCACTCCGTGGGCCTGGAACGTTGGTCTGGACCCAGCTGAGGGTCAAGGGAGTGGCCCCAAAACTCCACTTCCTCGCTGTCACAGGGGACTGGGAGCTGGAAGCACATGGACCACCAAGAGGTCCCATGTAGGGACGGATTGTGAGAGCTCGCTCCATGCCCCTCCGCAAGCTAGCCACTTTGTAATGAGGAGCAGTAACCGGATGAAGCAGCTGGGAAAGGGCAGTGGCCTCTGAGCCCGGCCTTGGAGCCAGGCTTGTGTGGCCTCTGTCTGTTGCCTGTGTCTGTTCTCCGGAGCATCCTGGGTGTGCCGTCACCTGCTGTTCTGGGCTGATGTGAATCTCCAAAGCACTGCTGTATCACCCCTGACTGGAAGGAGCCCCAGACCTGAGGCCAGCCAGGCCCTGGGCTGCACGTGGAGATTTACCCGTTCAATGCTGGCATGGCCTTCTTTGTCCATTGGCCACTCCCCCGCCCCCCCTGCCCCCCTGCACCTGCTTTGCTGCCTCACCACTGTGAACTAGAGGCAGTTTGGTCCTGGAATGGACCTTTGACAGCTGTGGACTGCAAGAGGTTGGTGTCAGACTCCACATTGTTCAGTAGGAACCTTGGGTGAATTACTCATCCTCTTTGAGCTCCAAGGCTTGTCTCTGCTGATTCGGGAGGAAGCTAGCATTGCTGAACTGGGGATGAAGAACATGATCATGATGGTGACTCTAGTAAGTGACATTTAGTTTAGACTCACTATGTGCTAGGCACTCTGTTAAGCACCTTTTATATATTTGTGTATATATACATACACGTAACCTGAACAGACTTTCAGAATCACCCAGGAATTAATATCCTAATTTTCTAGATAAAGAATCAGTGCTAAGAGGGGTTCAATACCTTGCTTCTGTCACTAAATACTAGAAAGAAGCTATAATGAGTTAAGTGGTGATCCTCCGGAAGGTATGGCCACCAGGAACCTGGGAATGTGACCTTAGGTGGGTTTTTGCAGATGTCATTGAGTTAAGGGTCTTGAGATGAGATCATCCTGAACTATCCAGGTGGGCCCTGAATCCAGTGACCCCTGTCGTAATGACAGAAGAGAAGGCAGAGAGACACACAGAGATGAGGGCCACATGCAGGTGGAGACAGGATGGGAGTGATGCAGCCACCAGCCCGGGGGCCTGGAGCCACCAGAAGCTGGGGGAGAGCAAGAAGACATTCTCCCTTGGAGTCTGCATCCCTGTTGACATCTTGATTTCAGACTTCCAGCCTCCAGAACTGGGAGAGAATACAATTCTATTGTTTCATACCACCCTGTCTATGGTCCTTTGTTGCAACAGCCTCAGGAGACTAAGACAGAGGCGCAGCCAGGACTGAATCTCAGACCATCTTCTTTTGGGAGGTGATGTACATCTGTCAGACATGTAGCTCATGCTCAGTTATGTCTCAGTCTCTGTGCGTGAGTCTTGCTAGTTGTCTAGGGAGACTTCTCCCCTTGATGTGCTCTCTGATGCTCTGGAAGACTGGGAACTCTTCCACAATGAGATGAATCCTATTCGTTGTCCATTGCACACCTGAGGTCACAGCTGTCGGCACACGAGGAGACCCTGTGTGCAGAAGTGGGACATGGCAGCGTTGCCGCCAGGAGACCTGTTTCTGTCTCCACCTTGACCAACCCAGAGACTTAGGTTTGGAGGTTTCATCTGGGTTTTTGGTCAAGCATGGCCGAGAAAAGTGTTGGAGTCAGCCAGACCTGGCTGCTGCTTCTGGCAAGTTCTGAGATGCTCCTTGGTGTTAGGGAGTGGGCCTTGAGGTTGTGCAGGTAAAGCACTGAGCACAGAGCCCAGAATAGGAGAAACAAAAGTATTTAATAATATAGTATATATTCACATATTTGTGTGCATATAAAAATATATGGGTATTCATAACATATAAATAAATATGTAGAGCAGAAGAGTATTGGAAACATTGATTTTAAAACTTTTTAAAATTTTTTATTGTTATGTTAATCAGCATACATTACATCATTAGCTTTTGATGTAGTGTTCCATGATTCACTGTTTTACAAACTGTTTTTAATCACAAAAGTTACACTGTTAATAATGAAGATTTAAATTTTTGAAATAAGATATACAACTAGGAGAAGGGTACATATAAAACTAGTTAGAAATAAACACAGTGAATATTTAGTGTATAGTTTTTGCATATTTTCTCTTTCCTGTATTTTTCCTTAAAATGTGGATCTTATTGAACATAATGTTTTGAACCCTTCTTAAACAATGTACTGTGAATGTTTTCCCCCGTGGTTAAACATTTGTCTTCAAAGTCGTGTTTAATGGCTCATTATGTTCTGTGTGGGAGTTTCTGTGGGGCTCCGATGGACTGACTGATGCCTACCGATGTGGGGAGAGAGAGAAGGCTTTTTGATGGCAGACTGTGCAGAAACTGTCTAGCGGAGATGGTGAGAGGCGGGGTGGGCGAGCTCCCAGCGGCTCCCCCAGGATGCACAGCTGCTGGGGCCTCTCTGTCCTGCCAAAGCGTTGCTCCTGTTCACATCCCCATATTCCCCTGGCATGGTGTCAGACTGCCCTCGGCTCACGGCTTTTCCGGCAAGGTACTGTCGAAGTACACATTTTGCTGACCTGACTGTGGGGAAGTTATATCTTATTACTTCATTTGCATTTTCCATGTTGCTCAGAAATGTGAGCATAGTTCTCCCGCTTCCCCTCTGTCACCTGCTGGTGTTCCTATTGGCCTGGGTGCATTTTTCTCATTAATTTTTAGTTCTAATGTTTTTTAGATTTTATTTATTTGAGAGAGAGAGAGACAGAGATACTGAGAGAGAGCAAAAGTGGGGAGGAGAGGGAGAAGCAGGCTCCCCGCAGAGCAGGGAGCCCAACATGGGACTCGATCCCAGGACCCCAGGATCATGACCCAAGCTGAAGGCAGATGCCCAATCGACTGAGCCACCCAGGTGCCCAAGTTTTAGTTCTTTTTGTAGTCTAGATGCTATTTTTTGTTCACTGTGTTGCATTCCAAAGACTTTTTTTTTTAGACTACAGCTTGTCTTTCATGTGGCTTATGGTGTCTTATGTCAAAGATTTTGAAGTTAACCTAGTCCCACTTTCCCATCTTTTCTCTTATGGCTTGTGCTTTGGGTGTCTTGTTTATGAAGTGCATACCTGCTCCCGCTCTGTAGAGTCCCCTGTATTATATAGAGCACTGTGCTGGTAGGCCACAGTACCTAGCGACTCTGTGACTTGGGTGAGACCTCTCTCTGGACCCCACTTTCTCCTTTATAAAATGGGGATAATAGTGTTGGCTTCATTGTTTTTCAGATTTAGTGTAATCTCCTTGAAAGAGTGCCCAGTGCCTGAAAATCACCCAGGAAACATGAGGTGATCATTGTTGTCCCAGAAATTTTGCTTTTCCTTTTAACATTCACGTGTTAACTCCATGTGGAATTTAGTTCTGGTGCAGGATGGACATCCGTATGGCTGGCTTGCTGTCCCTGCACCAGTAATTGACCAATCCATCTTTTCACCCTGAGATAGTAACACTACTTCTGTCCCATAGCAGCTTCCCAGATGGTCGTCTCTGTGCTCTCCTGTTCCAAGGTCTACTTTTCTATCCTTAGGACAATAATGTGTCTTAAGTTAGTGTGGTCTTAACTGATGAGGACAGAGTTCAGTACCTCCTTTACATTCTTCTCCAAAATTGTCAGGGCCAGTTTTCTCATTTATTTATCCATGTGGATTTCAGGAACAGCTTATTAAGCTTCACGAGGACCCTAAGACTAACATGCGACCACAGGACCTTTTCTCCCAGACACACCACACGGCTCCCATGAGAACATTTCCTGGGCATTTCTGTTTGCGTAATAAGTTCTTGATTTTGAAGATGTTCAGTTTAGTAAACCTTCCTGTGTATCTACCCCAGCAGCTGCGTGTTTCTGGTGTAGACACTGAGGCTGTGCTCTGAGGCCAGCGTGGTTGACCCTTTCAGACCGTTCCTGAAGTTCACCTTCGCCAAGGAATTTTAAAGCTTTGGCTTCTCAGAGGTGATCTCCAGTTTTGGAGCATGTTGGGGACTTCCTTCCAGGCCAGGCCAAATGTGGCTTTGCCAACAATACCTGGTTATCAGCGGGGTTCTTTTTCGGCCTAGTCTCAGGTTGACCACTGGGCCTTTGTCTTGCTCAGCCACGTTTCTGACATTTTTCTTCTTCCCATCTTTTCACATCCATCTTTTCTGATGTTATTTCAGCTCCTTTAAGCAGCATATGGGT
The DNA here is from genome assembly GCF_037043125.1 of Eumetopias jubatus. Taxonomy (NCBI): domain Eukaryota; kingdom Metazoa; phylum Chordata; class Mammalia; order Carnivora; family Otariidae; genus Eumetopias; species Eumetopias jubatus. The sequence continues at coordinate 352,589 of NW_028274872.1, forward strand.
GGATGAATCCTATCTCAAAATCTGTCTTTTAACTGTAGTATTTTATCCGTTTACATTTACTGTGATGACTGATGAATTCAGACCTAGTTCCAACAACAGTATTTTGTACTCTCTATTTATTGCAGTTTTCTTTGACATTTTTTTCCCTTCTTTTCAGTCTCCTAGCACAGACTGAGTAACTGATCAAAGTTCCTTTATTCCCTTTACTTTTGCTGCTGGTATGGAAGTCCCCCATTCAAGTGCAGTTCTTTTCATGGCCGACCGTAAGCTTTGACGTGCACACTTGCTTTAGTGAACTCTGGACCTCAGGACTGTGCCTGCTACCCCCCCCCCGCCCCCAACAGCGTGAAGACATTGAAACCTTGCAGTTTGACCACTTACTCTATTTTCTAACATGCTGTTTTCAGTATTTTACTTTGGCCTTATCTTTAAACCTCCCTAAATTAGTAATCCTGGTTATTTTTATTACAAGAACTAGTTCTCCATATGTTTACTGGTATTTTGATCCCTGCCTCTTGATTCTCTGCCTTTGCTACTCATTTCTTATTGGTCAACAGCTTCTTTCCAAAAGTCTTTAATGCTGTGAGTGGTAACATTTCTTTCAATCTTTATTTGTCTGAGAATGTTTTAATTTTGTCTTTACTTTTGAACAATAGTTTATTGTAATGTAGAATTTTAGATTTTCTTTCCTCATAAGTCCGTAAAGATATCGTTCCATTCCCGTGGGCTTTTATTATGGCTGAGGAGAAGTTGCTCTCTGCTCTGATTATTGTTTCTTTGTAGAGAATCACTTGCTCCTCGGCTGCTATTACACTTTTCTCTTTTTCTTGGGCAATATTCATTTTACTATGTTGCATCTGGTAATGGGTACATTTCACCTGTTTTCTGTGTTGAGTTTGTGTACATCCCGGTGGGTGTAGACTTGGGTTAGAATTTCTAGCAAGGCTTGCTTTCTTCATTCACAGCCAAGCTACACTAAGCTCTCTTGCTGTTTCCCTGGCCTAGCAGAAGTGAAATTGCTGGAGCAAGGTGTCTGAGGAAGTTCAAGACACATTGTCACATTGCCCTCCAATTAAAATACTACTCTCACCACGAGTTCATAAACACAATTTCCCAGTTTTCTTGTTAACCTGGACAAGTGGTTTTCAACTGGGGGCAATTTTGCTGCCCAGGAGACATTTTGCAATGTCTGGAGACATTTTTGGTTATCTCAACTGGGGATGGGGTACTACTGGAATCTAGTATGAAGAGGCTGGGATGCTGCTGAGCATCCTTCAAGCACAGGAACCTCTCCCGCAAACAAAGGGTAGCCCAACTCTAACGTCAGTTGTGCAGAGGTCGAGAAGCTCTGCTCTAGATCAAAGCCTCTTGAGGGCAAGGACTCAGATGGACTAATCCAGGTCTGTATGTCCTTTCTGTCTCTCCTACTGCCTGGTACTTAATAGTGACTCAGTGAGCTTTACAAAATGCCAAACAAACATTAACTTTTGAAATAATTCTTGTCAATATGACAGATGAAAAATAGTATCTTGTTTTAGTTTGAATCTGTTAGTTACCTGTATTTCTTCTTTTGCAAAGCAACCATTCATTTTGTTTGCTTAGGTGAACATACTAATACCTGTCTATCTACAATTGGGACCATGAAGATTAATTGGATCAATTGAGCATAGTACTTGCAGATACACTCTGAATAGTACAGAATGTCAGACAAATAAAGACTTTATTATCACTGCATACTGTCCAAGCAGCCCCCATCCTTAGGAAGGGGCCTGAGACTCTGTGACTGGGTGCTCGCTGCACATGGAGAAGTGGAGCACTGGAGTCCAGCCAGCACTCTCCTTCAGACAGAGTCACCGCATGTATGTACCTTGGGGGAGGCCCCCACCTCTGTTCACATTGACTGCTTGATATTTTCCCAGATGCTTTCACCTTTCTACTGGTCCTGACAGTACCCTGTGACAGGTGCCGAGAGGGCTGTTGTCGGCAGGTGAGGATCTGAGGCCAAGAGCACCAACACCGGCAATTTCAGAGGGTGATGAGTTCTCACACATGGATGCAGCTTCTATACTCCTGCCCCTGGCTTTTCCCTAGGGTCCAGCATTAGAGGAGGTATGGATAGGGCCTCATCTTGGTGAGCTTCCTTTTAGGGCCCAGAACTGAGAGCTGATGTGGAACACTGGAAAGGCATCCGTGAAAGGACATAACTGATTGCCTCCCACAAAGGTACCAACTCCACCAGAGCATAGGCTGACCTTGGGGAAACATTGTGGCTCTCTCTCCATCCTGTGTTTCCATGAAGCACAACCCAGAAAAGCAAGAGTTAGATTTGTCACCTAAGGCAAAGGAGACAAAAGCAAAAATAAACTGTCGGGACCCATCAAAATAAAATCTTCTAAACAGCAAAGGAATACATCAACAAAACAAAAAGACAATCTACTGAATTGGAGGAGATATTTGTAAATGACATATCTGATAAGGGGTTAGTATCCAAAATAAATAAAGAACATATAGAACTCGGGGCGCCTGGGTGGCTCAGTTGTTAAGCGTCTGCCTTCGGTTCGGGTCATGATCTCAAGGTCCTGGGATTGAGCCCCGCATTGGGCTCCCTGCTCAGCGGGAAGCCTGCTTCTCCCTCTCCCACTCCCCCTGCTTGTGTTCCCCCTCTCGCTGTGTCTCTCTGTCAAATAAATAAATAAATCTTAAAAAAAAACACATACAACTCAACACCCAAAAACCCAAATAATCCAATTAAAAATAGAAGACATGGATAGACATTTCTCCAGAAAAGACATATAGATGGCCAACAGACAGGTGAAGAGATGCTCAACATCATTCATCATTGAGGAAATGCAAATCAAAACCACTATGAGGTTATCACCTCACACCTGTCAGAATGGCTAAAATCAAAAACACAAGAAACAAGTGTTGGTGTGGATGTGGAGAAAAAGGAACCCTCATGCACTGTTGGTGGGAATGCAAACTGGTGCAGCCACTGTGGAAGACAGTATGGATGGTCCTCAAAAAATTAAAAATAGAATTATCATGTGACCCAGTAATTCTACTACTGGGGATTTACCCAAAGAAAATGAAATTAGTGAAAACACTAATTTGGAAAGATATATGCCCCGTATCTTGTTTATTACAGCATTATTTCCAATAGCCAAGATATGGAAGCAACCCAAGTGTCCATCGAAAGATGAATGGATAAAGAAGATATATATATATATGTGTACACACACACACACACACACACACACACACACACACATATCTATATCTATCTATCTATCTATCTATCTATCTGTCTATCTATCTATTTATACCATGGAATATTATTCAGCCAAAAAAAAGAATGAAATCTTGCCATTTGCAAGGACACAGATGGAGCCAGAGTGTATTCTGCTAAGTGAAATAAGTCAGTGAGAGAAAGATAAATACCCCATGATCTCACTCCTATGTGGAATTTAAGAAACAAAACATGTAAGCAAAGGAAATAGAAAAGGGAGAGAGACAAACCAGGAAAGAGACCCTTAACTATAGAGAACTAACTGATGGTTGCCGAGGGTAGGGGGGCTTGGGGGATGGGTGAGGTGATGGGGATTAAGAAGTGTACTTGTGGTAATGAGCACTGGGCAATGTATGGAAATGTTCAATCACCATGTTATATACTGGAAACTCATGGAACTGTATGTTAACTATACTGGAAAAATATTTTTTAAAAATTTGGAACAATTTTAAAAAGGTGGACCATGGCTTGCTAGATTTCTTTGAGTTGACCTCATGCCATTGACCTGTGGTTGTATTCCTGGAAGCAAACATGGGCAGTTCGAGGTCATGGGTCAATGATGGATGATGTCCACAGTAGATGTGTGCAGTGGTGTTCAGTGGCATAGAAGCTGAGGTTGAGGAGAGAGAAACAGGCAGGCAGGGGAAGTGGTGCCCTGAAGCACCTCTTCACTTCTTCAGCACAGGTTCCCCCCTAGATCTTAGGAGCCAGAGACTTAGGAGGTCGCTGTAGCACTGATAAAGGCAATTGTCCACCTTTAATGTTTGTGGGTCCTGCCCCTGGGCTCCCAAGGAAGCGATGCTTTCACATTTACCAAGGTCAAAATGAATCCACAAAACCTCAATGCATGGGCTCTATTTCACCCCAAGCACACATTGGACATCTGCTTTATGAAAGAAAAGAACCCAAAAGGAGCATTCTGGAAAAGATAAGAAAAAGGAAGACACTTCCCTGGTTCCCATAACATTAAAGCCATACAGCCCTACATGTACTAGAAATTTAAGACCGGGAAATGCAGTGACTTTCCACAATGTCTTTTGTATAAAAATTTGTCACTTTTTATGTAAAAAATATATTTTGGTATATAACCCTTTATCAAAATTTCCTTTGTCATGACACTCTCTCCTGGTAAAGATTCCCTGTCCCATGCAGCTGTACTAATCAGTGCTCAGGTAAAACTCACAACCTTTTATTTTTTTTTTTTTTTGAGTTTGAGCGCCATGTGGGATGCAGAGATTACTTAAAAAGAAAATAATTGAAAAGAAGTAAAATTAAAAGAAAAATTTTAAAAATGTATATGCGTATCAGGAAATTTTCTTACTCTCTACTCTCTCACATTGATATATTTACATTGTGTTACTTACACCATTAAGAGCACCTTAATTACTGTAGCTTTACGGTGAGGTTTAAAATTTAGTAAATTTCTCCAATTTAATTCTTCAAGGTTGTCTTGGCTATTTAGGTATGTTGATTTCCAAATACATTTGAGAATTAGCTTGTAAATTTGCCCCCAAATTGCCTTCTCCAGTATGAATCAGAATAATGCTGATTTGATGTTCCAACAAATTTGAGTGGTCTAGTCCATGAATGTGATATATTTTTTCCTAATTATTTAGTATCCTTTAATTTATTTCAGCAAGAGTTTTCAGGCATCTTTGTTACATGTGTCCTCATACATTTAATGAAGGTGGACATGAATCTCCACGCTGTTTATTGAATTTCATTTCCTTTTTTTAAAAATTTCATTTTCTAAATGCTCACTGCTAGGTTAGAGAAATATAGTAGATTATTACATGAATGTTGCTGAGGTATAATTTAGGTACAGTAGACGGCATCCCTTTAAAGTGTACAATTAAGGCTGTACTTTCAGAGATCATTTCTTTCTTTCTTTCTTTTAATTTTATTTTATTATGTTATGTTAATCACCATACATTACATCAATAGTTTTTGATGTAGTGTTCCATGATTCATTGTTTGCCTATAACAGCCAGTGCTCCCTTCAATGCTGCCCTCTTTAATACCCACCACCAGGCTAACCCACTCCCCCAACCCCTCCCCTCTAGAACCCTCTGTTTGTTTCTCAGAGTCCATCGTCTCTCATGGTTCGTCTCCCCCTCTGATTTCCTCCCCTTCATTTTTCCCTTCCTACTAGCTTCTCTCTCTCTTTTTTATTATTTTTTAAAATTTTTTATTGTTATGTTAATCAACATACATTACATCATTAGTTTTTCATGTAGAGTTCCATGATTCATTGTTTGTGCATAACACCCAGTGCTCCATGCAGAATGTGCCCTCTTTAATACCCATCACCAGGTAACCCATCCCCCCACCCCTCCCCTCTAGAACCCTCAGTTTGTTTCTCAGAGTCCATCTTCTCTCATGGCTTATCTCCCCCTCCGATTTCCTCCCCTTCATTTTTCCCTTCCTACTAGCTTCTCTCTCTCTCTTTTTTTAAACATATAATATATTATTTGTTTCAGAGGTACAGGTCTGTGATTCATCAGTCTTACACAATTCACAGCGCTCACCATAGCACATACCCTCCCCAATGCCCATCACCCAGGCACCCCATCCCTCCCACCCCCACCACTCCAGCAACCCTCAATTTGTTTCCTAAGATTAAGAATCCCTCCTATCAGTGAGGTCATAGGATACATGTCTTTCTCTGATTGACTTAATTTCACTTAGCATAATACCCTCCAGTTCATTTCTACAGTTTGTTACTAGAGAATTTTCTCTGAACGTGTAGAGGACCTGAAACCTCAAGGAGGAGGCACATTGTTCTCTCCTGAGCATGAACGTGATTTTAGGTGTTGTTTCCACAGCTGCCCATTGCCACTGATGATCGTTCTTCTCCTCCTTTGGACGGTAAGAGAGAGAGGATGCAGTGTGAGTGCTTTCTCAACAAATAAAAATTAAAAAAGATAAACTGTACAACTAAATGCATTTTCACAGATGTACATACAATTGAAACTACTGCTCCATTCAGGACACAGGGCATTTCTTCTACCTCACAGCTTCCCTTGGGTGGATCCATTGAAGTCTCTCACTGCCTTCACCCTCAGCCCCAGGCAACCACTGGCATCAAAGACGGCTTGATTTTTAACCACGTTATGGAAATGGAACTCTTTTATGCCTACATTCCTCCGTGCAGCCTAAGGATTCTTATATCTATCCATATTACTAATGGATCACCAGTTCAGAATTTTTCATTGCTAAGGAGTATTCCTCTGTATGGATATATTTGGTCTGTACATTCACCTATTCATGGCCATCTATGCAGTTTCCTGGGTTTGGCCATGGGGAATAAAGCTATGATGAATATTCATGTGCAGTTTGCTGTGTGGCCATATTGTGTAAATCCTTAGGAGAGGAATGGCCGTTCACGTGATTGGTAAATGTTTATCTGTGGTTCAGCTTTTCTCGGTGGTTGGACCATTTTTCATTCCCACAAGTGTATGAAACGTCTAGTTACTTTACATCCTCACCACATATGTTTTCGGTCTTCGTAATTTTAGCCACGGGGATGGTTGTGTAATGGTAACTCACTGTAGTATTAATTTATCTTCCCAGTGGCTGAGTGTACCGTCGAAAACTGACCTCTGTGCTTCAGAGCCAAAATATAAGACGAAGACAGAGTTTGGAATATTGAGGAACAATAGCTTTATTGCTTTTCGGGGCACAGGGGGCTAGAACAGGCCAAGGCCCTCAAAAACTGTAAGTCCCCTCCCCCTGAAGGAAGGGGCGGGGGGGTGTTTTATTTTGACAGAAATTGTGTGCATGCTGCCAGCCTCCTTCATCCTGTCTTTAGGGTGGTACCAGGCTCCTGAAACAAAAGGCTTAGAAGGGAGGAGCAGAGGTTTGCAGAAGAGAAGGAAAAGGTTACTTAGTTTAAGATGGAGCCTTGCAGAGACATTAGTGAATCCCTTTTGATTTATGTTCAACTTCATGCTTTTCAATGGTTTCAAGTGGAGCATCTTTTCAAGTGCTTTTTGGCCATTTGTGTATCTTCTTTTGTGAAGCATTTCTTCTTCAAGTCTTTTGACCAGTTTTCCTATTGCATTGTCTTATCAGACACAATATGTGTCAGAACATTACACTGAAAACTGCAGAGCACTACTTCCAGAAATTAAAGAACTAAATACATGGGGAGATAAAATTTGTGGTGGATTGGAAGACTCATTATGGTTAGAGGACAATTCTTCCCAAATTGATCAAAAGATCTAATACAATGCCAATCAACCTTCTAGCAGACATTTTAGTAAGTATTTCTAAGCTGATCCAAATGTTTATATGGAAATGGAAATGATCTTAAATTATCAAAGCAATGTTAAGAAGAAGGAGAAAGCGACAGACTTACATTGTCTATTCCAGAATTACTGTATAAACCTTTTGTGCAATTTAAAAGTGATTTGTCCGATTATTATTCAGTATAAGAGTTTCTGCACATTCTCACTGCAGCTTGGAAGTTGCTTTACCCCTTTTTCACTGTAGCTACTTGATCTATACTTTAGCCAATAGTTCCAAAGTTTTTAAGTGGAGAGAGAATACTGAAGCTAGAAAGTATTTCACTTAACAGAGAGAAAGACTAATCCCTGATCATTAGGGCAAGGATGACCCTACAAGACTTAATGAACTCGCCTCTATTTTCCAGTTGGCCAAGACAAAGTGGGGAGCTACTGATACCAGCAGTTTCCTCTGCAGACCTTCATAGTGTTGACTGCTTTGGGTTTACATGGAACCTAGGTGTTGGCTGTGTCCTGAGAGGCTGAAATTGAGTTGAGGCCCAGGGTCCCTGGGTCAGGACAGGTCATCCAGCTGTTGGAAAACACGGAGGGAGACCAGGCCATCCCCAGGCAGCACTGGCCACTTCCTCCAAGGAATCCACCACCACTACACTTTTCATGACTTCTGGTAACTAGACTGAGAGCCCCACGACAATTGGGATAATGTTTTACTCATCTCTGTACTCATGACTCCTAGGACCAAACCAAGCACTGAGGAAGCTCTCGGAGACATTCCTTCATGGATCTGATAAAGGGGGTGGCAAATTTCTAATCTCAACTACATTCCTGTCCCAAATACATGCACGAATGCTCTCTGCTTTCTTCCAGGAGGCAACAAATACCCTTCCTTCCAGAGGAGCCTGCCCTACACTCTCAATGCCCCATGACACTCCCCTGTGGTGAGCTCTGATGAAGAGGGACTGTCCTCTTGGATTCCTCTCAATGGTTCTCTCAGTAGGAAGAGATGTCTTCGGCCTAGCCCCCTCCCCCCTCCATCCTCTGCACTGCCACCATACCCCAGGTTAGGAGAGCTACAACAGTTTTTAAAATGATTTTATATATTTATTTGAGAGACAGCGTGAGGGAGAAAGCAAGAGTGAGAGAGAGACAGAGAGAAAGAGAACAGCTGGGGAAGGGACAGGGGGAAGCAGACTCCACTGCTGAGCAGGGAGCCACCCCCCTCAATGGGGCTTGATCCCTGGAGCCTGGGATCATGACCTGAGCTGAAGGCAGGCTCTCGATGAACTGAGCCACCCAGGGGCGCTGAGCTACAAGATTTTGTTTGCATTCTTCCTCTCACTGCTTTGACCTCCTCTGTGAAATCTTATTGATGTCAGAATTCCAAGTTCATAACAGAGACTAAGGAAAATGAAACACTCAACACACGGTCAAGACAAAGGTGTGTAAAGTCTTTGACAACCATAAATTCAGAAGAATATAATTGGTATCACTGCCTCAGAGGCAAGGGTCTCCTAACCTGGCCCTTCCTGACCTTAGGGTAGAACTCTTTGTGGTAAGAATGGACAAGTCCAACCTTTATCCAAACATAACTGATCCCTCTAAGCCCACACTTACTTGGAGAACATCGACCGTGAGGGAGCTCCAAGGTCAAAGCTAGGGGTCTGGGGCAGAACCTCATGGTCACATCGTCCACCTCTTTTTTTTTTTTAAGATTTTCTTTATTTATTTGACAGAGAGAGACATAGCGAGAGAGGGAACACAAGCAGGGGGAGCGGGAGAGGGAGAAGCAGGCTTCCCGCCGAGCAGAGAGCCCCATGCGGGGCTCGATCCCAGGACCCTTAGATTACGACCTGAGCTGAAGGCAGACGCTTAAAGATGTAGCCACCCAGGTGCCCCTCCTCCTCCTCCTCCTCTTGGAACTGGTGCTTCCCTGCAGTACAAACCAACCCCGATCCATTCTGTGGGGCTCCTCGGGAGGTGCACAGGTTCACCGTGGACGAAGTTACTCTCCTCGTTCTCCTTGCTCAGCTCAGGCTGCTCCTTGCAGAGTTGGATGCCGCTGTATGCATTCCTCAGTTTCCCCTGATTTTTCTGGACCCAACTTGTCCTTCTTCTTACCTCCTTTGGGCAACCACCTGCTCCACCATTGCCTTGTCCTTCTTTGCGTTATTCTCATCCTCCAAACCTGCTGATTTTCTGTCTCCCAAATGCTCCCTCTGTTCTCTGTTTTCAGTGTGGGCTCAGCTCAGGCTCCTGCAAGAGACACACAGTGAAGGGACCAAGTCAGGTCTCAGCTGCAGTCCCCAGGGCTGCTTCAAAGGCACCGCAGACCCTTGTGCACTCACAGAAACTGAGCAGGAAGGGACCGTGGAGAATTTGAATAACAACCTTATCTTACATATGAGGAAGCTGAGCACAGAGAGATGAAGAGATTTTCCCAAACTCCTTCAGCACTTGATGGCAGCACGGCCCCCACACAGGACTTGGCTGCGAGCTTCCCTGTGGAGTCTCCTAACGTACCCTCTGGGAAGGCACATCTGAATTTCAGGGGACACTTAAATTAGAAGTTCAACTTAAAAATAAATACTTTTTAGGAGACTTTGGATCAAATGTAGATATTTCCACTGTTAAAAATACCAGAAATTCCTTCCTGGGGACAAATCTTTTTCCCAGGTATATAATTCTGTTACTTCTTTCCTTTACAAATCATTGGCTAAGATATTAGGATCACAAAAAAGGTATGCAGGGAAGGAGAAGTTCCTCTGTTACCTGTCCTGGTCTCCCAGCTTAAGTAAGAATTAAGTTTCACTGAGACATTGAATACGCATGGAGAACGGATATTGAAATGGAGACCCTTAAAGAAATATAAAGTATTAAGGCAGACAGTTTTTATGCATTTTAGACAAGGAGAAAATACATTTCTCAGGGATTTGGGGGAGTTTTAATTTAGAGAGTGTCTAGACCGAATTTAGAAACCCTGGTGAGAAGGATGTCTTTTTACTTCTTAGTACAGGGGGTGCCTTTTTCATATGGGAGATTGGTTTCCTGCTTTCAGGGAGACAGAGGAGGGTTTGAGTGTCCTGGTACCAGTTTCTTTTTGGGTAGCTTCAATTCAAAATAATCAATATTGTCGACCTCAGAGAGTCGGGGACCTGGGGTGGCGAAGGAACTGAGAAAAAGAGACTACCGCGGCGCCTGGGTGGCTCAGTTGGTTAAGCGGCTGCCTTCCGCTCAGGTCATGATCCTGGATTCCAGGGATCGAGTCCCGCATCGGGCTCCCTGCTCAGCAGGGAGTCTGCTTCTCCCTCTGACCCTCCCCCCCTCATGCTCACTCTCTCTCTATCTCATTCTCTCTCTCAAATAAATAAATAAAATCTTTTAAAAAAAGAAAAAGAGACGACAGTATAGCGAGGCAAAGGGGACCCCAAGCAAACAGCCCGAGGTCCTGAGGTTTATTTTCCATAATCTAATATACCTTCTACAGTGATATAGTACTATAATGATTTACAGCAGGGGCTTAGTAAGGCGCATCTTCCACGTACACAGGGTTAGTCAAGTGAAGCAATGGCAGTGGAGAAGGAATAAAGAAATCTGCAACTGGCTGTGATCAATTAATTGTAAACAGCATTGTACTCGGTCTTTAACACAGGATAAGAAAACAAAAAAGGGAATGCACAGTGTGCTGTTTACAGCTGGCTTCCTATCTACAAAACATCTTCTGCTGTGTACTTTAGATCAGACCACACACATCCCAAGGGCATTTCACTCTGATCCTTTCAGGTTATTTTTAACCCTGCAATCTCGAGTTTTCTCAGAGATCTTGGAGTCTGAATGAACATGCACCAGTGGTCGTTGTGGCATTCTGTTTCCCCCAAATATGCCATTGTGGTACATTTTGGGCAATCTGACCTTGGCGCCTATGGGTACTATGGTTTCTCTCCGCCTTGCTCATTACTCAGTGCCTATTTCAGAGAGAAGGCTAAACATATCATTCTTAGAAATACCAAGGTGGCTCTCTCGGTTCAGCGTCTGACTCTTGATTTCAGCTCAGGTCATGATCTCAGGGTCATGCGATTGAGCCCCAGTTTAGCCTTCATGCTCAGTGCAGTCAGCTTGGGATTCTTTCTTCCTCTCCGTCTGCCCATCACCCCTGCTCTAAATAAATAAATAATATTTAAAAAAGAAATACAAAATAAATCCCATGACCTTATGTGAAACTAATACAATGCCTATGTTAAGTGGACCAGATTAGTTTAAAAATTATTTTAAAGCGCACCTGGGTGGCTCAGTTGTTTAAGTGTCAGTCTTTGGCTCAGGTCAGAATCCCAGGGTCCTGGGATAAGCCCGTATGTCCAGCTCCCTGCTCAGTGGTGAGTCAGCTTCTCTCTGTTCCTCTTCCACTACCCCCACCACCGCTCCTGATATCTCAAGTACTCTCTCTCAAATAAGTAAATTAAAAAATTTTAAAAAGCAATGCAATGGTCCTCTCTGGAATCAACCCACACATAAGCATGCTTTCTTTTTGCTGCACCCCAGTCCCCCTTTCTCTTTATTACCTATCTGACCTACATCCTTCCCCCAGTGATGGAGACAGCTCAGATGCACTGCTTCACCTGGTGGTGGGGCCAAAGAGAAGTGCACACATGGTTAGAATGGGCTGCCTTGAGAGTCAGCCGAAACGTAGCTACAGGCAGTTAGAAACAAGCCTAAAGTACCATTAGGAATAAGCACTACAACATTTAGCGGTACAGATTTTAGGTGTGGTATTGATATCACCTTCCTTGTACAAATGTGTTTAGACTCAAGCATGAGACTATGGGATCAGACAAAATGAAAGAAAACTGTGTCAAGTGTGAAGATACTAAGTTACCAAAGTTATTCTGAGTTGTATAATTAGTTTGTCCCTTAGCCCCTCATTTCCACCTGCAGAACCTAGAAGACGTGCAACAGAGTCTCCACTTGCCATCAAAGTCAATCTGAGGACACAATAATTTAAACTGTTAACCCAAACTTTCCATTTTTTCTTAACCTGTGTTGAATACCAGGCATTTCGATTGCCCATTCCCATTTCCAGGGAGACTGCAGTGAGGACGGAGAATAATGTGGTGCATCCAGGTAATAGTCTGTTTCTTGGTCCGCTTCTGTGCTCAGCATGTCAACTTTTGTCTGCCAGTGGACCTCTAACCACACAGGGGAAACCCAACAAATATTAAAAGTGTAGGTTCTCTAGGTTAATCTACATTTAGGATTCTGTAGTGCTCAGAATGTCTCTTGAACTGCAAGGACCAAGGTAAATGCCCCCTCCTTACCTTAGGGGGAGTAATTCTGATTCCTGAAGCATGCACCTCTTCGTTTTCTATTTATTATTATTTTTTTTAAATTTCAGCTAGGCTCCATCACCTACGTGGGACTCTAATGCATGACCCTGAGATGAAAGTTGCACGCTCTACTGACCGAGGCAGCATGCGTCCCCCCAGGACCTTTGATGCAGGCAAATACCATGATTTTCATATTGGAAAAGTACTGCAAACTGTGGGACATGCCTTCAATCCGCTCCACTCCTTCTGGGCATGTTTCCTGAGTTCCGACTGTGTGCGAGTCCTCTTTCCCACCCACCCATAGAAGGGCATATACATGGAAAATGTGCCCATCCATAGAAGACCCTCTAGGATCCCAACCCAGATCCGCTGGGATCCCTGGGGTCTTTTCTGTGTTATGCTCTCCTGCTCTCAGTGTGTTTCTGCCTCTAAAGGCACCTGTGAGCAGGACTGCCCTGGGGCTCCTGGAGCTCCTTTGTACCCAGTCCCAGAGAACGGGGAGTACATGCCGTATATGACCACAGCCCCCATGTATCTCCCCTCCCCAAAGGCACTCAGCCTTTCACTAACAGGTGCAGCAGGGTGAAATCTCCATTCCTGGCCCAGGGGAGACTAACTCTGAAACACAAGTGTCCCCTAGGCTCTCCTAAACCTGTCAGGACAAAGCTCCCCCACAGCTGTTGCTGGAAATCACAACTTACACAGCAATGAATTCAAAATGGTCACAGATCTAAGTATAAGAGCCAAAACTATTGTGCAAGAGGACTACATGGGAGAAAATGGTCAGGAATTCACAGTAAGCAAAGAGTTCTAAGTCACTACGGCAAGAGCACGATACGTAAGAGAAAATTGAAGAAGAAGAAGTTTTTGCATCAAACATTGCCACTGAGAAAAGGAACAGAGAAGCCACTGATTAGGAGAAAATATTTGTGGATTAAATACCCAATGGGGACTCACGTTCACGAGAGACAAGAGGACTTTGAACTCACTCAATGGGCAGAAGCAACACACTCGTTTAAGCCAGTATAAGAGTCGAATACACATGTACCAAAGGAGACACATAAAAAGGTAATCAATGTTATTAGTAATATGTTATTATTTCTCAAAGAAATGCAAGGAAAACCAGGTACCATTTTACACCAACTAGTGTGCTTACGTCCCAAAGACGATACCAAGTGTTGCTGAGGATGAGCAGAAACTGGACCCTCCTATATTGCTGGTCGCAACGTAAAATATAACAGCTCCTGCAGAAGCCACTTTGAGAGTTCTTAAGAGTTCAGCACAAGCTTGCCATAGGACCCAGCCATTCCACAACTAGGAATCTATCTGAGAGAATAAAAACATATGTCCGCTCAAGTCTCGTCAGAAATGTTCCGGGCAGCGTTATTCACAATGGGCAAAAACTGACAGCAACACAAAGGGCCATCGGCTGGTGAATGGACAAACCAAATGTTTCCTATGTGTACCATGGCATCTATTCCGCAACAAAAGGCACAGAAATCTGATCCAAGCTACAGCATGGAGGAACCTCAAAAGGATACTAAGTGAAAGAAGCCAGTCACCAAGAACTACAGACTGTCTCATTCGGCTTATGTAAAATGTGCAGAAAGGAGCAATGCACAGAGACAGAAAGCAAATCAGTGCTGCTTGGGGCTGGAGGAGGGAGCGGAGACTGTCTGCAGAGGGGCTGGAGGGAGTGTGGGAAGGTGAAGGAAGCCTCTGAAACAAACTAGGGCACTAGCTGAACAACTCTGTCATTGTTGACAATGGGTGAAATTTATTGTATGTCAATTTCACCTAAAAAAAAAAGAAAGAAGGCGACCCTCGCACATCAGTGGGTCCTGGGGTCCCCAGGCAAACACTGCCTGGTGAGGGGCCACATCCTGGAGTCCCAGCAGGTGGTGGCTCAGAGCCTGGTTTCTGACCTCCCAGCTGGAGTCAGGGGTTCAGTGACTGTGCCTTCAGCCTCAGGCCCTGGCAGTTCCCCTGGAATCCACCAGGCGGCAGACTACTTAAGGGAACAGACCTTCAAGTGGCCCAAGGACACCAGGGGGAAGCAAGCAAAGATAGGGTACCAGCTGGCTGGAGATTCCTAGAGGAAGTGAAGGCTGCAGGACCCATGGAAGCTGCTGGTAAGATCTGGATGGATCTTAAGTAGGTTTGTACCCCTGGGTGGGCTCTAAGCACTAAGCTTAGGTTAACATCCAAAGGTTCCCTTTGATGCTCCCTCCTGCAGTGGCACTGAGGCTCCCCCCGTGGAAGCTCAGCATAGGGAAAAGAACCTGTGCTGCTATTCACCTTCTTCTGAGTCGAAATGGAACACTTGGGCTGCGTTTAGGGGAATCTGCCCTTTTCTGGCCCTCTATGTAGGGTCAGCTCCTGGGTGCTGAACCATCCCTGCAGGAGGCTAGAAGAGGCACTCTGGTCCTTCACATTGGAGCTGGGCTTGCAAAGAAGGGTTCCTGCTAATCCATATTTCCCTGGCCCTGGCTGAGCATCCTGGTCCAAGATCAGGGGCTGCAGTGGCCTAAAATAGGGACTTCCTACATGTCACTGCTCCTCTCTGGAAAGTCCAAAGGCGGCCCATGGTAGTGGTGGGGGGAGGGGAGGGCATAGAAACCTATACTCTGTCAAAACATCATCCACAGTGAAGATTTAAAAACAATGTTAGAGGACAGATCTCATATTATGTAGTCGGTGGTGCAGTAACAGCTCTGCGAGGTGAAAGAGGGTAGCTACACTAGTAATCAGCCTAACATAATTTATAGAGTCGTCCAATCCCTGTGTTGCCATGTGAAACTGATCTCACATGGGGAATCAGTTATGACTCAATTGTTTAAAAACCTGAAGGTGAAGGGAAAACATTTGAAAACGAAGCAATAAAACTATAGTTGACTGGGGAACAACATGGCTTTGAATTTTAGTGAACAATGTCGGTCCACTCATGGGTTGATTTTTATTTTTTTTTTTACAAATACAGTCTAGTACAAATGTAGAAATACATTTTCTCTTCCTTATGATTTTCTCAATGATATTTTCACTCTAACTCACTGTATCAAAAGAATAAAGTACATAATTCAAGTAACCCACAAAATATGTATTAATCAACCGTTTTTGTTATCTGTAAGACTTCAGTAGGCTATTAGTAGCTATGTTTTCTGGGACTCAAATGTTATACAAAGATTTTCAATTGTGGGACTCTGTACCCCTAACCCCCAGGTTCTTCAAGGGACAATTTGTATCTGGATTTGCAAATGACATACTCCTGTATACAGAAAAATACCAAATACACACACACAGAAACCACGACTATTAGAGTCCATAACCTATTTCAGCAGAGTTGCAGCGTACAAGGCAGACAAATCAGGTGTTTCTATAACCTAGGAATGGACACCGGGAAAGTCAATTAAGAAAACGATTCCATGGACAACAGCACCCACCCGAATGGTATCGAAGAATAATTGAGTCAAGGAGGCACAAAACCTGTACACTGAAAACTACACAATATTGCTGCAAGAGATTAAGGAAGACCTCAACAAGTGGAAAGACATCCTGTGTTCATGGATTGGAATGGTTAAAGTGGTTCAGAAGGCAACAACAGGATCTGCAGATTCTTTTGGATTCCTATTGAACGTTTTTCTTCTGCCTTCCCTAATCACCATCAGCCCCTTGCAGTACATTTCCTTTCAGACATTGTGGTTTTCATCTCTTCATGTGAGATTGGGTCCTTTTTTTTTTTTTTTAACATTTTCCATGTATCTGCTGAATGTTTTCACCAATGGGATGCAGTTAGAACAAATGCTTTCTTGTGCTCTGGTGATTCCCATCTTGCTGTCAGCTCTGGGTCATTTTCAGATGAGTGATCCATCTCTTCAGGAGGGCTCATTTCCCCCCTTTGTCTGCATACCTCAAACTGTTGGATGGAACGCCAGACACTGTGAATGTTACCTTGCTGTTTGCTGGATATTTTTGTGTTTTCTATAATATTGAGCTTTGTTCAGGGATGCACTGAAGTTACTTGGAAACATTTCTGCTGTTGCTTCAATGCATAGTTCAGTGGCCCAGAGCAGGGCTCCGTGGAGGACTCACCATGAGTTCCAGGTACTGTAGCAAGCCCTCCCCCTGTCTTCCACCCTATTCCTCACAAATTAAGAGGGTTACTTTTGCTTAGTCTATCTGTTGGACACAGGCACTGTTCCCAGCACCGTGTGAGCACCAGGCCCTGTGGAAAGGATTACCCCCTGACTTGCTGTCCATGCCTCCCCAGGGCCCCTCCACAGCTCTGGCTAGGTGACTTCCTGCAGCTCTTTCCTCCCTGAGACTCAGTCCTGGGTTCTCTCAGATCAGTGTCCTCAATTCCAGGAGCTCCATGGGGCTCCTATTCAAGTTCCCCTCCCCCCAGTGCCTTGCTTGGAAACTCTCTAGAGCCAGTACCTCTGAGCAGCTCTAGGGCTCTGCTCACCATTGTGTTGCCATGTGTCCGGGATGGCTGTCCCCTTTGCCTGATGCCCAGGATCTTGGAAATCTCCACTTTGCACATCTTGTGTGACGCTGTTGCTCTTTTGTTTAATTGTATCTGGCAGAAGAGTAACCCGTTGCTGAGTCCCAGTTGGTGTGGCTCCCCTAAGTGAAAATCAAAGTTGGAAGACCCTCAGTTGTAGATTCTGAATAGAGGCCTTTAGGGAGTAGAGAAAAAAACACCAGCTCTGGTGAAAGCCTGAAGCCAGAAACCCCTTCAAGCTCAGTTTGACAAAGCAATGCAGGTACATCAGTAGGGACAGTTTTTGCTTGAGCCCAAGAGCTGCAGAAGGCCCACGGCCCTTTGTCCTAGAGCTAACCTGCTGTTTGGGAAAGGTCTGTGGTGCCAAACCCAGCGGGTTCTTTGTGAGTAGACAGAGGTGCCTCTTTAAAGCCTGTCAGGGGGCATCTGGCTGGCTCAGTCAGGAGAGCAGGGGAGTCTCCATCTGGCTTCATGAGCCCTATCCCTACTTTGGGTGTAGGGATTACTTCAACAAATAAACTTACAATAAATAAACAGTACATCAAGCCGGACCCTCTCTAGTCTCGGATGGGTCCTCTGGAGCAAGGCTATACTAGGTAGGCTACCAAGTGGCCTAATCAAGGATATGGAGTCTGGGGATTGGGTGAGGCTTTGCAGGGTGCCTGGGGGGATAGGTGGGGAGGGGAGGGAGGAAGGAGAAGGGATGCAAACCCCTGTTCCCTGGGGAATGAAAAGAAAGCACCTTTGCTGGATCAGGGACTGCAAACCACATACTGAAATATAAGCAGAGAAATTGCTCTGCGAAAAACAGAAAAAACCCCGACAGCCAAGGTGGGATGTATGACCAGTGGACAGAAACTGTCCTGCATGCTTTTGATTGAGAAACAGCCAAACCCAGATTCTCAAGAAAGCAGCCCTTAAAAGCAGAGGTGTTTTCTTCAGGGTCCTGGTGTCCCCTGAGTGAGCTTCCTCTTCAGCCCATGTCATCAGCCAAAGTCATGGAAAAGACAAAACAAACAAACAGAAAAATGAATAAGAAAACAAAGGCTATTCTTAAACAACCAACAACAGGTGAAAGAGCAAAAGCAGCCCCCCACTGCCACTGCCACAAATAATGCAGAGGAGTTGTCCATACTCGGGGAAATCGCGGGGGTCAGCATGTCCCTGGTATGATGGAAGGGCCTCCCCTGGGAAAACCACCTGCTTGATCCCGGAGTCTCCCCTGCCGGGTAAGTGTGACTCCCTCCGCCTCCGCCCCACACCAGTCTCACCCCCCTTCCACCGGACACACAGGCTCACTCGCCTAGGCGCACCCCAACACCCTCGGCACCCACTCCTGTCGCAAGCATCCTCACCCTCCACACGACGCTTCCGAATAGGATGGACGCAACAGCGCTGCTACCTCCTCAGCCCCACGAATTCTAAGTTGCAGAACCCCACCGCCATGTTGCCTGGTTTGCATCAGACAAGCCCCGTCCGTGAAGTCAAGGGCTTCGCCTCAGTCCCCAACCCCACCCCATCTCCCTGCCCCCCAGCTCCCCTCCCAACTTGGATTTCAGTACTGGTGTTCCTCCTTCTCCTCCTCCAGTCCCCCTTCCCCTTCTCCCTTCCCGTGCCCTGGCTTCCTTCCTCACCTGCCCAGTCTCCTCTGTCTCCTGAATTGGTTACCACTCTTTCCTCTCCCTGCAGCTATGGCCCCCCAAACCCTACACAACCCCCCCCCACCCAGCCCAGGGAAGGCTGTGCCAGCCAGAGAGAAACATGAGGGAGGACTTTCCAACAGCCCGCGAAGAGCAGATACAACTCTCTCTTGCTCTCTCTAGCTCTCTCTCTCTTTCCCTTCGGACCCTGGTTGGAGGACACCGAGTGCCATGGCTGCACCTGTACAGTTCAAACCAGTCCCCACAGCCTCCCCCAGGGCTGGACACTGCGGGGGGGAGGGGAGGACCAAAAGTCCGCAACCCCTGGGCCCTTGGGCTGACACCAGCCCACAACACTCCACACGCTGAACACATCCCAGGGCCTGCTTCTTCCCCAGGAGGGCTCCTAGGACAGGGACGGCGCGCCCCCTCGTGGCCGCGCGGGGAGACGCCCAAGGATCCCGCTGTTGAGGGCAGGGCCAAAGGGGACCACTGCTTCTGCTCCCTTAAACCAGGCTCAGAGTTCTCAGCAGGGGGTTAGTGGGGTCCCAGGCTCCCCACTCTGCCACCGCCTGCCCTCCCTCCACCGCTGGGCGCTTCCCCCTGGAGGGGATTTCTGCAGTCAGGTCGGCCTTTGGAGGGAAAATAGCCAGGTCTGGAAAACTAAACAGACTATTTTGAAGAGATTTGGGCAATTGTATGGTCATGGATGGAGAGCCCTAGGGTTCTGATTTGCCTTGTCTTGCTTGCGCCTTGAGGTAGTGGTTTACTTTTCCCGGAATGTTTAAATTAGAAAAGATTGGAGGGTGGAGAGGGGGCGTCCAACTTTAGTTGTCACCTGAGATCAATAGTGTGCTGCTGGGTAGAATAATGCCCCCTCCCTAGGAGCTGCCCAGGCTAATGCCAGGAACCTGTGCACATGTTCCATCCTGCAGCAAAAGGGACCCTGCACAGGTGCTTATGTTAAGGACCTTGAGATGGGGAGATGATCCTGGATTATCCAGGCGGCGCCCTGCAATGACAAGGGGGTCTTAAAACACAAAGAGGCAGAGAAGAGGTCAGAAGGAGGCTGTGTGAGGAGGACTCTGCCTGCTGGGGCTGGGGCTGAGCATGGAGGAGGGGCCTCTAGGAGCTGGAGCAGGCAAAGAGAAACACTGCCTGCTTAACCTAAAAAATAGAAAGCGCCAGGTATTTTACCAGCCAAATTGGGATTCCTGGGGAATAAAAGGGAAAGGTGATGTGGGACAACCAGCTGGTCTGAGGAAAATCACCTAACCAGAGCTGTGCAGGGTCCCTGGTGTGGCTTGCAGTGAGGTCCTGCTCAGGGCCTCCATGGGAGGAAAGGCCAGCAAGTCAGGGGGCAATCATTTGAAAGCAGTAGAGGGAACAGGACCTGGAGCTCTCCCAGGCAAAATGACCCCTAATCAGGAGCCAGATCCGTCATCGGAAAATAATCCAGAGCTGACACATGTGAGAACCGCCAGAGAAGGATATGAAAGCTTTTAGTATAAGTTTTCCATCAGTTGTAAATGTTAAACCGAGAAATAGAAAATATAAACAACACCCTCTCTATCTTTAAGAGATGAAAACTACAACGTCTGAAAGGAAATATACTACAAGGTATTGACAGAATTTAGAAAATGCAGAAGAAAAATTTTTGATAGAATTGTATTGACTCTGTAGATCTATTTGCATAGTATTGCCATATGAATTATATTAAATCTTCCAATGCATGCATACAGTTGTTTTTTTCCCCCCATTTGGTCTTTCATCTCTCGCAGAACCATTGCTTCTTATGCTTTTCAGTGAACAAGTCTTGCTCTCCTTGAATGAATTTACACCTGACACTTTTACTGTGTTGTGTGCCATTGTAAATAGAATTGCTTTCTAAATTTCCTTCTCAGATTGTTCATTGCTAGTGCATAGAAACACAACTGATTTTGTATATATGGTACCCTGCAACTTTACGGAATGAGTCTATGGACTCTGATATTTTTGTGTGTGGATGATTTGAGGTTTTTCTATCTTTAGGAGCATCTCCTCTGTAAATAGAGATACAGGTTGACCCTTGACCAATGCGGAGTAAGGATGGTGACTCTCAAGATCAAAAACCTGTGTATAGAGGCGCCGTGAGGGCCGGTAGCAGCGGCGGTGGTGGTGATAGTGGCAGCAGCTGTGAGGGGATTCCGGGAAGATGGTGCTGATTAAGGAATTCCGTGTGGTTTTGCCATGTTCTGTTCAGGAGCAAAGTTCCTGCATTCGTCAGGATGATTGCTCCGGAGGGCTCCTTGCTGTTTCACGAGGAAGCCTGGAACGCATACCCCTACTGTAGAACAAACCATTATGCCTCAGTTGTAACGAGTGTATATATGAAAGATGATTTCTTCATTAAAATTGAAACATGGCACAAACCAGACTTGGGAACATTAGAAAATGTACACGGTTTAGATCCGAACACATGGAAAACTGTTGAAATTGTCCGCATAGATATTGCAGATCGAAGTCAAGTTGAACCAGCAGACTACAAAGCTGATGAAGACCCAGCATTATTCCAGTCAGTCAAGACCGAGAGAGGGCCTTTCGGACCCAACTGGAAGAAGGAGCTGGCAAACAACTCTGACTGTCCTCAGATATGTGCCTACAAGCTGGTGACCATCAAATTCAAGTGGTGGGGACTGCAAAGCAAAGTAGAAAACTTCATTCAGAAGCAAGAGAAAAGGATATTTACAAACTTCATTGCCAGCTTTTTTGTTGGATTGGCAAGTGGAATGATCTGACAATGGAAGAAATTAGGAGAATGGAGGATGAAACTCAGAAAGAACTAGAAACAATGCGTAAGAAGGGTTCCGTCCGAGGCACGTCGGCTGCTGATGTCTAGATGAGTCCCCTGTAGGGTCAGAGACAATATCAAACTGTTTACGTAATCAAGGTCAAGTGAGGGGAACAAGTGCAGCCAGTGATGAGTGAAGAAGGATCTGACCAGTATCTGGCAGTGCTGACGTTTCCCAGATGTGTGCTTGTGATGACATACTCACAGGTTCCCAACCACCTGTGTGTGTGTGTGTGTGTGTGTGTGTGTGTGTGTGTGTGTGTGTGTGTGGCAATATCAAACTGTTTACGTAATCAAGGTCAAGTGAGGGGAACAAGTGCAGCCAGTGATGAGTGAAGAAGGATCTGACCAGTATCTGGCAGTGCTGACGTTTCCCAGATGTGTGCTTGTGATGACATACTCACAGGTTCCCAACCACCTGTGTGTGTGTGTGTGTGTGTGTGTGTGTGTGTGTGTGTGTGTGTGTGTGTGTGTGTGTGTGTGTGTGTGTGTGTGGGGCTGCATATAAAACACATGTAGAGCTACAGATCAAGATACACACACTTGTGTATATATGTACATACAAACATACTGAAAGGATTAGTACAATTTCTCCAAAGTACTGTACCTATCTTCAAGAATGGAAAAGAAAATATTTTCAATATATATACCTGGAACAGATTTTAATAATTATCAGAGTAATACCACTGATGGACAAATTGACTGCAATGTAATACTAGCTGATATGTTTCATAAATGTCAAATTGTGGACCAATATATTTAGCCTTTTATTACTTTTCTGTTCTTTTAAATCTTCCTGTTCTTTTAAATCTTACAAATTCTTATTTTAGTCCCATAAGCAACAGACTCCCACAGAAAAATTTATTCAAAATCTTTTGGTATTCCAGTGAATCTGGAATGTGAACTCTGAATGTATTTATAATGATTTATTTCTGGATGGTTATTATCTTAAATTCAAATTGGACACTGTCTATTAGTAAGGAGTATAGTTACCATCCAATTTTTACCTGTTTGCCCTGAGGGGAAAAAATCCTTTAAAAAAAAATTCTGGTTTTTATTGGATTTTTGTATTTTAAATTTCAATATTTTTCTACATCAAACCTAGCAAAAATGGAGATGATGGTTTGTGATTTATAATAAGCACTATACAATTTTCAGGCTACTCGTAGGCAAACAAAGAAATTGATGAAGAAATGAATAGCATCGTAGGCTGTAGGAAAACTTTCGGAAGTCGAGCACTTCCATGTAGTCTTGTTTCTGAAATGACTGTTTTCTGAAATTAGAGCTTGGAAACTATGCAAATGATCTAGATTCCTCACAGCTGACAGGGTAGAATACAGATAGTGGTGATGGTTTTGTTTTTGTTTTTGTTTTTGTTTTGCACTTTTCATATTGAAATACACCCCAAGGGGGAGAAGCTGCCTTTGAGATAGTGGAATTTCAGAGGCAGCACAGGCTGATCTCCTTGCCTGGGAGGCCCTGCTGAGAGGCCAGTGCTCCACCGCCCATGGGGAGGACACCATTGGAACCTGTCACGAGTGAGCATCAGGAACGTGCTGTTAGCAGCTGCTGCCACCTTGTCCTCCTCCTCCTCCTTCTTTAAGAAAGGCACCATAGCTAGGTAAGATTTTTATCAGCTCTTTCTGTCCAAATCCAGGTTTTCTCCTGTCAGTCCTGGAAGCTTGACCAGAATGATATTGTTGGAGCCTTCCGGTCACAAACTATCTCCTTTAATCTCGTCCTTCCTGCAACACGCTGGCTCCTGTAGTCCTATCACGTTTGTAATCTGACTTGCTGACAGTCCTGCCCACCCTGCTCCTCGTTTTCCCACATGCCATGTCCCCACTGAGGTGGTGGCAGTGAGTCGGACGAAGGTGTTGAGGATCACTGCCGCACCGCGATGCCCTCTTAGCCTTGGCTCCGAACCCCACGTCGAATATGTCCTCCGTGTACTCAGGATCAAGACTGATGTTTACTCTCTGGGCAGTGTTATAAGACAGGTGTTGTCAAAGCATAATCATTGTCTGCAAAATGTTTGCTGCAAGGAAGATTATTGCTAATTTTGTGAAATAAAGAGTCTCACTCTCTCCTTTTAATGGACTAAACTCTCACTGGCATCTGTAGCTTCGTTGGGAGCTTGGGCGCACATGGAAATCCATGCCCAGCGCATGGATTCTAATGTTTTCCTAACAACTGTGGAGATTTGAGGGAATGCGTGGTGAATGTAAAATACCTAGTTTACTTGGCAGTCTCTTGTGTAAATTACAGTAAAACAAAGTAAATGAAATTGAAACAAAAAATAAATTTGATCACAAAATGCCAAAAAAAAAAAACCTGTGTATAACTTTTGACTCCCCGAAAACTTAACTACTAATAGCCACTTGTTGACTGGAAGCCTGACTGATAAGATAAAGATGACTAACCCATATTTTGCAAGTTACATGTATTCTACACTGTATACTTCTAATAAAGTAAGCTAGATAAATGAAAATGTTATTAAGAAAATCATTCAGAAGAGAACATATATTTAGAGTAGTATACTGTGTTTATAGAAAAATGCACGTAGAAGTGTACATGTGCTGTTCCAACCTGTGTTGTACAAGGTCAACCCTAGTTTTATTTCTTCCTTCCCCCACTCTTTTTTCTCACTTTCAGTTTTGAATAGTATTTTGGCCGAGGATCGAATTCCATGCCTAGAGAGGGATTCTTGAGTCTCCTCTTGATTAGAACGAACTTTTCAAGTTCATCCCTGACATTAAATCTAAATTAGACCTGCTTTGGGGCTTGGAAATGGAGGGAAAAATCACCCTCCTTTCTTCTCACTGCATTTTAGACTTCCTCCTCAAAATGAATGTCAGGGGGCACCTGGGTGTCTCAGTCGTTAAGCTTCTGCTTTCCGCTCAGGTCGTGATACTGGGGTCCTGGGATGGAGCCCCGCGTCAGCAGAAAGCCTGCTACTCCCTCTCCCACACCCACTGCTTGTGTTCCCTCTCATCGTGTCTCTCTCTGTCAAATAAAAAAATAAAATCTTAAAAAATAAAGAAAAGTTCTTGCAAATAGTGCTGAGGACTCAGACTGGCCATTGCTTTGCTCGTGCCTCCCAATATTACACTCAAAAATATGAGCAAGACTTCATACTAGGTAAGACTTAGGACCTTGGTGGGCTAAATATTCAGCAGGCTTTATACCAAACATGGTCCTACCCTACCTTTGATAACATGTGGAGAGGACTGAACAAGAAAATATGAAGTGCAACAGAGTCATCTTACCTTGAAAAAACATGGCCATTTTGAATACTCAAGGTAGCATATGCAGAAATCTAGCCTGGGCTGCCCTGGAGCCTTGTAAGCTTTACACTGCACATTCAGTGTTTCTAGAACGCGCACGTGCACGCGCACACACAGACGCACACACACACACTCACACACACACTCCTCCAGTCCATCTCCGTAGGACTTGTGATCAAATCAGGAGCCAGTCCTCGAGTAGTAGGGCCCAGAGCCCGTGAGCAACAGATGCCTAAACAGGAGCCACTGTCCCTGCTTTTTCTACAGAAGACACGCCTGTTGCGCGGCGCCCTTCCTTGTCACGTGCCCTCTGATCCACGCCCCGCCATGTCTTTCCCCACCCACCCTACCCTCCTGGCCAATGGCCAGCCTGTGACCGGACAGGAAGTGACGTCCACGCCCCCTGGGTTTAGGCCTCCTGTGGGTTCTCAGGCCTGGTTGGGAGAGCAGTGCAGCAAAATAGCTCTTGAAAATGAAAACTATCATCGTAGGACTAAGAACAACAATAAATAGATTCGCAGAATCATGCGAAGGATCTGTACTGGAAATCAGAGCCAAAACTGTAAGAGAACGGGCGCCTGGGTGGCTCAGTCGGTTAAGCGACTGCCTTCGGCTCAGGTCATGATCCTGGAGTCCCGGGATCAAGTCCCGCATCGGGCTCCCTGCTCGGCGGGGAGTCTGCTTCTCCCTCTGACCCTCTTCCCTCTTGTGCTCTCTATCTCTCATTCTCTCTCTCTAATAAATAAATAAAATCTTTAAAAAAAAAAAAACTGTAAGAGAACAAAAGGAGAAGCTAGACCCAAAAGGTGTGTCTGGTAAGGCCAGATGTGCGGAACAGGATTTCGAGCGGAGCAAGAGATGTTAGGCGAGTGTCCCGCTCAGCAGCGGGAAGGCGTGGGGATCAACGCCCCACAGGGTCGTGGGAAGAGCGAGGGAGGGCAGGGCCAGGCACCGCTGTGAAAGGAGACCCGACAGAGCCGGCCAAGTCCTGGATGCATTTGGCGGAGACCGCCGGGCACCAAAACTGGGAGCTCGGCCTTTGCCACAGATTCCAAAGAAATACATTCCCAACAGCTAACATTTAAGTGTGTGTGTGTTTGGGGGGGGGGTGATGACATGTTCCATGACAAGAAATGTAGCATTTCCTTCTGAATGTGGCATGCGAGAGTCCTGTCATTTTGTCGGCAACACAAGATTTCAATTCTATGACACCACATCGTTGTGGATACCGTGACATGATTTTCGGGCTCAATGTGTTCCGAGCCGATGCAGTTAGACAAGGCCGAAGAATCCAGAGTGGCAGCTTGGGGCTAGAGAGCCCCCAGAGAGGACCCGCGCTTGCCTCTGGCTGGGTAATCAGAGAGCTTGCTCCCCTGTGAACTGAAGGTTGGAGCTTCCAGCCCAGCTGGGCATACTGGGTTATAACTGATCCGAGGCCTTACTAAGCTATACTGTGCGAAACATTCTTTCTTACCTAGCTTCTTCCCTGACTTATCCTCAGTATCTATTTTATTTTTGTTTTTTAAGCTTTAAAAGTTTTATGTATGTATGTATGTATGTATGTATGTATGTATTTATTTATTTATTTATTTATTTATTTATTTATTTATTTAGGAGAGAGAGAGCACGCCCCTGCAAGCCTATAAACGGTGTGGAGGGGCAGAGGGAGAGGCAAAGGGAGAGAATCTGAAGAGGTCTCTGCACTGAGCCTGGGGTTCAATTTCAGGACCCTGAGATCATGACCTGAGCCAAAACCAAGAGTTGAAGGCTTCACCAACTGAGCCACCCAGGTGCCCCCATATGTTTTAAATGTTTCAGGGATTTTATTTTTAAGGAATCTCTACATGCTTTGTGAGGCTCGATCTCACAATACCGAGATCAGGAGCAATATCTAGTTTATTTTTGTTTATTTTTTAAAAATATTTTATTTAATTATTTGAGAGAGAGTGAGAGAGCGAGCAGGAGAGCATGGTGGGAGACACAGGGAGAAGGAGACTCCTCGCTGAGCAGGGAGCCCGATGTGGGGCTCGATTCCCGGACCTTGGAATCATGACCTGAGCCAAAGCAGACGCTCAACCGGCTGAGCCTCCCAGGTGCCCCAGCAATCCCTAGTTTAAATCAGAGGTGGGAAGATCCTGCCTGAACACCTAAAGTTCATGTTAATTACTAAGGGGGTTGGTAGAAAGAGTCTTTTCTTTTTCTTTCTTTTTTTAGGATAAAAACAAGTTCTGGAGTTCCAGAGCCTAGGTATCTCATAGACAATATGACCTTTCTTCCTGAGAATGGGTTTTTACACCTGTTTGTTCCTGGAAAGTTGGTGTCAATTCCTCTAAGCCAGTTGAAAGGAATTGGCTTTTTTATTCCTCACAGCCAAAAAGAACACACGCCAAGGTCTCAGTGAGAGGATCGCTTATAGGATACGGGCTTTAGTTGTGAGATGTGGGAAAGGATGGGAAGAGGCAGGGTTTGTTCTATATTGAACACTGGCAGCACTGACAATTCTGTGATTGTGGTAAAGAAGTCATAGGCGTTTCCTTAGGGAGGGAGGTCGATGTTTGGATGTCGGTCTGAACAGTATTGTGAGTAGCCTTGTTTTGTCTCATTTCATCAAGGTCTCAAAGCAATCTTGTCTGAGGTTGATATTCTACATGTAAGATTATTTATTTCAATCATGGAAACAAAACAGTCCGGCTGGGAGTGCCAGAGCAGTTCAGGGCATCGGAGGCTGGGATTGTTCTTTGTCCCTGGAAATCCCTAAAACAGAGAACAAAGAAAGAGAGCCCTCTGGTCTCCCAAGCTGTAGCTGCAAACCTGAGTGGGAAACTGAGACTTGGACTAAGTATCTTGAATTTCCTGTGGCTCCATTTCCCATTTCAAAATGGGTCAAAAGGAATTGTTCCTGCATGGGTTGTCCCAGGTGTTAAATTGGTAGAGTAGGCAGCTAGATCTGAGCTGGAGGCAAGGAGGGTGGTACACAGTGCTTTCGTGGTTTCCCACCTGCTGGACTGTCAGATCCAGACCAGCAGGGGCAGAGCATGTGCTCTCCTTTCCAGCGTGTGTCCTACAATAACGTATGGCTTCCTTATAATATATTTACATTGCGGTTTCCATCCCCCAGTAGGGGAAGATGGCCTTGACAGTTCCAGGAAGACCTTTGTTAGGGCCCAAATCTCCCCCTATCAACCAGTAGGCTGAGTCCCTTAGATGATTGGAAACATCTTCAGTTGGAGACCACCCTGGCTGTGACCCATAATCTATGAGACATAAAAAGAAAAGACACCCCTAACCCCGGTGCAGCTCCACCCCGGGGCCTGTCTGCTCTCCCATCTTGAGAGTGGACTGAAGTTCAACCAGGAGTGTAAACCAACTGAGTATACAAGTGGGACTGTACAATTGTGAACAAGAGTATTCCCAGGAAAAGTCCTTCTGGACATTGTTGTTTGAACACTGGGGATACGGATTGACCACTGTCCCCTGACATTCAGATGTGGGTTCCCGGAGGATATGTTAGGATCCTCGACAGGGAAGCTCGCAGCCAAGGCCTGTGTGACGGCCGTACTGCCATCAACTGTTGAAGGAGTTTGGGAAAATCTCTTCTTCTCTCTGGGCCTCACTTTCCTCATGTGTAAGATAAGGTTGTTATTCAAATCCTCCACGGTCCCTTCCTGCTCAGTTTCTGTGAGTGCATGTGGGTCTGCGGTGCCTTTTAAGCAGCCCTAGGGACTGCAGCTGAGACCTGACTTGGTCCCTTCACTGTGTGTCCTTTTCAGGAGCCTGATCTGAGCCCACACTGGAAACAGAGAACAGAGGGAGCATTTGGGAGACAGAAAATCAGCAGATTTGGAGGATGAGCATAACCCGAGGAAGGACAAGGCAATGGTGGAGCAGGTGATTGCCAAAGGAGGTAAGAATAAGGACAAGTTGAGTCCAGAAAACTCAGGGGAACCTGAGGAATGCATACAGCAGCATCCAACTCTGCAAGGAGCAGCCTGAGCTGAGTAAGGAGAACTAGGAGAGTAAGTTTTCCCCTCAACTTCAGGTCTTTTAAAAATTGATTCATAACGGATTCCCGTGTGGCATCAGTTTCACGTGGCAACACAGGGATTGGACGACTCTATAAATTATGTTAGGCTGACTACTAGTGTAGCTACCCTCTGTTACCACGCAGAGCTGTTACTGCACCACCGACTACATAATATGAGATCTGTCCTCTAACATTTTTTTTAAAATCTTCACTGTGGACGATGTTTTGTCAGAGTGTAGGTTTCTATGCCCTCCCCTTCCCCCACCACTACCATGGGCCTTCTTTGGACTTTCCCAGAGAGGAGCAGTGACATATAGGAGGTTCCCTATTTTAGGTCACTGCAGCCCCTGATCTTGGACCAGGATGCTCAGCCAGGGCCAGGGAAATATGGATTAGCAGGAACCCTTCTTTGCAAGCCCAGCTCCAATGTGAAGGACCACAGTGCCTCTTCTAGGCCCCCGCAGGAATGGTTCAGCACCCAGGAGCTGGCCCTACATAGAGGGCCAGAAAAGGGCAGATTCCCCTAAACCCAGCCCAAAGTGTTCCATTTAGACTCAGAAGAAGGTGAATAGCAGCACAGGCTCTTTTCCCTATGCTGAGTGGGGGGACTGGGGGGAGCCTCAGTGCCAGTGCAGGAGGGAGCATCAAAGGGAACCTTTGGATGTTAACCTAAAGGTTCGTGGCTACAGCCCACCCAGGGGACCAAACCTACTTAAGATCCATCCAGATCTTGCCAGCGGCTTCCGTGGGTCCTGCAGCCCTGACTTCCTCTAGGTATCTCCAGCCAGCTACTGCCCCTGTCTTTGCCTGCTTCCCCCTGGTGTCCTTGGGCAACCTGAAGGTCTGTTCCCTTAAGTAGTCTGCCGCCTGGTGGATTCCAGGGGAACTGCCGGGGCCTGAGGCTGAAGGCACAGGCACTGAATCCCTGACTCCAGCTGAGAGGTCAGAAACCAGGCTCTGAGCCACCACCTGCTGAGACTCCAGGATGTGGCCCCTCACCAGGCAGTGTTTACCTGGGGGTCCCAGGACCCACTGATGTGCGAAGGTCACCTTCTTTCTTTTTTTTAGGTGAAAATGACATACAATAAATTTCACCCATTGTCAACAATGACAGAGTTGTTCAGCTAGTGCCCTAGTGTGTTTCAGAGGCTTCCTTCACCTTCCCACACTCCCTCCAGCCCCTCTGCAGACAGTCTCCGCTCCCTCCTCCAGCCCCAAGCAGCACTGATCTGCTTTCTGTCTCTGTGCATTGCTCCTTTCTGCTCATTTTACATAAGCACAATGAGAAGGTTTGTAGTTCTTGGTGACTGGCTTCTTTCACTTAGCATCCTTTTGAGGTTCCTCCATGCTGTAGCTTGGATCAGATTTCTGTGCCTTTTGTTGCCCAATAGATGCCATGGTACAGATAGGCCTCATTGGGTTTGTCCATTCACCAGCCGATGGCCCTTTGTGTTGCTGTCAGGTTTTCCCTATTGTGAATAACGCTGCCCGGAACATTTCTGACCAAGACTTGAGCAGACATATGCTTTTACTTCTCTCAGATAGATTCCTAGTTGTGGAATGGTTGGGTCCTATGGCAAGCTTGTGCTGAACTCTTAAGAACTCTCAAAGTGGCTTCCGCAGTGGCTCTTATATTTTACGTTGCCACCGGCAATATAAGAGGGTCCAGTTTCTCCACATCCTCAGCAACACTTGGTATCGTCTTTGGAACATAAGCACACTAGTTGATGTAAAATGGTACGTGGTTGTCCTTGCATTTCCTTGAGCACTAATAACATATTACTAATAACCTTGATTACCTATTTATGTGTCTCCTTTGGTACATGTGTATTCAACTCTTATACTGGCTTAAAGGAGTGTGTTGCTTCGGCCCATTGAGTGAGTTCACAGTCCTCTTGTCTCTCGTGAATGTGAGTCCTCACTGGGTATTTAATCCACAAATATTTCCTCCTAATCAGTGGCTTCTCTGTTCCTTTTCTCAGTGGCAAAGTTTGATGCAAAAAACTTCTTCATCTTCAATTTTCTCTTACGTATCGTGCTCTTGCCGCAGTGACTTAGAACTCTTTGCTTACTGTGAATTCCTGACCATTTTCTCCCATGTAGTCCTCTTGCACAATAGTTTTGGCTCTTATACTTAGATCTGTGACAATTTTGAGTTCATTGCTGTGTAAGGTGTGATTTCCTGCAACAGCAGTGGGGGAGCTTTGTCCTGACAGGTACAGGAGAGCCTGGGGGACAACTTTGTTTCAGAGTTAGTCTCCCCTGGGCCAGGAATGGAGATTTGACCCTGCTGCACCTGTTAGTGAAAGGCTGAGTGCCTTTGGGGAGGGGAGATATATGGGGCTGGGGTCATATACGGCATGTACTCCCCGTTCTCTGGGACTGGGTAAAAAGTAGCTCCTGGAGCCCCAGGGCAGTCCTGCTCACAGGTGTCTTTAGAAGCACAAACACACTGAGAGCAGGAGAGGCTAACACAGAAAGGACCCCAGGGATCCCAGGGGATCTGGGTTGGGATCCGAGAGGGTCTTCTGTGGGTGGGTGGGAAAGAGGACTCCCACACAGTTGGAACTCAGGAAACATACCCAGAAGGAGTGGAGCAGATTGAAGACATTTCCCAGAGTTTGCCCTATTTTTCCAACATGAAAATCATGGTGTGTGCCTGCATCAAAGGTGCTCGGGGGACCCATGCTTCCTCAGTTGGTAGAGCGTGCAACTCTTTATCTCAAGGTCCTGCGTTAGAGCTCCACGTTGGTCATGGAGCCTAGCTGAAATTAAAAAAATAATAATAATAAATAAAAAATACACAGGTGCATGCGTCAGGAATCTGGAATTACTCCCCCTAAGGAAAGGATGGGGCAGCTCCCTTAGTCCTTGCAGGTCAAGAGCCATTCTGCGCCTTAGAGAATCCTAAAAGTTGCTTGATATTTCCTCAGATCAACCCAGAGATTCTACACTTTTAGTATTTGTTGGGTTTCCCGTGTATGGTCAGAGGTCCACTGGCAGACAAAAGTTGACACACGGAGTACAGAGTAGACCAAAACACAGAATAGTACCTGGATGCACCACATTAGTCTCTGTCCTCACTGCGGTCTCACTGAAAATGAGAATGGGCAATCGAAATACCTGGTATTCAACACACATTAGGAAAAAATGGAAAGTTTGGGTTAACAGTTTAAATTATTGTGTCCCCAGATTGAATCTGATGGCAAGTGGAGACTCTGTTGAACGTCTTCTAGGTTCTGCAGGTGGAAATGAGGGGCTGAGGGACAAAGCAATTTACAACTGAGAGTAACTTTGGTAACTTAGTACCTTCACACTTGACACAGTTTTCTTTCATTTTGTCTGATGCCCTGCTGTCATGTTTGATTCTAACCATATTTGTACAAGGAAGTTGATATCAATAGCAAACCTAAAATCCATACCACTAAATATCACAGTGCTTATTCCTAATGGTACTTTAGGCTCGTTTCTAACTGCCTGTAGTTTCGTTATGACTGACTCTGAAGGCAGCCCATTCTAGCCATGTGTGCACTTCTCTTTGGCCCCACCTCCAGGTTAAGCAGTGCACCTGAGAGGGCTCTATCACTGGGGGAAGGACGTAGGTCAGACAGGTAATAAAGAGAAATGGGGGGGGACTGGGAGTCAGCAAAAAGAAAGCATAATTATCAGTGCATTGATTCCAGAGAGGACCATTATATTGCTTTTTAAAAACTATTTTCTTTACTTCTTTGAGAGAGAGCGATTGGGAGAGCAGAGTGGTGGAGGGAGGGGGAGAGTGAGAGAGAAGCAGACTCACCCCTGAGCAGGGAGCTGGACATGGGGCTTATCCCAGGACCCTGGGATCCTGACCTGA
This sequence comes from Eumetopias jubatus, assembly GCF_037043125.1. Classification (NCBI taxonomy): domain Eukaryota; kingdom Metazoa; phylum Chordata; class Mammalia; order Carnivora; family Otariidae; genus Eumetopias; species Eumetopias jubatus. The sequence continues at coordinate 385,575 of NW_028274872.1, forward strand.
GCCAAAGACTGACACTTAACCAATTGAGCCACCCAGGTGACCCTTAAAATAATTTTAAAAAATTTCTGGAATACTTAACATACAGCGTTACATTAGTTTCAGGTAAGATCATGGTATTTATTTTTTATTTTTTTTCTTTAAAGATTTTATTTATTTATTTATTTATTTATTTATTTATTTATTTAGAGCAGGGATTACGGGCAGAGGGAGAGGGAGAAAGAATCCCAAGGAGATTCTGCATTGAGCATAGAGCCCAAATGTGGGGTTCCCACGACCCTGAGATCATGACCTGAGCCAAAATCAAGAGTCAGATGCTTATCCGACATAGCCACCTGGATGCCCCTTGGTATTTCTAAGAATAATATGTTTAGCTTTCTCTCTGAAAGAGGTACTGAGTAATGAGCAAGGCTAAGAGAAACCATGGTACCCATAGGGGCCAAGGTCAGATTGCCCAATATGTACCACAATGGCATATTGATTATTTTGAATTGTAGCTATTTGAATAGCAACTGCTGCAAGGACACTCAAACCCTCCTCTGTCTCCCTGAAAGCAGGAAACCCATCTCCCGTATGAAAAAGGCATCCCCTGTACTAAGAAGTAAAAAGACATCCTTCTCACCAAGGCCTTTAAAGCAGAGGGACTGAATTCTGCATAGAACTCACTCCAAATTAGAGCTCCCAAACGTCCCTTGGAAATGTATTGTCTCCTTGTCTAAAATGTATAAGAAATGTCTGCCTTAATAGTTTCTATTCTTTAAAGGTCTGAATTTCAATATCAGTTCTTCATGCATATTCAATATCTCAGGTAAACTTAATTCTTAGTTAAGCTGGAAGACCTTGAAGGGTAATGGAGGAACTTGTCCTTCCCTGCATATATTTTCCTAGGGAAATTATTGGATTCTTGCTGATTTACAAACTCCACTTAAACAATGTGTGGAAAAGAAGGGAAACTGTGTTCTTTCATTTGGTCATTTCCCTTCAGTGGATCTGGCCTGGAAATAAGAAAGAAAGAAAGAATAAAGGAAGGAAAAAAAAAGGAAAGAAGGAAAAGAACGGAAGGAAGGAAGAAAGAAAGAAAAAGAAAGAAAGAAGGAAGGAAGGAAGGAAGGAAGGAAGGAAGGAAGGAAAAAGGAAGGAAGGAAGGAAGGAAGGACGGAAAGAAAGAAAAAGAAAGAAAGAAAGAAAGAAAAGAAAGAAAGAAAGAAAGAAAGAAAGAAAGAAAGAAAGAAAGAAAGAAAGAAAGAAAAAAAAAAAAGAAAGAAAGAAAGAAAGAAAGAAAGAAAGAAAGAAAGAAAGAGAGAGAAAGAAAGAAAGAAAAAGAGACAAAGAAAGACAGACAAAAAAGAAAGGGGGAAGGAGGGAGGGAAGAAAGTGTCCTGGTCAATTTTCCTTGTAAACATCTCGTGACGAATCTGTTGGTGAACACCCAAATGGTGGTGAATGTTGGGAAGGCCCGTCCCTGGCATGCTTTCAGGAGGGTGATTTGGTGTGTATAGAACTATTTAGGGAAACAAACTAAGAATCTGTGGATTAATATGGCCTTATTCGCTAGAAAAAGTCACCTCAGCTATGTAAGCATAGCCATGGGAAATCAACCCAAAGAGTTCCACTTTGTGTGGTAACCTCACACAACATTTAGAGACCATGTATGTTTTGCCTGGGTCAGAGCGTGTCCTCATGTGGGAAATCGGTTCTTGCAGTTAGTGTTAGTGGTCTCAGTTGCTTTGCAGGTACCTCACAATTTCCCTTTGAAAATGTGAGTCAAACTTGATCCTGGGTAAGACTTATGATTAGTGGCGCCTGATTTGGCAATGCAACCTTTTACATCATCCCCATATTTGTTGGATGTGCTCTTATGCAATTATCTGGTCTTTCTTGAAATAGTTGCCATTCGCCAAAATTAAACCTGGATAACCTGTGTACAGAGTGACTGGTGGATGATGGATTTTGTGGCCATTATGGCCAAAATTGTTGCTAAGGTATCTCCCAAAACCATGTATTGTTCTTTGGCACATGCCCATTTGCAACTCCAAAAGCCCAAAGCCATTGTTCCCTGCTACCCTGGGGTCCTTGTCATCAATTCCCCAGAAGTTCAGGATTATAACAGCTCTCATTATCTTTTTTAAGATTTTACTTACTTATTTGACAGAGACACAGAGAGAGAACACAAGCAGGGGGAGCAGCAGAGGGTGCAGAAGAAGCAGGCTTCCTACCGAGCAGGGAACCCAATGTGGGGCTGGATTCCAGGACTCTGGGATCATGACCTGAGCTGAAGGAAGATGCTTAACCTACTGAGGCACCCAGGTGCCCCAACAGCTCTTATTAAATCCCAAACCCTGTCTATCTTGTTTTTGTTTTATACACTATTGTTTTGTGTATATTGTGTATATTGTTTTATATCACTATTTTGTTTTATACAATTTCCCATAGTTAGGAAGACAGCAGGGATAAGAAAAGATGAAGTACAGGGGGCAATCTTACCTTGAAAAAGTACGTCATTTTTGGGAAATCCGCCACCACACATGAGTGAAAAATTGATCCCTGAGACCTATCATAACCTTAGCTGACGGTAATTCCCTTAAGCTAAATCAATAGGAACGTACCTCCCATGAAGCAAGTTGGGGTTTTTATTCCTTGCGGCCAGAAAGAACACACCTCATGGTCTCAGGAAGAGGGTGTTAGAAAGAACCTCTTGTAGATAGGAAATGCCCTTCACGGTGTCCTTCATGTGACAAGGGCTAACGAACATTACGTGAAGGTGAGGAACAGATGTTTACTGTGGTTATTGGGTTTTTGTGTTTTTTTTTTTCTACATCCAACATCACCAAATAATTTATTTGGAATCAGAATTCAAAAGAACATTTGACAGTTGAGAACTGTTTATTCTGATCCAGTTGTACAACTAATCTAGGTGAAATTTCCAAATAAATTTTACATGGGTTTTCCAGGACTGTGGCTTCTCGATGACTTCAAATTTAGGATTTTCAAATGTGAATTCCGGGAACGTATTCATGTCTGATTTACCATATGTGTATTTAAGCTTCAGAAGCTCCCTCCCTAGGTCTTGCTGGTGCTCTGGGCCAGTATCAATGGGTCCTCCAGATGCCCGTAGCTTAGTTCTGTATTCTCTAATCTTGTCCACGATGAGTTTCTGTACAGGACCAAGTTCTTTATTAAATGCCCCCGCGGTAACACCAGTGTTGCTCCTCAAATGAACTGAGACTGCAGACCGAATGAGAGGAGAAACTGAAGAGAATCTGAAGCATCAGGGTAATTCTGACTTGCTCTCAGTCCTGAGCTGCCAGAGCTTCCACTGCCTCCACTATTCTACTTCTGGCCGTGGCTCCGCCCCCACCCGCCTACCCGCCCTCCCAGTGCATTCTCAAATTTTTTTCCTTGGTAGAGATTAGCATACATGTTTCTAAACATTAAAAACCCGGGGAAGTAGAGATAAGCATCTGAACTAGTTCTCTATTGATGCATATTAACAATTAGAAAAGCAGTGGTTTAAAGCAACCAACATGTGTTATCTTGCAGTCCTTTGGCTCAGGAGTTTGGAATGACGAGGGTGGGTTCTCTGCTCACGGAATTGGTCAGTAAGTCGTCCCCCACCTGAACAGGTCTGATAGTGACCTTGTAGTGGTTCTCTCTCCGAAGAGGGCCTGCCCTCAGCATCTCACTCCTCTGGGATCCTCTTCTCTGACCTCATTTCGAACTGTCATGATGCTTTCAGCTTAGCCAGGTAGCTTAGGAGGAATGCTAGAACTGTGGAACCCCAGACCTGATCTCCGCTGTCCCTTCTCCAGGAGGAGAATAAATGACAGAGGTCTTCATAAAGAAATGACCCCCATGAGGGCTGACATTCCCCAGCAATTAGAGCAGAGGAGGAAACCTACAGGCAAACGGAGGGCCTAAAAACCCAAATCATGGAAGCAGGACACAGATTAAGTAGGAGCCCTTCCCAGAAATGTCCCCATTCTCCATTGAAAGCCACTTTGGGTGAAGGGTGTGAGCACTGGGTCTTTCAGAGTCTCCATCCTCGGCTCTTTGTTTAAAACAGGCTTTATCCATACGTGAGAATCTCCTTGGAGCTTTTGTCAGAAATGCAGATTTGTGGGCCTTATCCCCAGGGCATTCTAAGAGGCACACAGTGACTCTGATGGAGGTGTTCTTTAGCTCTGCAGCTGGTGCCCAGGGATGGGACCCCTGTCTGCTGCATGATACCCCATTTCCCGTCTAACATTCCAGTGGTCCATGCTGCCTTCTCGAAGTTATATTCTACATTCTCTATCATACACGAGATAAATATGCTCAAAGAGATAATTAAATGATCCACAAAAGCATATGGGACATGTGGTGAAGCTGCTATTGGCATCTTGGACTGCTTTTCTGAAGGCTGTGCTTCTATTGCTTCAGCCCAGAACCGGGATTGGGTTTGAATGGAAAGATGGTTGGGACTGGAGATTAGTAAAAGCTCGTTATTGCTGGTAAAATTTATCTATCTGCTTCACAAGTATTTACTGAATGTTTCACCTGGCAGTCTCTCGGACGCACGGGGGACATGGGGTGAGCAGGCAGACCCAGTGCCAGCTCTCAGGAAAGAGAACTTTAGCACAGGAGTCAGATATTTTATAGATAATCATTGAAGTGCCTTTTATTTGTGACTATGGTAAGTATTATTTAATACTTTTGTGTTCTGTGATCCTAATCCCTGAGCCAGTGATGGAAAAGCTAATATAAGTAACAGAATTATATAATTGGGAGAAAAGATTGGTCCCCAGAAAGGCCTTTTTTTTAAGATTTTATTTATTTATTTGACCAAGAGAGACACAGCGAGAGAGAAAACACAAGCAGGGGGAGTGGGAGAGGGAGAAGCAGGCTTCCCGCCAAGCAGGAGCCCGATCCAGGACTCGATCCCAGGACCCTGCGGATCCTGACCTGAACCAAAGGCAGAGGCTTTATGACTGAGTCACCCAGGCACCCCAGAATGGCCTTGTTTTTAACAGTGGAAATACCAACATTTGATCCAACGTCTCCTGAAAATGAATTTTTTATTTTTAAGCTGAACTTTTAATTTTAGTGTTCCCTGAATTTCAAATGTGGGGTTCTCGAGGGTGTGTTCCGGAGCCTCCACAGGGAAGCTTGCAGCCAAGGCCTGTGTGGGGGCACCGTTGCCACTAGGTGTTGAAGGTGTTTGGGAAAATCTCTTCACGTCTCTGGGCCTCAGGTTCCTCTCCTGTATGGTGAGGTTGTTATTCAAATTCTCCAAAGTGCCTTCCTGCTCAGTTTCTGTGAGTGTAGGAGGGTCTGAGGTGCCTGTTAAGCAGCCCTGGGGACTGCAGCTGAAACCTGACTTGGTCCCTTCCCTGTGTGTCTCCTGCGGGAGCCTGAGCTGAGCCCACACTGAAAACAGAGAACGGAGGGAGCAGATGGAAGATAGAAAATCAGCAGGTTTGGAGGATGAGAATAACCCTAGGAAGGACAAGACAATGGTGGAGCAGGTGGTTGCCAAAGGAGGTAAAAATAAGGACAAGTTGATTTCAGAAAAATCCAGGGAAACTGAGGAATGTATACAGCAGCATCCAACTCTGCAAGGAGCAGCCTGAGCTAGGCAAAGAGGTTGGAAGAGTAACTTCGTCCATGGTGAAACTGTGCACCTGCCGAGGAGCCCCAGAGGATGGATTGTGGTGGTTTATGCTGCTGGGAAGCACCGGTTCCAAGAGGAGGAGGATGTTACCGTGAGGCTCTGCCCCAGACACCTAGCTCCGACTTGGAGCTACCCACACTGTAGGTGTCCTCCAAGAAAGTGTGTACTGAGAGGGATCAGTGATGTTTGGATAAGGGTTGGAGTTGTCCATTCTTACTGCAGATAGTTGTGCCCTAAGGTCAGGAAGGGCCAGGGTAGGGGACCCTTGCATCTGAAGCCACATGATTTTAATAATAATCTTAATAATGCTGCCTGGGTGGGCCTTGAATAAAAAGAGTAACGATCTACTCAGAAAGTGAAGTTTTAGGGAATATAATACATGAGTGGGGTCAAGTGTAGTGTAGTGGGAGGAAAGTTACTGCATTTAATAGCACCTAATGACTTCTGGGGAGACAAACTTGACCCTAATCATGGCTCTAGATGCCAAATAATGAAGCAAACCACTTACTTCCATTGGTAACAGAAACGGGAGACCCTTAATGCCCATAACAAGCTGGAAAGTTGCTCTGCCTGTTGGGTCATGCAAGAAAACTGATCACTTGAAATGTGTTTCAAGAAGGGGCTGGGTTGAGTTTGTGACAGTATGCCCTAGGTCTTGGAGAAAAAGGTTTGGGGCTTTGGAAGTTGCCGGTGAGCTGGCTCATAGTAACTTTACACAATCTTGGGAAAACATGTCTAGCAAAATTTTGGATTCATTGGACACTAAATAGTTAGTCCATGATCTGCAATCATTCTTCACAGATTACCCTCTATTTGCTTGAGCGAAAAATGACTTTTCTATTCTTAGAAACACCAAGGGTGCGTGAGTGGCTCGGGCACTTAAGGGTCTGACTCTTGGTTTTAGCTCGGGTCATGATGTCGTGGTAGTGGGGTCAAGACCCATATTCGGCTCCATGCTCAGCACAGGGTCTACTTAGTTTCTTTCTACCTTTCCCTCCTCTCTGTTCTCCCAGCTCACACTTACTATCTCCAAAATAAATAAAATCTTTCAAAAGGAATGATGCCCCCCCAAATGCAGATTTAAACACCTCCTATGATGACTTTGATGAATAACAAGGTAAAGTAGCCTTTTTTTTTTTTTAAACAGAGAGCAGAATTGTAATTCAGGATGTCAGTGGAAGAGGCAAGTAACCTCCCATCATCTCAACATCTGAAAGTAAACAGGTAAAAGAAGGAATGTATAGAATTATATGTCATGTACACAATGACTGGTTCATTATAAACAAATTGGAATAAATCTATGTGTATATTGACTCGTGGGTCCTGTCAAAAAGGCAGAGCATTGGGAAAAACAAAAACAACAAACCGTCCTGAAAGTCATTTGGGTAATTGGACTTTAAAAAACTATTAGACAAACATTTATCAAACACATTTCAAGCTGTTTGTGAGCCACATTTTTGCCCTTCAAGAGTGAACTTTAGGAGAGACACCTAATACTGAGTGGATGCTTTGGTTTCTTTGAGACATGTCACCTGAGCCACTGGGAATGTGACCTTGTGAGTCACACAGCTGCGCGAGCTTTACCTGACAGGATGTTAAGTTCAGTGCCTAAAGAGTTAACATAAATATGCTACACACACCAATCTTTACTTTAACCAAAGATCATTTACTCTCTGTTGGGGGTATGAAGCTGACACAAAGGACTACAGATTCTGTTGCAGAATCAGGACCCGAGGCTTACAGACTGATGGGAGTGGACACCTACTTCCGATTTGGAGTCGGAGCCATTGTCTCCTAAGGCAACTGAGTCAGACAACCAAACATTCTTGAAGATAGGTACAGTACTTTGGAGAAATTGTACTAATCCTTTCAGTATGTTTCTATGTACATATATACACAAGTGTGTGTATCTTGATCTGTAGCTCTACATGTGTTTTATATGCAGCCACAGACACACACACACACACACACACACACACACACACACACAGGTGGTTGGGAACCTGTGAGTATGTCATCACAAGCACACATCTGGGAAACGTCAGCACTGCCAGATACTGGTCAGATCCTTCTTCACTCATCACTGGCTGCACTTGTTCCCCTCACTTGACCTTGATTACGTAAACAGTTTGATATTGTCTCTGACCCTACAGGGGACTCATCTAGACATCAGCAGCCAACGTGCCTCGGACAGAACCCTTCTTACGCATTGTTTCTAGTTCTTTCTGAGTTTCATCCTCCATTCTCCTAATGTCTTCCATTGTCAGATCATTCCACTTGTCAATCCAACAAAAAAGCTGGTGATGAAGTTTGTAAATATCCTTTTCTCTTGCTTCTGAATGAAGTTTTCTACTTTGCTTTGCAGTCCCCACCACTTGAATTTGGTGGTCACCAGCTTGTAGGCACACATCTGAGGACAGTCAGAGTTGTTTGCCAGCTCCTTCTTCCAGTTGGGTCCCAAAGGCCCTCTCTTGGTCTTGACTGACTGGAATAATGCTGGGTCTTCATCAGCTTTGTAGTCTGCTAGTTCAACTTGACTTCGATCTGCAATATCTATGCGGACAATTTCAACAGTTTTCCATGCGTTCGGATCTAAACCGTGTACATTTTCTAATGTTCCCAAGTCTGGTTTGTGCCATGTTTCAATTTTAATGAAGAAATCATCTTTCATATATACACTTGTTACAACTGAGGCATAATGGTTTGTTCTACAGTAGGGGTATGCGTTCCAGGCTTTCTCGTGAAACACCAAGGAGCCCTCCGGAGCAATCATCCTGACGAATGCAGGAACTTTGCTCCTGAACAGAACATGGCAAAACCACACGGAATTCCTTAATCAGCACCATCTTCCCGGAATCCCCTCACAGCTACCGCCACTATCACCACCACCGCCGCTGCTACCGCCCCTCACGGCGCCTCTATACACAGGTTTTTGATCTTGAGAGTCACCATCCTTACTCCGCATTGGTCAAGGGTCAACCTGTATCTCTATTTACAGAGGACATGCTCCTAAAGATAGAAAAACCTCAAATCATCCACACACAAAAATATTAGAGTCCATAGACTCATTCCGTAAAGTTGCAGGGTACCATATATACAAAATCAGTTGTGTTTCTATGCACTAGCAATGAACAATCTGAGAAGGAAATTTAGAAAGCAATTCTATTTACAATGGCACACAACACAGTAAAAGTGTCAGGTGTAAATTCATTCAAGGAGAGCAAGACTTGTTCACTGAAAAGCATAAGAAGCAATGGTTCTGCGAGAGATGAAAGACCAAATGGGGGGAAAAAAACAACTGTATGCATGCATTGGAAGATTTAATATAATTCATATGGCAATACTATGCAAATAGATCTACAGAGTCAATACAATTCTATCAAAAATTTTTCTTCTGCATTTTCTAAATTCTGTCAATACCTTGTAGTATATTTCCTTTCAGACGTTGTAGTTTTCATCTCTTAAAGATAGAGAGGGTGTTGTTTATATTTTCTATTTCTCGGTTTAACATTTACAACTGATGGAAAACTTATACTAAAAGCTTTCATATCCTTCTCTGGCGGTTCTCACATGTGTCAGCTCTGGATTATTTTCAGATGACGGATCTGGCTCCTGATTAGGGGCCATTTTGCCTGGGAGAGCTCCAGGTCCTGTTCCCTCTACTGCTTTCAAATGATTGCCCCCTGACTTGCTGGCCTTTCCTCCCATGGAGGCCCTGAGCAGGACCTCACTGCAAGCCACACCAGGGACCCTGCACAGCTCTGGTTAGGTGACTTTCCTCAGACCAGCTGGTTGTCCCACATCACCTTTCCCTTTTATTCCCCAGGAATCCCAATTTGGCTGGTAAAATACCTGGCGCTATTTTTTAGGTTAAGCAGGCAGTGTGTCTCTTTGCCTGTTCCAGCTCCTAGAGGCCCCTCCTCCATGCTCAGCCCCAGCCCCAGCCCCAGCAGGCAGAGTCCTCCTCACACAGCCTCCTTCTGACCTCTTCTCTGCCTCTTTGTGTTTTAAGACCCCCTTGTCATTGCAGGGCGCCGCCTGGATAATCCAGGATCATCTCCCCATCTCAAGGTCCTTAACATAAGCACCTGTGCAGGGTCCCTTTTGCTGCAGGATGGAACATGTGCACAGGTTCCTGGCATTAGCCTGAACAGCTCCTAGGGAGGGGGCATTATTCTACACAGCAGCACACTATTGATCTCAGGTGACAACTAAAGTTGGACGCCCCCTCTCCACCCTCCAATCTTTTCTAATTTAAACATTCCGGGAAAAGTAAACCACTACCTCAAGGCGCAAGCAAGACAAGGCAAATCAGAACCCTAGGGCGCTCCATCCATGACCATACAATTGCCCAAATCTCTTCAGTTTTCAGTGTAATGTTCTGACACATATTGTGTCTGATAAGACAATGCAATAGGAAAACTGGTCAAAAGACTTGAAGAAGAAATGCTTCACAAAAGAAGATACACAAATGGCCAAAAAGCACTTGAAAAGATGCTCCACTTGAAACCATTGAAAAGCATGAAGTTGAACATAAATCAAAAGGGATTCACTAATGTCTCTGCAAGGCTCCATCTTAAACTAAGTAACCTTTTCCTTCTCTTCTGCAAACCTCTGCTCCTCCCTTCTAAGCCTTTTGTTTCAGGAGCCTGGTACCACCCTAAAGACAGGATGAAGGAGGCTGGCAGCATGCACACAATTTCTGTCAAAATAAAACACCCCCCCGCCCCTTCCTTCAGGGGGAGGGGACTTACAGTTTTTGAGGGCCTTGGCCTGTTCTAGCCCCCTGTGCCCCGAAAAGCAATAAAGCTATTGTTCCTCAATATTCCAAACTCTGTCTTCGTCTTATATTTTGGCTCTGAAGCACAGAGGTCAGTTTTCGACGGTACACTCAGCCATTGGGAAGATAAATTAATACTACAGTGAGTTACCATTACACAACCATCCCCGTGGCTAAAATTACGAAGACCGAAAACATATGTGGTGAGGATGTAAAGTAACTAGACGTTTCATACACTTGTGGGAATGAAAAATGGTCCAACCACCGAGAAAAGCTGAACCACAGATAAACATTTACCAATCACGTGAACGGCCATTCCTCTCCTAAGGATTTACACAATATGGCCACACAGCAAACTGCACATGAATATTCATCATAGCTTTATTCCCCATGGCCAAACCCAGGAAACTGCATAGATGGCCATAAATAGGTGAATGTACAGACCAAATATATCCATACAGAGGAATACTCCTTAGCAATGAAAAATTCTGAACTGGTGATCCATTAGTAATATGGATAGATATAAGAATCCTTAGGCTGCACGGAGGAATGTAGGCATAAAAGAGTTCCATTTCCATAACGTGGTTAAAAATCAAGCCGTCTTTGATGCCAGTGGTTGCCTGGGGCTGAGGGTGAAGGCAGTGAGAGACTTCAATGGATCCACCCAAGGGAAGCTGTGAGGTAGAAGAAATGCCCTGTGTCCTGAATGGAGCAGTAGTTTCAATTGTATGTACATCTGTGAAAATGCATTTAGTTGTACAGTTTATCTTTTTTAATTTTTATTTGTTGAGAAAGCACTCACACTGCATCCTCTCTCTCTTACCGTCCAAAGGAGGAGAAGAACGATCATCAGTGGCAATGGGCAGCTGTGGAAACAACACCTAAAATCACGTTCATGCTCAGGAGAGAACAATGTGCCTCCTCCTTGAGGTTTCAGGTCCTCTACACGTTCAGAGAAAATTCTCTAGTAACAAACTGTAGAAATGAACTGGAGGGTATTATGCTAAGTGAAATTAAGTCAATCAGAGAAAGACATGTATCCTATGACCTCACTGATAGGAGGGATTCTTAATCTTAGGAAACAAATTGAGGGTTGCTGGAGTGGTGGGGGTGGGAGGGATGGGGTGCCTGGGTGATGGGCATTGGGGAGGGTATGTGCTATGGTGAGCGCTGTGAATTGTGTAAGACTGATGAATCACAGACCTGTACCTCTGAAACAAATAATATATTATATGTTTAAAAAAAGAGAGAGAGAGAAGCTAGTAGGAAGGGAAAAATGAAGGGGAGGAAATCGGAGGGGGAGATAAGCCATGAGAGAAGATGGACTCTGAGAAACAAACTGAGGGTTCTAGAGGGGAGGGGTGGGGGGATGGGTTACCTGGTGATGGGTATTAAAGAGGGCACATTCTGCATGGAGCACTGGGTGTTATGCACAAACAATGAATCATGGAACTCTACATGAAAAACTAATGATGTAATGTATGTTGATTAACATAACAATAAAAAATTTTAAAAAATAATAAAAAAGAGAGAGAGAAGCTAGTAGGAAGGGAAAAATGAAGGGGAGGAAATCAGAGGGGGAGACGAACCATGAGAGACGATGGACTCTGAGAAACAAACAGAGGGTTCTAGAGGGGAGGGGTTGGGGGAGTGGGTTAGCCTGGTGGTGGGTATTAAAGAGGGCAGCATTGAAGGGAGCACTGGCTGTTATAGGCAAACAATGAATCATGGAACACTACATCAAAAACTATTGATGTAATGTATGGTGATTAACATAATAAAATAAAATTAAAAGAAAGAAAGAAAGAAATGATCTCTGAAAGTACAGCCTTAATTGTACACTTTAAAGGGATGCCGTCTACTGTACCTAAATTATACCTCAGCAACATTCATGTAATAATCTACTATATTTCTCTAACCTAGCAGTGAGCATTTAGAAAATGAAATTTTTAAAAAAAGGAAATGAAATTCAATAAACAGCGTGGAGATTCATGTCCACCTTCATTAACTGTATGAGGACACATGTAACAAAGATGCCTGAAAACTCTTGCTGAAATAAATTAAAGGATACTAAATAATTAGGAAAAAATATATCACATTCATGGACTAGACCACTCAAATTTGTTGGAACATCAAATCAGCATTATTCTGATTCATACTGGAGAAGGCAATTTGGGGGCAAATTTACAAGCTAATTCTCAAATGTATTTGGAAATCAACATACCTAAATAGCCAAGACAACCTTGAAGAATTAAATTGGAGAAATTTACTAAATTTTAAACCTCACCGTAAAGCTACAGTAATTAAGGTGCTCTTAATGGTGTAAGTAACACAATGTAAATATATCAATGTGAGAGAGTAGAGAGTAAGAAAATTTCCTGATACGCATATACATTTTTAAAATTTTTCTTTTAATTTTACTTCTTTTCAATTATTTTCTTTTTAAGTAATCTCTGCATCCCACATGGCGCTCAAACTCAAAAAAAAAAAAAAATAAAAGGTTGTGAGTTTTACCTGAGCACTGATTAGTACAGCTGCATGGGACAGGGAATCTTTACCAGGAGAGAGTGTCATGACAAAGGAAATTTTGATAAAGGGTTATATACCAAAATATATTTTTTACATAAAAAGTGACAAATTTTTATACAAAAGACATTGTGGAAAGTCACTGCATTTCCCGGTCTTAAATTTCTAGTACATGTAGGGCTGTATGGCTTTAATGTTATGGGAACCAGGGAAGTGTCTTCCTTTTTCTTATCTTTTCCAGAATGCTCCTTTTGGGTTCTTTTCTTTCATAAAGCAGATGTCCAATGTGTGCTTGGGGTGAAATAGAGCCCATGCATTGAGGTTTTGTGGATTCATTTTGACCTTGGTAAATGTGAAAGCATCGCTTCCTTGGGAGCCCAGGGGCAGGACCCACAAACATTAAAGGTGGACAATTGCCTTTATCAGTGCTACAGCGACCTCCTAAGTCTCTGGCTCCTAAGATCTAGGGGGGAACCTGTGCTGAAGAAGTGAAGAGGTGCTTCAGGGCACCACTTCCCCTGCCTGCCTGTTTCTCTCTCCTCAACCTCAGCTTCTATGCCACTGAACACCACTGCACACATCTACTGTGGACATCATCCATCATTGACCCATGACCTCGAACTGCCCATGTTTGCTTCCAGGAATACAACCACAGGTCAATGGCATGAGGTCAACTCAAAGAAATCTAGCAAGCCATGGTCCACCTTTTTAAAATTGTTCCAAATTTTTAAAAAATATTTTTCCAGTATAGTTAACATACAGTTCCATGAGTTTCCAGTATATAACATGGTGATTGAACATTTCCATACATTGCCCAGTGCTCATTACCACAAGTACACTTCTTAATCCCCATCACCTCACCCATCCCCCAAGCCCCCCTACCCTCGGCAACCATCAGTTAGTTCTCTATAGTTAAGGGTCTCTTTCCTGGTTTGTCTCTCTCCCTTTTCTATTTCCTTTGCTTACATGTTTTGTTTCTTAAATTCCACATAGGAGTGAGATCATGGGGTATTTATCTTTCTCTCACTGACTTATTTCACTTAGCAGAATACACTCTGGCTCCATCTGTGTCCTTGCAAATGGCAAGATTTCATTCTTTTTTTTGGCTGAATAATATTCCATGGTATAAATAGATAGATAGACAGATAGATAGATAGATAGATAGATAGATATAGATATGTGTGTGTGTGTGTGTGTGTGTGTGTGTGTGTGTACACATATATATATATATCTTCTTTATCCATTCATCTTTCGATGGACACTTGGGTTGCTTCCATATCTTGGCTATTGGAAATAATGCTGTAATAAACAAGATACGGGGCATATATCTTTCCAAATTAGTGTTTTCACTAATTTCATTTTCTTTGGGTAAATCCCCAGTAGTAGAATTACTGGGTCACATGATAATTCTATTTTTAATTTTTTGAGGACCATCCATACTGTCTTCCACAGTGGCTGCACCAGTTTGCATTCCCACCAACAGTGCATGAGGGTTCCTTTTTCTCCACATCCACACCAACACTTGTTTCTTGTGTTTTTGATTTTAGCCATTCTGACAGGTGTGAGGTGATAACCTCATAGTGGTTTTGATTTGCATTTCCTCAATGATGAATGATGTTGAGCATCTCTTCACCTGTCTGTTGGCCATCTATATGTCTTTTCTGGAGAAATGTCTATCCATGTCTTCTATTTTTAATTGGATTATTTGGGTTTTTGGGTGTTGAGTTGTATGTGTTTTTTTTTAAGATTTATTTATTTATTTGACAGAGAGACACAGCGAGAGGGGGAACACAAGCAGGGGGAGTGGGAGAGGGAGAAGCAGGCTTCCCGCTGAGCAGGGAGCCCAATGCGGGGCTCAATCCCAGGACCTTGAGATCATGACCCGAACCGAAGGCAGACGCTTAACAACTGAGCCACCCAGGCGCCCCGAGTTCTATATGTTCTTTATTTATTTTGGATACTAACCCCTTATCAGATATGTCATTTACAAATATCTCCTCCAATTCAGTAGATTGTCTTTTTGTTTTGTTGATGTATTCCTTTGCTGTTTAGAAGATTTTATTTTGATGGGTCCCGACAGTTTATTTTTGCTTTTGTCTCCTTTGCCTTAGGTGACAAATCTAACTCTTGCTTTTCTGGGTTGTGCTTCATGGAAACACAGGATGGAGAGAGAGCCACAATGTTTCCCCAAGGTCAGCCTATGCTCTGGTGGAGTTGGTACCTTTGTGGGAGGCAATCAGTTATGTCCTTTCACGGATGCCTTTCCAGTGTTCCACATCAGCTCTCAGTTCTGGGCCCTAAAAGGAAGCTCACCAAGATGAGGCCCTATCCATACCTCCTCTAATGCTGGACCCTAGGGAAAAGCCAGGGGCAGGAGTATAGAAGCTGCATCCATGTGTGAGAACTCATCACCCTCTGAAATTGCCGGTGTTGGTGCTCTTGGCCTCAGATCCTCACCTGCCGACAACAGCCCTCTCGGCACCTGTCACAGGGTACTGTCAGGACCAGTAGAAAGGTGAAAGCATCTGGGAAAATATCAAGCAGTCAATGTGAACAGAGGTGGGGGCCTCCCCCAAGGTACATACATGCGGTGACTCTGTCTGAAGGAGAGTGCTGGCTGGACTCCAGTGCTCCACTTCTCCATGTGCAGCGAGCACCCAGTCACAGAGTCTCAGGCCCCTTCCTAAGGATGGGGGCTGCTTGGACAGTATGCAGTGATAATAAAGTCTTTATTTGTCTGACATTCTGTACTATTCAGAGTGTATCTGCAAGTACTATGCTCAATTGATCCAATTAATCTTCATGGTCCCAATTGTAGATAGACAGGTATTAGTATGTTCACCTAAGCAAACAAAATGAATGGTTGCTTTGCAAAAGAAGAAATACAGGTAACTAACAGATTCAAACTAAAACAAGATACTATTTTTCATCTGTCATATTGACAAGAATTATTTCAAAAGTTAATGTTTGTTTGGCATTTTGTAAAGCTCACTGAGTCACTATTAAGTACCAGGCAGTAGGAGAGACAGAAAGGACATACAGACCTGGATTAGTCCATCTGAGTCCTTGCCCTCAAGAGGCTTTGATCTAGAGCAGAGCTTCTCGACCTCTGCACAACTGACGTTAGAGTTGGGCTACCCTTTGTTTGCGGGAGAGGTTCCTGTGCTTGAAGGATGCTCAGCAGCATCCCAGCCTCTTCATACTAGATTCCAGTAGTACCCCATCCCCAGTTGAGATAACCAAAAATGTCTCCAGACATTGCAAAATGTCTCCTGGGCAGCAAAATTGCCCCCAGTTGAAAACCACTTGTCCAGGTTAACAAGAAAACTGGGAAATTGTGTTTATGAACTCGTGGTGAGAGTAGTATTTTAATTGGAGGGCAATGTGACAATGTGTCTTGAACTTCCTCAGACACCTTGCTCCAGCAATTTCACTTCTGCTAGGCCAGGGAAACAGCAAGAGAGCTTAGTGTAGCTTGGCTGTGAATGAAGAAAGCAAGCCTTGCTAGAAATTCTAACCCAAGTCTACACCCACCGGGATGTACACAAACTCAACACAGAAAACAGGTGAAATGTACCCATTACCAGATGCAACATAGTAAAATGAATATTGCCCAAGAAAAAGAGAAAAGTGTAATAGCAGCCGAGGAGCAAGTGATTCTCTACAAAGAAACAATAATCAGAGCAGAGAGCAACTTCTCCTCAGCCATAATAAAAGCCCACGGGAATGGAACGATATCTTTACGGACTTATGAGGAAAGAAAATCTAAAATTCTACATTACAATAAACTATTGTTCAAAAGTAAAGACAAAATTAAAACATTCTCAGACAAATAAAGATTGAAAGAAATGTTACCACTCACAGCATTAAAGACTTTTGGAAAGAAGCTGTTGACCAATAAGAAATGAGTAGCAAAGGCAGAGAATCAAGAGGCAGGGATCAAAATACCAGTAAACATATGGAGAACTAGTTCTTGTAATAAAAATAACCAGGATTACTAATTTAGGGAGGTTTAAAGATAAGGCCAAAGTAAAATACTGAAAACAGCATGTTAGAAAATAGAGTAAGTGGTCAAACTGCAAGGTTTCAATGTCTTCACGCTGTTGGGGGCGGGGGGGGGGTAGCAGGCACAGTCCTGAGGTCCAGAGTTCACTAAAGCAAGTGTGCACGTCAAAGCTTACGGTCGGCCATGAAAAGAACTGCACTTGAATGGGGGACTTCCATACCAGCAGCAAAAGTAAAGGGAATAAAGGAACTTTGATCAGTTACTCAGTCTGTGCTAGGAGACTGAAAAGAAGGGAAAAAAATGTCAAAGAAAACTGCAATAAATAGAGAGTACAAAATACTGTTGTTGGAACTAGGTCTGAATTCATCAGTCATCACAGTAAATGTAAACGGATAAAATACTACAGTTAAAAGACAGATTTTGAGATAGGATTCATCCACCCATATGCTGCTTAAAGGAGCTGAAATAACATCAGAAAAGATGGATGTGAAAAGATGGGAAGAAGAAAAATGTCAGAAACGTGGCTGAGCAAGACAAAGGCCCAGTGGTCAACCTGAGACTAGGCCGAAAAAGAACCCCGCTGATAACCAGGTATTGTTGGCAAAGCCACATTTGGCCTGGCCTGGAAGGAAGTCCCCAACATGCTCCAAAACTGGAGATCACCTCTGAGAAGCCAAAGCTTTAAAATTCCTTGGCGAAGGTGAACTTCAGGAACGGTCTGAAAGGGTCAACCACGCTGGCCTCAGAGCACAGCCTCAGTGTCTACACCAGAAACACGCAGCTGCTGGGGTAGATACACAGGAAGGTTTACTAAACTGAACATCTTCAAAATCAAGAACTTATTACGCAAACAGAAATGCCCAGGAAATGTTCTCATGGGAGCCGTGTGGTGTGTCTGGGAGAAAAGGTCCTGTGGTCGCATGTTAGTCTTAGGGTCCTCGTGAAGCTTAATAAGCTGTTCCTGAAATCCACATGGATAAATAAATGAGAAAACTGGCCCTGACAATTTTGGAGAAGAATGTAAAGGAGGTACTGAACTCTGTCCTCATCAGTTAAGACCACACTAACTTAAGACACATTATTGTCCTAAGGATAGAAAAGTAGACCTTGGAACAGGAGAGCACAGAGACGACCATCTGGGAAGCTGCTATGGGACAGAAGTAGTGTTACTATCTCAGGGTGAAAAGATGGATTGGTCAATTACTGGTGCAGGGACAGCAAGCCAGCCATACGGATGTCCATCCTGCACCAGAACTAAATTCCACATGGAGTTAACACGTGAATGTTAAAAGGAAAAGCAAAATTTCTGGGACAACAATGATCACCTCATGTTTCCTGGGTGATTTTCAGGCACTGGGCACTCTTTCAAGGAGATTACACTAAATCTGAAAAACAATGAAGCCAACACTATTATCCCCATTTTATAAAGGAGAAAGTGGGGTCCAGAGAGAGGTCTCACCCAAGTCACAGAGTCGCTAGGTACTGTGGCCTACCAGCACAGTGCTCTATATAATACAGGGGACTCTACAGAGCGGGAGCAGGTATGCACTTCATAAACAAGACACCCAAAGCACAAGCCATAAGAGAAAAGATGGGAAAGTGGGACTAGGTTAACTTCAAAATCTTTGACATAAGACACCATAAGCCACATGAAAGACAAGCTGTAGTCTAAAAAAAAAAGTCTTTGGAATGCAACACAGTGAACAAAAAATAGCATCTAGACTACAAAAAGAACTAAAACTTGGGCACCTGGGTGGCTCAGTCGATTGGGCATCTGCCTTCAGCTTGGGTCATGATCCTGGGGTCCTGGGATCGAGTCCCATGTTGGGCTCCCTGCTCTGCGGGGAGCCTGCTTCTCCCTCTCCTCCCCACTTTTGCTCTCTCTCAGTATCTCTGTCTCTCTCTCTCTCAAATAAATAAAATCTAAAAAACATTAGAACTAAAAATTAATGAGAAAAATGCACCCAGGCCAATAGGAACACCAGCAGGTGACAGAGGGGAAGCGGGAGAACTATGCTCACATTTCTGAGCAACATGGAAAATGCAAATGAAGTAATAAGATATAACTTCCCCACAGTCAGGTCAGCAAAATGTGTACTTCGACAGTACCTTGCCGGAAAAGCCGTGAGCCGAGGGCAGTCTGACACCATGCCAGGGGAATATGGGGATGTGAACAGGAGCAACGCTTTGGCAGGACAGAGAGGCCCCAGCAGCTGTGCATCCTGGGGGAGCCGCTGGGAGCTCGCCCACCCCGCCTCTCACCATCTCCGCTAGACAGTTTCTGCACAGTCTGCCATCAAAAAGCCTTCTCTCTCTCCCCACATCGGTAGGCATCAGTCAGTCCATCGGAGCCCCACAGAAACTCCCACACAGAACATAATGAGCCATTAAACACGACTTTGAAGACAAATGTTTAACCACGGGGGAAAACATTCACAGTACATTGTTTAAGAAGGGTTCAAAACATTATGTTCAATAAGATCCACATTTTAAGGAAAAATACAGGAAAGAGAAAATATGCAAAAACTATACACTAAATATTCACTGTGTTTATTTCTAACTAGTTTTATATGTACCCTTCTCCTAGTTGTATATCTTATTTCAAAAATTTAAATCTTCATTATTAACAGTGTAACTTTTGTGATTAAAAACAGTTTGTAAAACAGTGAATCATGGAACACTACATCAAAAGCTAATGATGTAATGTATGCTGATTAACATAACAATAAAAAATTTTAAAAAGTTTTAAAATCAATGTTTCCAATACTCTTCTGCTCTACATATTTATTTATATGTTATGAATACCCATATATTTTTATATGCACACAAATATGTGAATATATACTATATTATTAAATACTTTTGTTTCTCCTATTCTGGGCTCTGTGCTCAGTGCTTTACCTGCACAACCTCAAGGCCCACTCCCTAACACCAAGGAGCATCTCAGAACTTGCCAGAAGCAGCAGCCAGGTCTGGCTGACTCCAACACTTTTCTCGGCCATGCTTGACCAAAAACCCAGATGAAACCTCCAAACCTAAGTCTCTGGGTTGGTCAAGGTGGAGACAGAAACAGGTCTCCTGGCGGCAACGCTGCCATGTCCCACTTCTGCACACAGGGTCTCCTCGTGTGCCGACAGCTGTGACCTCAGGTGTGCAATGGACAACGAATAGGATTCATCTCATTGTGGAAGAGTTCCCAGTCTTCCAGAGCATCAGAGAGCACATCAAGGGGAGAAGTCTCCCTAGACAACTAGCAAGACTCACGCACAGAGACTGAGACATAACTGAGCATGAGCTACATGTCTGACAGATGTACATCACCTCCCAAAAGAAGATGGTCTGAGATTCAGTCCTGGCTGCGCCTCTGTCTTAGTCTCCTGAGGCTGTTGCAACAAAGGACCATAGACAGGGTGGTATGAAACAATAGAATTGTATTCTCTCCCAGTTCTGGAGGCTGGAAGTCTGAAATCAAGATGTCAACAGGGATGCAGACTCCAAGGGAGAATGTCTTCTTGCTCTCCCCCAGCTTCTGGTGGCTCCAGGCCCCCGGGCTGGTGGCTGCATCACTCCCATCCTGTCTCCACCTGCATGTGGCCCTCATCTCTGTGTGTCTCTCTGCCTTCTCTTCTGTCATTACGACAGGGGTCACTGGATTCAGGGCCCACCTGGATAGTTCAGGATGATCTCATCTCAAGACCCTTAACTCAATGACATCTGCAAAAACCCACCTAAGGTCACATTCCCAGGTTCCTGGTGGCCATACCTTCCGGAGGATCACCACTTAACTCATTATAGCTTCTTTCTAGTATTTAGTGACAGAAGCAAGGTATTGAACCCCTCTTAGCACTGATTCTTTATCTAGAAAATTAGGATATTAATTCCTGGGTGATTCTGAAAGTCTGTTCAGGTTACGTGTATGTATATATACACAAATATATAAAAGGTGCTTAACAGAGTGCCTAGCACATAGTGAGTCTAAACTAAATGTCACTTACTAGAGTCACCATCATGATCATGTTCTTCATCCCCAGTTCAGCAATGCTAGCTTCCTCCCGAATCAGCAGAGACAAGCCTTGGAGCTCAAAGAGGATGAGTAATTCACCCAAGGTTCCTACTGAACAATGTGGAGTCTGACACCAACCTCTTGCAGTCCACAGCTGTCAAAGGTCCATTCCAGGACCAAACTGCCTCTAGTTCACAGTGGTGAGGCAGCAAAGCAGGTGCAGGGGGGCAGGGGGGGCGGGGGAGTGGCCAATGGACAAAGAAGGCCATGCCAGCATTGAACGGGTAAATCTCCACGTGCAGCCCAGGGCCTGGCTGGCCTCAGGTCTGGGGCTCCTTCCAGTCAGGGGTGATACAGCAGTGCTTTGGAGATTCACATCAGCCCAGAACAGCAGGTGACGGCACACCCAGGATGCTCCGGAGAACAGACACAGGCAACAGACAGAGGCCACACAAGCCTGGCTCCAAGGCCGGGCTCAGAGGCCACTGCCCTTTCCCAGCTGCTTCATCCGGTTACTGCTCCTCATTACAAAGTGGCTAGCTTGCGGAGGGGCATGGAGCGAGCTCTCACAATCCGTCCCTACATGGGACCTCTTGGTGGTCCATGTGCTTCCAGCTCCCAGTCCCCTGTGACAGCGAGGAAGTGGAGTTTTGGGGCCACTCCCTTGACCCTCAGCTGGGTCCAGACCAACGTTCCAGGCCCACGGAGTGAGTACTTCCAGTCACACTCACGACCACACAGGTGTCTCCCACACACAGACCCAGACAATGCCACCTCTACAAACCCCCAGTCCTTGGATACACGTGGGATCTGACCTAGAAACGTCCCCACTCTAATGCAAGGACATGCCCGCAGATCCTGGCCGGTAGACGTCACCTCCCCAAACCACCGCACCTGCCTCCTCCCTAGCCAGCCTGGTGAGCCCCCTAACCGGGAGGACATCTGGAGATCTGAGACCACTGAGCACATTTCCCTGCTTCCTCCAGCTCCTTTCCTCCTTCTTATTTGGGACTCAAACACAGAATAATGAAAGATAACAGAACTTGTGACACCAAATGGCCAGAGTGCCACTTGCCTTTTTGATGATGGAACAAGGGAAGTGAAAGGTAGTGATCACATACGACTGGATCGTCTGTGGTCCATCCTCAGCCGCTGCCCCGGGGGGCGACCTTTCCCCAGGCATTCGATGGTGCAGACCGCGATGGCAATGCTGACAGGCCAGGGGGGTACAGCCTCCGCCACCCGGCGATGCCCTTCACTGTAGCTTTCTGAGCTGTGGTGAGCGGGACGGCTGCACAGAGGACTGGGATGAGGAGTTGGGGACACGACCCTAAAGCGCTCTGCAGTGTTTGGCACAAAACAAACGCTCAGCCATGACGTACTGCTGTCATTGTCAGAAGCAGAATTTTCTAAGCTCAGTGTGCAGCCACCACATCAGGTCATGGTCATGGGATTCCATGGGGTCATTTCCAGTAGAGCTCAAACATCCCATGGCAACCAAACATTCTCCAGCTCTCAGCTTAAGTCAGCAAGTATATACCGGGGGCCCACGACATGCCCAGCACCACACTAACGAGGGTCAGGAATGAAGGGGCCCAACCTCACTGAGAAGGCAGATGAACTCACAGGCAGGCAGCAGCAGGGTGGACAGATGTGGGCTCAGTCCCAGGGCACCTCTCGCCAGCGTGACGGCCTCGGCCAATTTCTGAAAGCTCTCTGGACCTCAGTCTCCTCGTCTGGCAATGGAGCGTGATGACAACTCGTCTTGTGAGGGAGGGCCCAACGAAGCAGCGCTTTCAGTGCTCTTAAAACAGTGTTTTCACAGAGTAAGCACTTCCTAAATGCTGGCGATTATCCACGGGCAGAGCACAAAGGGAGACGAGGAGAAGCAGGGAGGAGACGGGGTGGGGGAGACATCAGGGGTGGCTTTGGTCAAGGCAAGGTCTGCAGAGAAGGCAGGAGTGAGGAGTGGCCACTTCACTTCCCAAACGCCCTAGGAAGGTGGGAAGGGCACAGTGCATCTGGGCACCGCCAGTACCCCATGACTAATGAAGCCTCAGAATATACCGGAGGCTATAATGGACGGGGGTTGGGGGGGCAGAGCAGACCTCAAACCCAAGCTGCGATGTTCCATCTAGTTTCAGGAAAAAGGAACTCCTGGTTGTGCTCCCTCTGGGATTCTCCGGGTACAAGAGTCTCTGGATGAAACACCTGTTCCTGTTCTGGAGCCTGTTTTTCCAGAAGAAAACTGCACTGAGTCTGTTGGGACTGGTGGTTTATCTTCTCTAGTAATGATGCAAATTTGAGCACTGCTTCTGCATTTACAAAAACTGTATATGACCTGAGAACAAATTCACCTCCAATCCCAGCCCCACTGGGGAAAAGCAGCTGGGAGACCATGGGCGCGTGCACCGTGACGCTGGTAAGCGACAGGATGGGGCCTCTCATGACCCCATGAGTCCAGATCCCACCGTGTCAGTGATACAGGCTGGCAAGGCCGACTCTCTCAGATTCAGTAACACTTGTATCAATGACAGATGCAGCAGTAATTTCTATAAGCCTCTGTCTTCTGAGCCATAAGATGTGGATGATAGCGGGTACCTACCTCATGGGGTTGTATCAGGTATTAAGCACAGATGAGACAGCTAGCACATTGCCTCGCACACAGTGGGGAACCAACAAGTACTAGTTGCTATAGTAATAACAGTGCTTTCTTATGACTGCTGTATTTGTACTTCTAATGCATACACTGCCTTTCCATCACCCTCATCTGGGCTGCCATCACTGCCAGCCTCTCAGACATTCTCCAAATGGTCCCTTTACCTCCACGCCAGTCCCTCCAGTATAGTCTTGACATTGCAGAAAGAGGAACAAACCTAAAACACTTGCCACATTATGCTCCCTCCCTTGTTTCAAACCCTGCAATGATCCCCCACTGCCCTTCCCAAGCCCCTCCTGCCCACTTCACAGCCCCGCATGACCTGGTCCTCATACATACTTCTCCCAGACACGTTCAGTCAATTTCCTTCACTTCCTGGAAAACAGTGGGCTCAGCCCTGCCTCAGGGCCTTTGCACAGGTTGTCTCCTCTGCTTGGCATTGCTCCTGTGTACGAATGGTTGTCTCCTGCTCGCCCTTTTGGCTTTCTCAAAGACAACATTCTCCATAACCACCACCGGTGAAGCATCCTGCCTCAGACACCCTCACTCACCACACTAAACAGTAAGACGATTGTTTGTTTAGTCATGTGCTTTATACTGCCATTAACTCCAGTCTTGGGTACATACCCAACAGAAATAATTACACACATTCGCCAAAAGACACGGATAAAATGTTCACAGCGCAACTTATGATCCCCAAGCTGGAGGCTGCCCAAAAGCCCCCGGCCAATGGAATCAATCAATAAGTTGCTGTGTTTTCAGGTGACGGAATGCTAGCTGATGAAAACAAACAAGCTAGACGTACACACGATAACACAAGTGAACTTGACACAAGTACCGTAGAGGGAAAGGAGCCAGGTGGAAAAACAACATATTCTTCTTTATGAGCCCGTGTTATGAAGATCAACAAAGCAGGCAAAACCAATCTGTGATGTTTGAAGTCAGGACAGTGGTGAATTTGGGGTGTGGAGGGGTGCTGCTCCTGTTCCAAACCTGCTGCTTGATTGGGGTGCTAGTTACATTCACAGGGGTTGTTTGCCCCGTGAAAATTCACCACGCTGTGAACCTCCAATGTGTGCACTTCTGTCTGTGTGTCACTCCTCAGTGAAAACGTAGACATCACAAAGCTGGGTAAGGACATGTTCCGTCTGTGGCCTCTTTCAGAAGGAACACAGGATGGCTTCTCAGGTGGAGACGAAGGGGCCCTGGAAATAAGTAGGAGCTGCAGGACATGGAGGGCATGACAGACCCTGAACTCCCTCCTCTACACCTATCACCACGCCATCTCGACTGCAAGGTCAGCGGCAGGGCCAACACTGCCCTCCGGCTCCAGGGACATCGGCAGATGCCTGGAGTCACAACCGGGGGTTGCTACTGGCCAGTGGGTAGAGGCCAGGGACGCGGCTCCCCAACACACAAGGAACCATGCTACCCCTGCTCCGCTGACAGAAAACTGACAGGACGCTGGTGCCCAAGGCCCTGTGGCTGATGAGCAGCCAGGTTTCCTGACTTCTGGCCTATTGCTGGGCCCGTAGTCTCGACCCAATTTTCCGAGTCCGGCTGTCTAAATCATGAGCTTTAAGATGCCCCATCCCACCCTTCCCTGGAGATCATCATGTAAACTAAGAAGATTCTGCTCAGTTCAAGAAATCAGACAGTGAGAGCATTTTTAGGAGCAAAGAAATGCCCTGTTTTCCTTGTTACTGCTTTAGTTCTACAGAGAACTTAGGAGGAAAGTATGATCAGCCAGAAAACATCACAAGAAGCTTGTGGTGTTAATGCACTGTGCCAGGTTGACTCTGGCTGAATAAAATGCTCAAGAAGTGGACTATTTCGCAGGAGGTAGAGACAGGTCACGAGTCATTTTCCTTCATCATCTGGTCATGTTTTCCAGGGGCAGGAATGGAGAAATACCTTTCTCTCTGAAGCTATTCATCTTCTTTCACCGAGAAGATCACGTTTTGTAGCTGTAAAGCCTACACACACCATTACAAAACTTCAGCAAGGAGCTTTCTGGAAATAATCATGGTATTGATTAATCTGTACATTCAAAAAGAATGGAGCCTCCAGTATGGAATACTTTTATCCAAACAGTCATTGCAGATGGAGTCATACACCAGCTAGACATGTCTTGGATTATAATGAGGTTCCAACCTGTTGTTTTCCCCAGAACTCTGCCTTCTCAGCTCAAAAGGCTGACACATAAATGCATGCACAATCCTGTCACTATTAAAATGCACCAAGCCCAAACTATTGGCTGAGCCCCTCATCTCTGCCCAAACTATTGGCTTAGTCCCTCATCTCTGCTAGGCAGTGTGCTAGGCACGGAGGGTTCTCCCCACCATGGGAGACCAAGAAGTGTTAGGTAGGTACCCAGCCTCCCTGCCCTTAGAAGGAAGGAAGACACCACCTCACGGCCGGTTACCTAAGAACACAATAAGAAATTGTCACAGGGCAGCCATGTGCAAGCAATTCCCAAAGACCAAGTTCCTCTATCGTCGATCTTTGTCGTTTTACAGACTCTCCGCATCCATCACCTACTGCTCCCTCCTTTATAACAGCAACTTAGCTTCCTCGGGGGACTTGTCTCTCTCCTGATGTGCTCATCTTTGTAAACCAAAGTGATGGTTTGCAAACCAAACATGATCCGAATGAGACCAGACAGACTCTCTCCTGGTCGTGGGAAATGGGGCAGTGTAGCTAAAGAACAGCTAGAACTTAGTTATTTGTTCAACAAATATTCACTGTACTCACTGACACCTGCTCCATGCCAGACCCATTCCAGGGGCTGAGGGTGCACAGGGGGGAAGGGGCCAGGCGGGTGCCCTTGCCACTTCCAAGTGGGCGGCAGGGAACAAACAGAAGGACACACCATGTCTCCTCAGGTAGCAGTCGGCTTATGACAACAAAGCAGCAGCAGATGTAAGAAGGGGCAGGGACTGAGGGGGCGCCATGCGGGAGCCCCAGGGTGGACCCCCCCCAGGCCCCGCATGCACAGGGGGCACTGGAGTGGGGCCTGATCTTCCTTCCTCCTTTGCATTTCCTGTTGAGACTCAGGGGTGGGTTCAACCCCCTAGGTCAGGGGTAGCAAACCTTTGTCAGTAAAGGGTCAGATGATTAGCTGTTTGCAGCTTCGCAGTGTGTGCCCCTGTCAGAACTCTGCCCTCGTGAAGGCAGCTACTGGCCACACATGGACAAATGGGGGCGGCTCTCTTCCAGTGTATTTACAACACAGACAGCTGGCCGTCGGTCCGGAACCCCTGCCCTGGACCGTCGCATCTGTGCTGAGTCTGTCCTTCCCCAGGTCAGTCCTCCAACGGTGGCTCGATTAATTCAGTGTAGTCCCTGCTATTCTTCAAATAAACTATCTTCCTGCCTAACCTGGCAAAGCAGCTTTCTCTTGTTTGCCACCAAGTGAACCTAATGGATCTAGAAGGTGCTTCTCAGATGAAGAAGGGCAGCATCACCCCTGAGTTATTTTACAAACAGC
Organism: Eumetopias jubatus; assembly: GCF_037043125.1. Classification (NCBI taxonomy): domain Eukaryota; kingdom Metazoa; phylum Chordata; class Mammalia; order Carnivora; family Otariidae; genus Eumetopias; species Eumetopias jubatus. The sequence goes on from NW_028274872.1 coordinate 412,686, forward strand.
CTAAGTCATGAAGGATGGGTGGTGTCTTCAAGTCCCCACCGCCACACTTTAGAGGTTGAGAGGAAAACACCTGCCTGAGGCCACTCAGCATATCCAAAATAACCAGGGCGAGGACCCAAATCTACTGCTTCCCTAATTCAGTGCCCACATCTTAGGCCCCTATCTGCTAGAAATAGCAGAAAACCTACTCAACTTCAGTAAAGGCTAATTTTACCTGCGCGACAAGAAGTCTACAAAAGTGACTGCTGACATCATTCCACAGGTCTAAGGATATCAGGGCTGGGGTCTCTGCAATTTCCTTTGCCTTCCTTCATGAGTACAAAATGGCTGCCACAACTCCAGCCATCATGTAGATGGTCAAGGCCAGAAAGAAAAGGAAAGGGAAGTATCTAAATAAGTCCTTTCTCTCCCAAAAGCCAAAGTTTTGCAGCAATTGCCCAAAACACTTGTGTTTCTTATATACGGCCACTTCTAAATGCTTAGGATTCTGAGAAAGTGGACATTCACTTTTCAGCCTCTGAGGCAGACAGAGAAGGGAGAAGGGGCTTGGGAATGATGTCAGGTTTGTTAAAGCAGCAGCCTCAGTTTCCTTTCTACAAACACAAGAATGCAAACTGCTACCTGCAAGAGCAGCTGCTGATTCCAAACCACTGTCCGGCAACCCTTACCCCTAAAGCAGGGGCTCCAGAGGCCAGTGGGTCATACACTCCACTTAGGGAAGGAACTTTGTAAAAAAACACATTCCCAGATTCCACTTGAAAACGATAGGGTCAGAATTCTGGAAACAGGATCCAGGAAACTGTATTTAGATGAGCTCTTCAGTTATAATGTAAAGTCGTTAAAGCCGCCCCTCCAACCCAATCCCAGTCCCCTATTCCTGTGGGCTCCTTTGTGACAGTTCCATGTGGATCCTTCCGGAAACAGTGTGAACATGTATGAACAAGCATGTACCTGTATCTGGCCACTATTCTGCACAAGTAGAAACCCCTACACACTCAACGGCACTTTGCTTCCTCATCCAGTTACACACTCCAGAAATCGCGCCATGTTAGCATACAGAGATCTACTTCCACCACGGCTGCAGAGTGGATGATCAGTACCTTGTCCCAGTTCCCCAGGTAACTGAGGATCAGCCGGCTGTGGGAATGATGGGCTGCCAGGCACTAGTGACACCGTAGCCTATCAGTAAGGACAGCTGTCTGGATACGGGTCAGCCACTGAGCCAGCACCAGCCACGGATTCACGCACATGACCATCTCCTTAAGCCCCGAAGGTAGGAGCGTGATCCAATCCCATTTTACAGATGAGGATGTTGTGGCACAGAGAGATTAAGTCACGTACCCAATGTCGCACAGACAGGCTTCACCTGTGGTCTGGACTCAAAATCACACTTCACTTTGGTCAGCATGGTATGCAGCCCCACCCAGCAGCCCCGCAGCATGGCAAATTCTCCTGAGCACTTGAAGCAAGATCAGGGTCTGGTCACCCAGGATCCTCCCCACCCATCATAATCCGAGCTCTTTCCTTCTCTCCCACATCACCTACCCACCCACGGCAACTTCCCCCAGACAGTCTCCCCTTAGCAGCTACAAAATCTACTGACCAGGATCCAGCTATTGGTACTTGGTCTTTGCTACGTGAAAAATCTGTAGAAGCTTTTGCCTGGATGCCTGGTATGCATATTCATCCAACACCTCAGAAACAGAGATCCTTCAACACAGACTAGAAAGAACCACTTGTTTTCCTTTCTAGCTGTGACCTTCTGAGGGGTGGGGATGATGTGGTATTCACCTCCTTGTATACCCCAGGGTCCGGCCCACGGCCGGTGCTCAATAAATGTATGTGATACTGATTTACTTCCTGGAGAAGACAGTATTCCCCCAAATGCCCTCAAAATCACACCTGCAGTGATAGAGTTAAATTTGTCATCTGATTCTGAAACTACATGTGGTCTATTCTGCATCATGCCAGACACAGATGAAAAGCATATAGTCCTTGTTTTCAAAAAACTTTCTCCCCTATGATGAGGACAGATGTGCACAGCATTAAGTGTGTGTTAAGGCAGAATGGGGAAAATCCTGGAGCAAACACTTAGAGGGGTTGTGAGGAGGTGTGAGAGCACAGATAGGAGTAACTGCCCAGGGCTGAGGCCACTTCCTGAGCGCCTGTCCCCCTTGGACTCTGAGACCTGTGCACCTGACCCCCAACCAAAGAAAGCTGACTGGTAACGACTTGCCGAAAGAATGAATGACAGTGACCTCCACGTGGTTGCCAAAACCATTCTACATGCTGCATTTCAGAAAGAAGACAGAGCAGTTCCATCAACCTGAGCCTCAGTCTGCATCCATAAAATGGGGAGAGTAATAGGCCTCCCTGGTGGAGCCGTCCTGAGGATTAAATGGGCTAATCCATAGAAAGTGTGCGACAAAAGGGGTGAAAACAGTGAGTGCCCAGTCTGGATTAGCTGTGCCTGCATCGCCTCCTTCACTCTGTGCATGAGCAAGCTCCACCTGTTTAGGGGTGCCTGGTGCTCATGCCCATGTCACCTGGGGTCCAGCCCACTCCCGTTCCCACAGCACCACACCCCCGGAACCCTGAGACCAGGACAAGGCATCAGTGCTCGTCGCCCAAGACACTGTGTCACAGAAGAACAGAAGCCACCATCACAGGGTGGGCACACAGCAGGTGCTTGCTTATCGCAGATGAGCTGAAGCCAAGGGAAGGGCAGAACCTACCTGGAAGTTCACTTCTCCTTAGTCAAATTCCTGCTCTCCTTTTATTTTAATTTCTTTCCCCTTAGTCTTTCCTAAGAGTTGAGCCGGGTAAAAGATGCAATTATACAATGAGGTATGAACTCTGTGTAACTGTGCCAACCTGTGCTGATTTTAAAGGAGATATAAATGACATAGATTTCTAAAATTCAACACTCATTTTGAAAATTGATTATGTGCCAGGTACTGGGGATATGCAATTTCTAAAACCTCCTCTGCTCTCTGAGACTCACAGAAACTACAGGGAGGGGTGGGGGACAGTTATAAGACAGGAAGGGAGGGCCAAGAGATAGATATACAAAGGCTTATGGCAGCAACCGGGATAAAACATTTAGTGGGGTCAGTTGAAGTCTCAAAGGAGTGACTTTGCAGAACAGAGTCTTGAAGGGCAAGTAAGAGTTTGCAAGGCGATCCAATAAGGGAAGAGCAGCCCACGAAATGAAAGGAACATTTGCAAAACTCACACAACAGCACACAGGACATTCAAGTGACCACAAGTAGTCCGAGAGAGACAAGGATAGACTGGCCCACCCCCACTCGCCATGTCTGTGTCCCTGGCAGGCATTACCAGTCAACCATGGCCTGGCTCCAGGGAGCTCTGACCCAGCTTGGGATTCCTCCTCTGGGGGCTCCAGCAGCCTACCCAACAAGAGCCGGAACAAGGACAGGAAGGCTACATTGGAGAGTTGGGGCAAAGGGGACGTCACTGCTGCTTCTTAGAGGAGCATTTAGCTTGTCAGTGCTTTGGAAAATCTGGCCAATGGAGAGACTGGGTTAGAGCAAGCAGCAGAGGGGAAAGTAGGGCAGAGGAAGGACAGGGAAGGCAGACAGAGAGCAGCTCCTATGAGCGAGATCGCCCCAGGAGCCGCCAGACACTGCAGGGATGGAGGCTGAGGCCGGGGAACACTTTGGAGGCAGAAGGGGAAGGATCTGGTGTGACTGAAGGTGGAGATTCAGAAGTCGGGAAAGGCCTTACCTGGGACTGGGAACTTGGAGCAGGAGAACACGAGAACCTGCCTGGGTGCCAGGCTTAAGGGCAGAGCAGCACGGCCAAGGCTGGGAGCCTGGGCACCTCGGGGACTGGCGGCTGGGATGGGAGTCCTGTCCGGAGTTGGGGCACCTGGGTTCCAACTCGGGCCTGGCTGTGAACCCTTGTCAAGGCTGCCTGACTCCTCAGCACTGAGCTCGGACTCCAGCCAATGCTGGAGCAGTAAATAAGGAAACCGTGGGAAGCGGGGAGGGATGCCCCATGCCACATGGCCCAGGAGCAGTGAGGGCTGGTGTGGCATCACCCTACCCTTTCATTCCTCCGGCCTTGTCACCAGGCTGCCTCCAGGATCTTGGCCAGGATCACCTGGCTACACCCCCTTCCTTCCTGCTTTGCTGACCTCCTGCCTCCCAGACCTGGAGTTTGCTGTCCTTGGTCTTGAAATCTAGGCTCCTAAAACACTTCTTTACTCCTGACCTCTGGCCAAACTCAGACATGACCTCAAGCTGTCCACTCCCGGACACCAGCCCAGGGTCCTCAGATGGGGCCAACCCTGCCTCCTGCACCTCACATTCTAGGTGATACTCTGAGATCAGTCCACCTTTGCCATCTATGACCTTGGGCTGAAAGGGGGTCTGAAATGAGACACAGTACCACCCTGGACACACACACACAGGGCCTGCTCAGCACCTTGCAGCCACTGTCAGTTCTGGGAACACCCACCCTTTAAAATCCCTCTGATTTTCTGACAGGTTTAGTATCAAGCAGAAGTATCAAGCATCACGTTTTCAAGGTATTGAGAGTGCTTCCTCTGCTTACGTAAGACTATAGTAACAACCAAGAAGCTCCCTTCCAGTAGAATAAGCATTTACACAAAGAAACAAATTAACTTTTAATAATGCCGACAAAGCAAAGCTCTGGCTGATGTACACTGGACCACCAATCAACCGCACATCTGTACTTGTAGACCAGGGGAGCCTCCGTAGGAAGAAGTTGAGACAGCCCACTTAGAGATCCCCAAAGGATGGCAACCAGACAGGGGCTTGCTCTCCGTCTGGGTTTCATTACCCCTGTGTGACCATTAAGGTTGCTGCATCCCCGAACCCTCTGTGCTGAGAGGAACGTGTGAGTGCACTTCACCTCTAAAAGGATGCATGAAATAAAAATCTCTGAAGGCAGAGCGTCATCTGCTGATCCCTCCCTGCCGGTGTTCGCTCCCCTTCCAGAGCAAGTCCCAGCTTACCAGTGCTCTGAAGACGGAACCTGCTACAGGGCCTAGTGCTTTGCTTTGAGCTGAAAGGGAGGGCAATCTGGGCCATAGCGGGTCTGCTGTGCCTTGTCTGTGCCTTGTGCTGATCGCCTTTGCTCTGGGTTGGCCACTCCCACCAAGCATGTTGGAGCCGTCCCCAGCTCAGGAGCCTGACTGTGCAAACCTACCCACTTTACTCCCCAACGCCACCCCAGTTTCTGCCTGGGGAGAGAGGCACTCTGATTCACTACCAACCGGGATCTGTCACCCCGCACACTGGAGGAGACACAGCCAAAAGCCCAGGAGTGACCCTCCCTCCCTTGCCCAACAGACTGAATACCCCTCACTCCCATCATCACTGGGCTTTAGCCCTGGAGATTAAGCACCAGTGTGCACAGGACCATAGGGGCCAATGCCATCTGAAATGCTCATTAATTCTGCAAAATCATCATATAGTTCTCCATTTGTTCTCTTTGGATCAAGAGCGATCCCCCCCCTTTTTTCCCCCTTTTTTTTTGAAGGAAGAGATGGAAAAACAAAACTAAAAGTTGAAACCTAAATTATTTCTTCTCTCCTGAAATACACTGACTGGATGCACATTGTTGGAAATTCTCAAAGACTTATTTTCAAAGGATGAAATTCTAAAGATTTCAAAAAAGATGGTCAAATAGAATCTTTGCTTTTTTCTTCTGAAGAATAGTGGATCACAAAGTTATCTGAGTTTTACAGTCTGGAAGGTAAGGCAATGTAGATCTGGGCTGTCTCGTCATAAACATTAAAAACGCCGCAGTCTGCTTCTGCGAGCAGTTTAATTTCTTTTTGTTCTATAATTAGGATGCTTCCCTGTGGGCACGAGTGGCAAGAGCACCAGAAGGCAGCCCCACCTGCAGGACAAACATCACAGCCCTGGTCAGCTTCAGTAGCAGCACCCCTCCCCTCCCACCTCCCTGCCCCAAGGGCAAATGCAGGGCTCCCTCACCTACAGGACAAATGGTGAGGAGGGTGCTGGGGGGAGGGCACCAAGGTCCAGCAGAGTTAGCTGCCCACTCCCTGTGGTCCAGCAAATACTCTGACTTGGACTCAAAGTCCAAGGGATATCCGCGGCAATACTCCTTTCATAGTGAAATGTAAAGGCAATCTAAACACTTGCTAAGGGGACTGTTCAAATAAACTAGGGCCCTCCAATGCACAGAAGCCAAGCAATCTTTACAAAGAACAAGGGAACTTCGCAGGTAAAGCAGGACAGATTTCCACAGCAAAATGTCAAGTTACGGAAACAATTTTGCCAATATTATGTGGAACGCAGCCTTTTTGTAAAGCTACATGTTCATGAACGTAACACCTATGAGTGAACTGTTGGTGCATACACAGGAAGTATGTGGAAGAATATACCCTTTCTAGTGACTGTGTCCTAGAAGAAGGGGACAATGAAGACATTTCACTTTCCCACTTGACATGTTTCTATCATTATCTGACTGTGTTGCAAACATAGGCTCATTTTGGATTTATTCTATGTGTTGCTCGAGGACATACCCAGGCGATCCTCTGAGTATCTCTGGAAGGCAAACCTTCATCCTTGCGTATCTGAAATGCCTTCGTTCCACCCGCACCCCATGCTACTGCCCCCGTGCTGAAGATTCCACATGTGGTCTGCTTTGCTGGGAGCCGGGAGGCTGCTACTCAGGTCTCTCCGCACAGCACTCTGGAAGTGAGAGGATGAAGGCCAGTCTGATTTTTGCTCCTTAGCAGGAAACATCATTTTTGTGTCCAGGCTTTCAGGCATTCTGCGCCTCCTTGGTTTTCTAAAGGTCCAGCGCACATCCTGGGGTGGGGAGGGGGGCGGTGCGTCGTCCAGGCAGGGCTCTCACCTCGGGGATTTCCACGGATTCGTCTATTTCCATCTTGTCCTCGACTTGGGCCCCGGTCTGGGCTGCCAGAATTCTCTGGCTGGAGGCCACACTTGCGGACCCCCGGCCCCTCCTCTCCTGGTCCCACACCTCTGCTGCGTGCTGGAATCCCCCCAGGCTCTGCTGCCCACAACGGAGCTTCCAATTTCAGAGCTTCACTGGTAACTTGTGCAGCTCTGGTTGGCGTTCACATCAGAGACGCTGCATCTCTGGGAACCCCTCCGTGAGTCTAGTCAGGTTCATTCTGGGTTCTCCTCTGCCGTGTGACCCCTGTTTTGTTAGTTTTAGCTTTTCTACCTGGTGCCTTGGAGCCACACGTGCCTAGAGTTCATTCCCCTGAGTGTGTGCTAATGTGTGAATTATCTGCTTATCTTTCTGTCAATCCCTGGATTGTTGTCTATCCCATTCATTGATGCGTGGCAGGCTGAAGATCTTACTGCCAGGGTGTGGGGCTCCCTGGCCCTCCCCAGGCCTGGAGCTCCCTGACCTTGAGCCCTCACCAACTGCCCTGGCCTCAGGGAATGCCCACTCCCACCTAACACACGGAGAAGGGGAAGGGTCACCCCACCTAATTTATTAACTAATTAAGACCCTCAGTCAATCCCAGGAACCACCCCCCCCCTGCATCTCCAGGACCTTCAGCTCATTTCTTACCTTCTCAGCTGCCTCCCTCTGTGCCGGCTCTAGTCTTATTTCTCTGAATGTCTGATTCTATTTGCTTTCTATCTTTCAATACTTTCTGGCCCTTTGCTGTCTCTTTATCTTGTTTGGGTTTTTAAAATATCTTTTTGGGTTTTCCATATGATACAGAATGGGATTTAATATGTAAAAAAAAATAATATCCCCGTGGTTATATAGCTTCCTCAATGTGAAGAAGGCAAGAAAATGCACAAGATCATCATCACTGACCTCCAAGTGTGGAGTCTCTCGTCGACATCCCCCAATGGGGTTAAAGGGCACTTCATGGAGTCACCTAGCTTAATTCTGCTTCCTAGCATTATTGAATTTGGAGAAGTAAGTTACTCAAATAAATCCAAATGATAAATGGCAGGTCATAACAACTTATTTTATATCAAATTTGGCAATAACTCTTCACTTGTCAAAAGAAACATATACTCAAAATGAACCAATTAATCTTTTTCCTCCTTTTTTTCCTCCCCCTCCTTCAGCAATAAATTGTAGTAAAGAACATCTGAAGCCTAAGTTTATAAAACCTTGCTAAATAAACAAAGTATTTCAAAGCCTAAGTTTTTTCTTTTGTATTACAACCCAAGGTAATCTTCATGTTAAACCCAAAAGTTGGGTTTGGTTGCCGTGCCATAGAGTTCTGCATGGTGAGACTTTCAGATTTCTTATTGAATTCCTTGTTCACATTCAGTGTTCTCCAGACAGCACAAGAGAAGCTCACAGAAGAAAAGCATTATTAAAAAAAAAAAAAAAGGCAAGCATTCATTTCACAGGCTGTTTTTCCTGGGTCATAGCTTAGGAAGGAGCATCCCGACCTAGCCTTCTGTCTTCGGTGTCTTTGGGCAAGAAGCAGACATCAGCTGTTGAGATGATAAAGAAGCCATTGATGCCATTTGCTCTTTATCTGGTCATTTGTGCATAATCTCGAGAATACACTGGGCAATGATCCTGACAAGCAATTGAAAATGCAAGGTGAACAGTCCAAACAACCCTTCTGACACAGACATGGAAAGAGTGTAATTTCTTTGAAAGCAACCTCAATGTCAAATCAAAGTCCCATTTCCAACATGCGCTTCAGGAATTCGCTAGAAGCCTGGAAGAAACGCCCTGTCACTGGTACTCAGCACACATAGTAAGTCAGTCTCCTTCTTTCCACTCTTGGTCACTCTTGTGGCCATCCCCCAACCCCCTCCACAAGCAGAAAGACCCTCTCAAAACATGAGCCAGATCTTGTCATTCCCAACGCAAAACCTGTTGAGAGCTTCCCATCATTCTTAAGATGATACCCAAAGTTCTCAACGTGGTTGACAAGGCCCTCTGTGCCCCAGCCCATCTTGTCCCCACGTGGCTGCCACCACACTGGCCTTCCTAATGCTTCTTGGACACCCTCCCAGGATCACTTCCAAGCATCCACACTCACTGCTCCGTCACCTTTTCCTGCAGCTTCACCCAGCATGACTGCTGGTTTCTGCTCAAATGTCATCCCCACAGGGGCCCTCCCCAAAACCCCACAGCGGTCACAGGAACTCTGTGCACTCTCCAGCCCCCTTCCTGGTCTGCTTTTCCTCGCAGGGCCTTCTCACTCTCTGATATCATCTACTTCTTCTTTGCCTGCTTCGTGTTTGCACATTAGAATGCATGTTCCAGGAGAACAAGGGCTGCATCTTGCTCTCTGCTATGGGCCCTGTCTAGAAGCCTGATGACGATCAGGAGGCACTCCATGAAAATGAGTAAGTGAAGGAGGAAAGAACACTGCTATTTAATGAAATAAGTAAGGGACACTCTCACAACAGATAGGCAGATTCAATTCCCAGGTAATTCATTTGGCACGAAAATATGGCAAAAGCATTCCTTAAACAGTTAAACACAGCATTACCATATGATCCAGGAAGTCGACTCCTAGGTGTGTAGCCCAAAGAGGGAAAAGCAGGGGCTCAGGCAGACACCTGCACACCACGGTGCATGGCTGCTTGAGTGACGATGGCCTGACAGTAGAAACAACCCAATGTCCATCCACAGATGAAGGGATAAGCAAAATAAGGGCTATGCATACACTGGACTATCACTTAGCCCTCTAAAGGAATGAAATTGAGAACATGCTACAACAGGGATGGCCCTTGAGGACAAGCTAAGTGGAGTAGGTGAGACACAGAAAGACACTGTATGCATGGTCCCTCTTACAGGAGGTGTAGGCAGCAGTCAGCTCCACACAGAAAGGAGCAGGAGGGTTTCCAGGGCTGGGCGAGGGAGGGAAAGGGAGTTGCTGTTTAATGAGACACAACTTCTGTTTGGGATGATGAAAAATTCTGGAGATGGAGGTGGTGACGGCTGCACACTGTTCTGAATGCACCTAATGTGATACACTCTGCATATATGTATATAATAAACAGGCTTAGACGTGTACATACACAGAGCAGTTATTCTATTTGCCTTGATCTTATGAAATTAGATGAATTTACCCTGAGTTTCTTATTAGATGAATCAGCACAAGGAAGAGTGTTTTACCGTCTGTTTAACTTAAAATCTTAAAAAAAAAATTCCTGACTTAACATTATTGGTTTAATAAAAATGAGCTCTGATGATTATATACATAAGCTAGTGATGCCTGATTTATTAGGCAAGCAAAACACGTCAGATGCTGAATTATTTTCCCAATGTCATTTGTGAATATTACTCAAAGTTTTTATCCATATATTACTTCTGTTCCCTCAAGATAAAAAATAAAATCACTTCTACAAATGTTTGTCAAAATTGGGAGCACTTTAACAAATAGCTTCCAATATAGCACCTTCTAACATGTCGTTAAATATTCTCCTTTGAATATAATTGAGACCTTTCCAGTTACATCAGGAAATTCTCTAATATATTTCCATAAATTACAATAAATAATGTCCTTTTAAACTTCTGGGGGGTTTTCAACTAATGTGTGATGTGAGTAATTCAAGTTCAGCTCTCTACTCTCACTGGGGGTTCCCGGTTCTTCATACCAGTCTCGCTCATTAGAGAAAGAAGCCACCTGCCTGGGGCATTTCAAAGGATGCCAAACCTGTGTGTGGTCATTGTGGGTGGAGAGGAGATGGGGACGGAGGCTGATTTAATGCTGCTCTGGGACCAGGCCACCTTTGTAAAACCCCTCAGAGCAATTACAAAAGCATCTGCACCCACAAGCACACAATAAGCACTATTTGACTGAATACCCCAGGGGTGTCCCCAAGCCTGCCACCCACCATCCATGGAAGAAGAGGGGTTCTAGGTATCCTGAGGACAAACACTCATTTAATTCTCATACGTTGTTTAAAATGAATTACGGCAAGATTTTCCACTGAAGGTAATGATATAAAATGTTCTTTTAAAATAAATATGTTGAAATTTAGAATGGTTAGATTGAATGAAATTAACAAGTAATTGACCTGTGGTACAGGATTTGGAGAAAATCTAAAGGTGGTCCACAGACGACTAGATTCGGGGCGACAGTAAACTGGTAAATGTTCCTTGTTCGCCATCAGAACCTAGAAGCTGGGAGGGTGGGGGAGGGGCCGTGCCCAGCTGGTGCTGGAGCCTCTGCAGGGGCAGCAGGAGGCCAGTTCTGGGGCATGGAAGGGAGAAGACGGTGCCATGGTGGTGTGAGTTGGGACAGGAGTGCAAAGGACTGTGTCCCCTTCTCCTTCAGGTGTGCTGTCTCCTGTTGTTGGGACCCCAAGGAAGCCAGCCGATGGAGAAGAAAGGAGCTCAAAGAGCCCCACCGCATGACAAGGCCAAGTACAGATGGCGGGCAAGGAGACCAGACGGGGTTGGCCTGTACTGAGGCTCTTTGAATGAAACGGCTTCAGGCTGTCCTCCGGCCCTTCTGCACCACCACCTCCAGCCCACCACCACCTCCAGCCCACCACACCCCCAACAGGAATCCCTCACTCCTTAATGGCCCATCTCGTCGTTCCACCTGGAGCTGGGACCCACCAGCTTGGCACCATTCCCAGTCCACGGGATGGGCACCATCTTGCCAACAAAACTTTTGGCCCCCTTGCCTAGGATGGCCTTCCCCTTGCTGTAGGTTCTCAGGCCACCAAGCACAGCTCCACACTGGAGGAAACCACCTTGTATGAACCTCAGAAGCTGGCATAATTCAACCTAGAGCTCATACACCTTGCAGGTCTAGAGAGCAGTTTTAGGGTGTTAAGGTCAATTCTCCATCATAGCAGGGGTTCTAGGAAAACTCGGCACCCAGCTGCATGTCCATCGGCTGCCAATCTTGGCTAAGTAACTGGTCCTTGCTATGCTTCACTTTCCACATCTGTAAAATGGGTTTAACAATGGTGTCTACCTGGTGTGAGGTTTTGAGAGGATTACGTGAGATAATCCAGGTGAAAGGCTGGATTTGCTATGTGCTGGCTCATAGCAATGCTCCCTGAACATCAGCCAATTCGAAAAGAAATCAGGATTCAGAAATGAAAGTATAATCATGAGAGAGAAAGACATGAGACAAATCCCAGCAAAGGAACAGTCTACAAAAGCCCTGGCTAGTTCTCCCCAGCTGCATGGTCATCAAAAACAAGGAAAGTCTGAGAAACTGTCACAGCCCAGAGGAGCTTAAGGAAACTTGATGAATACAATGTGATGTGGTGTCCTGGGTGGGATCCTGGACCAGAAAAAGGACCGGAGGAAAAAACTAGTAAAGTCTGAATAAAGTATGGACTTTAATAATGTATCAATAGTGCACACCTGGGTGGCTCAGTTGGTTAAGCGACTGCCTTCGGCTCAGGTCATGATCCTGGAGTCCCGCATAGGGCTCCCTGCTCGGCAGGGAGTCTGCTTCTCCCTCTGACCCTCCCCCCATCTCATGCGCTTTCTCTCTCATTCTCTCTCTCTCAAATAAATAAATAAAAATCTTTAAAAAAATAATAATGTATCAGTACTGACTCATTAACTGTAACAAATGTATCACACTGATGTAGGGTGCTAATAATAGGGGAAACTGGGTTTGGGGTAGATGAGAGTTCTTTGTCCTATCTTAGCAGTCTGTAAATCAAAACTATTCTACAATAAAAGGTTTGCCAAGACCAAAAACAAATAGAAAAAAAATTAAGTCTGTCTGTCTCAAAGACAAGCAGTTGGCATCAAACAAAGCTATGGTTTGGGCCCACTTGTCACTGACCTGGGGGCCTGGCCTCCTTCCGTCCTGAGCCACATCTCGTCATTCCTTTAGCCAAACACAGACCGGGAAGAGCAGAAGCAGGAAAGCAGGTTCTTCCAGCTAGGGATCCAGGTCTACACATTTAGGTGGAAGTGCAGTGATGGAAAAGAACCTACGGATAGAGCAACCTGCAGGTGAAAAGCAGAGTCTGGGAGACCCAAAGCCTGCTTGTCCATAGGTCACTTAAAAAAATGCTTTGTGTCCACAGCAAGTCAGGTCACTGCAGCAGCCAACGCCCTGGCTGTGGAAAGGCTCGAGGGCAAGGCAGGCTTGTCAGGACGGCAGTTATCTGCCCGGAACCACAGTGAGCCTTGGCGAGAGGCTCCTGCAAATGCTGCCATCTCCTTGTCAGGGCTCTGCGTGGCCCGTGGGAACCATGGAGACACAGGGGCCCCTCCAAGCCCAGTAGGGCCACAGCATTCCAAAGGCAAAGGTTGGATCAGTCTGGGGTTCCAGTGTTGGACTGTGGCAGATCCTGTGGGAACTGTACCTACTCTGTCCAGACTCTGGCACCGCCCCCCTTGCCTCTCCAAGGAGCCCAGGTGTCAAAGCCTCTGACTTCCAAACCAGTGAGGTGGAAGGTGGTCAACGTCTGTGCACCTTGCTAGAGACAATACAGTTTGCCATCAGCTGTTCCTACGATCATTTTTGCATCTAATATATTTCACAAAGACTTATGAAGCACCGGCCCAGGGACACCCCAAATGCATAGCAGTAGGGAGAACTTAATCTTGATCCCTGCTTCTCTTGCCACCTGGACCCATGTTCATCCTCCATTTTTCAGTGTTAATGTAATAGAGGTCTCTGCCCACAGCCAAGCAAGTGTTCCCCTCCTTCCGGCTGTGCCCTCATTTTAAGATCCTGCCTATTTGCCAATCTCAGAACTGACCCATACCACGTTTCCAGGAACACGTCCCCTGTCCCACATCCAGTCACAGAAATTAGTTCAGAGGTTGACGCATCACTAAATCCAGTTACATATGAACATCATCCTCTAACGGTTTGCTAGATTTATGCTCTTCTTCTGGTACGGGTGCTGGGCTGGTAGGATGTGAGCCTGGAGCTGTTAGCAGCACCTTTACTATGACTTGGAGAGATCCCCCAAGTAGGAGGCATCCCAGAAGTGAAACTAGCGTCATGGTAGAGACAGAAAAGCGGCCTGAAGCCTGGGCTGGCCAGGCCTGTGGACGATTATGGCCCCTTGTCTTGGCCTAATCCTGTTTGAGCTGGATTCTATTTGTTTGTTTTGCCTAAAAAGTCCTGCCAAATGCACTCACTTTGATGGTATTGTCAAGACTGAAACAAGGGAGGCGCAGTGGCCTGTGTTCTGCCACATTATACCATCCTGCTTGAGACCCAGTGAGCTCGCCAACCCTCTGTCTTCAAAAGACTTGGTGCACTGGGGAAACACTTCCTTTCCACAAAGCGGTGAAGTCTCTCCACTTAAGAAGACGGCAACTCAGAGAAGAAAATTCTGATTTGGAAAGTCTTCTGCCATAGACATCAGCACTCCGTTCTCTAGATGGGGGGCCCAACTGGTGATTCAAAACCCAGGAAAAGAGCATCTCCAAAACGTACAATCCTTGGAATAAAGGAAATGTGTTTCCAACAAGTTCAAAAAACACTGGGTTTCAGAAAGTGACACGAGTGTCTTTCGTGCAGGGTTTCTAAGAGACCTTACGGTACTGATGAATACAAATCTACACGGGGGTGACACGGGTTCCCTTACCCAACCACAGAACAATTCATTTATTTTCCTTTAAATTTTTTATTGTTATGTTAATCACCATACATTACATCATTAGTTTTTGATATAGTGTTCCACGATTATTTGTTTGTGCATTACACCAAGTGCTCTACGCAGAACATGCCCTCTTTAAAACCCATCACCAGGCTAACCCAGCTCCCCCACTCCCCTCCCCTCTAGAACTCAGTTTGTTTTTCAAACTCCATCATCTCTCCTGGTTTTTCTCCCCCTCTGATTTCCTCCCTTCTTCTTCCCCTCCTACTACCTTTTATTTTTTCTTAACATATATTGCATTATGTTTCAGAGGTACAGATCTGTGATTCAACAGCCTTGCACAATTCACAGCACTCACCCTAGCACATACCCTCCCCAATGTCTATCACCGAGCCACCCAATCCCTCCCACCCCCCACCAGTCCAGCAACCCTCAGTTTGTTTCCTGAGATTAAGAATTCCTCATATCAGGGAGGTCATATGATACATGTCTTTCTCTGATTGACTTATTCCACTCAGCATAACCCCCTCCAGTTCCATCCATGTCGTTGCAAATGACAAGATCTCATTCTTTTGATGGCTGCATAGTATTCCATTGTGTATATATACCACTTCTCCTTTATCCATTCCTCTGTCGATGGACATCTGGGCTCTTTCCACAGTTTGGCTATTGTGGACATTGCCGCTATAAACATTGGGGTGCACGTACCCCTTCGGATCACTACATTTGTATCTTTGGGGTAAATACCCAGTAGTGCAATTGCCGGATCTTATGGAAGCTCTATTTTCAACTTTTTGAGGAACCTCCATACTGTTTTCCAGAGTGGTTGCACCAGCTTGCATTCCCACCAACAGTGTAAGAGGGTTCCCCTTTCTCCACATCCCCGCCAACATCTGTCGTTTCCTGACTTAATTTTAGCCATTCTAACGGGTGTGAGGTGTAGATCACTGAGGTTTGATTTGGATTTCCCTGATGCCCAGCGATGTTGAGCACTTTTCCATGTGTCTGTCGGCCATTTGGATGTCTTCTGCCCATTTCTTGATTGGGTTATTTGTTCTTTGGGTGTTGAGTTTGATAAGTTCTTTATAGATTTTGGATACGAGCCCTTTATCTGATATGTCATTTGTAAATATCTTCTCTCATTCTGTCGGTTGTCTTTGGTTTTGATGACTGTTTCTTTTGCTGTGCAAAAGCTTTTTATCTTGATGAAATCCCAATAGTCCTTTATACCCTTGCTTCCCTTGCCTTTGGCGATGTTTCTAGGAAGAATTTGCGGCGGCTGAGGCCGAAGAGGTTGCTGCCTGGGTTCTCCTTTAGGCCTTTGATGGACTGCTGTCTCACATTAAGGTCTTTCAACCATTTGAAGTTTATTTTTGTGTGTGGTGTAAGGAAATGGTCCAGTTTCATTCTTCTGCATGAGACTGTCCAATTTTCCCAACACCATTTGTTGAAGAGATCATCTTTTTTCCATTGGACATTCTTTCCTGCTTTGTCAAAGATAAGTTGACCATAGAGTTGAGGGTCCATTTCTGCACTCTCTATTCTGTTCAATTGATCTATGTGTCTGTTTTTGTGCCAGTACCATACTGTCTTGATGATGACAGCTTTGTAATAGAGCTGGAAGTCCAGAATTGTGATGCCGCCAGCTTTGCTTTTCTTTTTCAACTTTCCTCGGTCTATTCGGGGTCTCTTCTGGTTCCATACAAATTTTAGGATTATTTGTTCCATTTCTTTGAAAAAAGTCGATGGTATTTTGATGGGGATTGCCTTGAATGTGTACATTGCTCTAGGTAGCGTTGACATCTTCACAATGTTGGTTCTCCGAATCCATGAGCATGGAACGTTTTTTCCATTTCTTTGTGTCTTCTTCAATTTCTTTCATGAGTATTTTATAGTTCTCTGAGTACAGATCCTTTGCCTCTTTGGTTAGATTTATTCCTAGGTATCTTATGGTTTCGGGTGCAATTGTAAATTGGGTTGACTCCTTCATTTCTCTCTCTTCAGTCTTGTTGTTGGTGTATAGGAATGCCACTGATATCTGTGCATTGATTTTATATCCTGCCACTTGACTGAATACCTGTACGAGTTCTAGCAGTTTTGGGGTAGAGTCTTTTGGGTTTCCACATACAGTATCATATCATCTGCAAAGAGTGAGAGTTTGACTTCCTCTCTGCCGATTTAGGTGCCTTTGATTTCCTTTTGTTGTCTGATTGCTGTGGCTAGGACTTCTAATACCATGTTGAATAGCAGTGGTGAGAGTGGACATCCCTGCTGCATTCCTGACCTTAGCGGGGAGCTCTCAGTTTTTCCCATTGAGAATGATATTCGCTGTAGGTTTTTCATAGATGGCTTTTATGATATTGAGGTTTGTACCCTCTCTCCCTATACTCTGAAGACTTTTGATCAAGAAAGGATGCTATACTTTGTCAAGTGCTTTTTCTGCATCTATTGAGAGAATCATATGACTCCTGTTCTTTCTTTTGTTAATGTATTGTATCACGTTCATTGATTTGCGGATGTTGAACCAACCTTGCAGCCCAGGGATAAATCCCACTTGGTCGTGGTGAATGATTCTTTTAATGTACTGTTGGATCCTATTGGCTAGTATTTTGGTGAGAATTTTTGCATCCATGTTCATCAAGGATATTGGTCTCTAATTCTCCTTTTTGATGGGGTCTTTGGTTTTGGGATCAAGGTAATGGTGGCCTCATAAAATGAGTTTGGAAGTTTTCCTTCCATTTCTATTTTTTGGAACAGTTTCAGGAGAACAGGTATTACTTCTTCTTGAAATGTTTGGTAGAATTCACTTGGGAAGCCACCTGGCCCTGGGTTTTTTTTGTTTGGAGATTTTTGATGACTGCTTCAATTTCCTTAGTGGTTATAGGTCTGTTCAAGTTTTCTATTCCTTCCTGGTTCAATTTTGGTAGTTGATACATCTCTAGCAATGCACCCATTTCTTCCAGGTTATCTAATTTGCTGGCATAGAGTTGCTCATAATACGTTCCTATAATTGTTTGTATTTCTTTGGTGTTAGTTGTGATCTCTCCTCTTTCGATCATGATTTTGTTGATTTGGGTCATTTCTCTTTTCTTTTGGATCAGTCTGGACAGGGGCTTATCAATCTTATTAATTCTTTCAAAGAACAGCTCCTAGGTTCATTGATCTGTTCTACTGTTCTTTTGGTTTCTAGTTCATTGATTTCTGCTCTGATCTTTATTATTTCTCTTCTCCTGCTGAGTTTAGGCTTTATTTGCTGTTTTTTCTCTAGCTCCCTTAGGTGTAGGGTTAGGTTGTGAATTGAAGACATTTCTTGTTTCATGAGAAACGCTTGTATTGCTATATACTTTCCTCCTAGGACTGCCTTGCTGCATCCGAAAGATTTTGAACAGTTGTGTTTTCATTTTCATTGGTTTCCATGAATTTTTTTAATTCTTCTTTAATTTCCTGGTTGACCCATTCATTCTTTAGTAGGATGCTCTTTAGCCTCCATGTATTTGAGTACTTTCTGACTTTCCTCTTGGGATTCAGTTCTAGTTTCAAAGCACTGTGGTCTGAAAATATGCAGGGAATAATTCCAATCTTTTGGTACTCGTGGAGACCTGATTTGTGACCTAGGATGTGATCTATTCTGGAGAATGTTCCATGGGCACTAGAGAAGAATGTGTATTCCATTGCTTTGGGATGGAATGTTCTGAATATGTCTGTGAAGTCCATTTGATCCAGTGTGTCATTGTTGATCTTTTGCTTAGATGATCTGTCCATTTCAGTTAGGGGGGTGTTAATGTCTCCCACTATTATTGTATTGTTGTCAATGTGTTTCTTTGCTTTTGTTATTAATTGCCTTAGATAATTGGCTGCTCCCACGTTAGGGGCATAGATATTTACAATTGTTAGATCTTCTTGTTGGATAGACCCTTTAAGTAGGATATAGTGTCCTTCCTCATCTCTTATTACACTCTTTGTTTTAAAATCTAATTTGTCTGACATAAGGATTGCCACCCCAGCTTTCTTTTGGTGTCCATTAGCATGGTAAATGGTTTTCCACCCCCTCACTTTCAATCTGGGGGTGTCTTTGGGTCTAAAATAAGTCTCTTGCAATCAGCATATGGATGGGTCTTGTTTTTTAATCCAATCTGATAGCTCGTGTCTTTTGATTGGGGCATTTAGCCCATTTACATTCAGGGTAACTATTGAAAGACAGAAATTTAGTGCCATTGTATTGCCTGTAAGGTGACTGTTACTGTATACTGTCTGTGTTCCTTTATGGTCTGTGCTGCTTTTAGGCTCTCTCTTTGCTTAGAGGACCCCTTTCAATATTTCTTGGAGGGCTGGTTCCGTGTTTGCAAATTCCTTTAGTTTTTGTTTGTCCTGGAAGCTTTTTATCTCTCCTTCAATTTTCAATGACAGCCTAGCTGGATATAGTACTCTTGGCTGCATATTGTTCTCCTTTAGTTCTCTAAATTTATCATGCCATTCCTTTCTGGCCTGCCAGGTCTCTGTGGATAGGTCTGTTGCCAATCTAATATTTCTACCGTTATAGGTTACATATTTTTTCTCCCAAGCTGCTTTCAGGATTTTCTCTTTGTCTCTGAGACTCGTAAGTTTTACTATTAGATGTCGGGGTGTGGACCTATTTTTACTGATTTTGAGAGGGGTTCTCTGTGCCTCTCGGATTTTGATGCCTGTTTCCTTCCCCACATTAGGGAAGTTCTCTGGTATAATTTGTTCCAATATACCTTCTGCCCCTCTCTCTCTTTCTTCTTCTTCTGGGATCCCAATTATTCTAATGTTGTTTCATCTTATGGTATTGCTTATCTCTCGAATTCTGCCCTCGTGATCCAGTAGTTGTTTATCTCTCTTTTTCTCAGCCTCTTCATTTTCCATCATTTGGTCTTCTATATCGCTGATTCTCTCTTCTGCCTCATTTATCCTAACAGTTAGTGCCCCCATTTTTGATTGCACCTCATTAATAGCCTTTTTGATTTCGACTTGGTTAGATTGTAGTTCTTTCATTTCTCCAGAAAGTGTTTCTCTAATACCTTCCATGCTTTTTTCAAGCCCAACTAGTATTTTGAAAATCATGATTCTGAATTTTAGGTCCGACATCGTACTAATGTCCGTATTGAGTAGGTCCCTGGCAGATGGTACTACCTCTTGTTCTTTTTGTTGAGATGATTTTTTCCATCTTGTCACTTTGTCCAGAGGAGAAGAGATGAATGAGAGAACAAAATGCTAACAGGGTAACAACATCCCCAGAAAATATACTCTAAACAAATCAGAAAAGACCTGAAACCAGGGGAAAAGAAAGGGAAAGAAATAAAAAAAAGAAAGAGAAAAAAAAAGATAAAAACAAACAAAAACAGAAGAAAACAAAACAAAACAGAATATGATCAAATATGATCAGGCTAGTGCATAGATCAGTGCCACACACTAGATTTTGGGTATATTTTGGTCTTTAGAAGAAAGTGCCTCCTAAAATTTTAAAGAAAGAAAGACTTAAATATGTACAAAATAAGCATTGATACGATGAAGGGATGGAATATGACTGTAAAGATGAAAATTATAAAAAAATTTTAAAAAGGAATTGATAAGAAGGTGTTTGAAAAAAGAAAGAAGAGGATTAAAAAAAAAGAAAGAAAAAAAAGGGGGGAGAGAATGTGATCAGGCAGGAGACTAGAACAAAGCCCTACACTAGAGATTTAGGGTATATTTTGATCTGTTAGAAGAAACTGTATTTCACAATTTTAAAGAGAGAACAACTTATATATATATGCCAAAAATAAAGGTAACTACTATGAAGGGATAGAATATGACTCTAAAAATGAAAAATAAAATTTATTTTTAAAAAGGGATTTATAAGATGTTGGTTGAAAAAGGGAAAAAGAAAAATTAAAGGAAAAAGACAGTTTAAAAAAATTAACTTTGAAAGACTAACGAATCATGGTAAAAAAGCCATGAATTCTATGTGCAGTAGTCCCCTAGCGCTGGAGTTCTCCCGTTCTTGATCAGTAAACTTGGTCTTGGCTTCCTGGCTGTTCATGCTGATCTTCTGGGGGAGGGGCCTGTTGCTGTGGTTCCCAAATGTCTTTGCGGAAGCGGAATTGCCCCGCCCTTTCCTGGTCTGGGCTAAGCAAGCTGCTCGGGTTTGCTCTTGGGGAGCTTTTGTTCCCTGCAAGCTCTCGGTACAGCTTTGGTGGACGAGAGTGAAAATGGTGGCCTCCCAATCTCCTCCCAGGAGGAGCCGAGAACTCGGGGCCCTGCCCCTCAGTGCGCCCGCAGAGAAAAGCTGTCACTCCCATCTCCCTGGTCTCCGGCAGCACTCCGTGCTCACCCGGCCTGTGACCGAGCGTTTCTATCTCTGGCACCCGACCCGTGTGGAGTCTCCAAACCCAGCAGATCCCTGAGATGCGCTCCCACGCCGCTCCTCCCGGGGGAGAAAGGGGAGTCTCCCGGGATCTCTCACTTGTTGGGTCCCTGATGGAGGAGCAGTGGCCCGACTGTGTCGCCGATCACAGTTTAGGGCAACCCCGAGCTGAGAGCCCACGCCTCGGCTCCGTCTCTGCAGCCGGCTTCCCTGCTCCGATACCTGGGAGCTCTGCCACACTCAGGCACCCCCAGTCTTCCTGGGACCCCGAGGGTCCTGAGAGCACGCTGTCCTGCAAGGGTTCCACCTCCCGCTTAGCCACTGGAGCGACGTCCCTCAGCGGAGCCGACTTCTAAAAGTTCCGATTTTGTGCTCCGCGGCTCTAGCACTTGCCAGAAGCGGCCGATGGGGGCCCCCTCTCCCGCCGTCTATCCTCCCGAATATCGCCTCGGATTCATTTCTCCGCACGTCCTACCTTCCAGTAAGCGGTTGCCTCTCTGTTCAGAGAGTTGTTGCTACTCTCTTCTTCGATCTTCTGTTGAGTTCGTAGGTGTTCAGAATGGTTTGGTCCCTATCCAGCTGAATTCCTAAGACCAGATGAAATCCAGGTCTCCTACTCCTCCACCATCTTGCTCCCTTCCCCGACAATTCATTTTTAATAAAATACTACACAGGACTGTTTTGTTTTGTTTTGTTTTTCTGGAAACCGATGTACTAAAAGTTCTTTTTACAAGACTCATTGAAGTCTTATGCCTCACAAGTACAGTTGCTGCCACCTCCCACCTAACCAGCCAATCCTGCTGGAATTCCCGGCGGGGGTCAGGGGTGGGAGGGGCGTGGAGGGTGGTGGACAGAGGCCAGCCCAGCTCATCCTCTTTGGGAACTTTACTTTGAGAACACTTTCCCTACAAATTTCGCTACAACATTTCACGTTGAGGCAAAGCATCCCATTTTTTATGATTTCAAAGCCTTTATAAAAATTAAAAGCAGCTGCTCCCAGTAAAATATCTGGTCTTGCCTTTGGTGGGTATAAATATGCACAATGACCTCATCTCTCCTTAGGTACTACACTTTGCCTCAACACAGCGGAGGCAGGGGCCAAGTGCCTCCTGCAGACCGCTCCCCACAAATAGCCTTTTCTTCATGCTCAAAGGAATCATTTGGATACTTCTCATCTGAAGCTCTTTCCTTTTGAAGTATCTTTGAAGCATTTCATCTCCTTTTGCCTTTCTTTTTGATAAACCTTTCCTTCTTAAACTTCCAGAGACATCCCAATTTTTAGGGTAAACTCTTGGGTGATAAGGCAATTTTAAGGGACGCTGTCTGATTAGACACACCCAGCAAGGACCCTCTCACTTCATTGACGTCTTGGATGGATCTTACCCCGTTTGAGAACAAACGGTCATGGAAAGTAAAAATAACGGAAGAGGAAATGAACGATGATTCTGGATTTTTTTTTTTTTACTTGAAAGAAAGTCAAATTAATACACCCAAAGTTTAGTAAAATGCTTTCATTGTTTCCACATTATTTTTGGAAACTTGAGTTCTCCTAGGGCCTGCGAGGTTCACTACGGAGACTGCGAACTTCCACAGAGGAACCGGCAGCAACATGGCAGGCTGTTTCCGCTTTCCTGCAGCCACCTCCCCAGCTCTTTGCCTCTGGTGTTTCCTCCACTGTGGGGGCTGCAGGCCACGCACAACCAGGAGACGAGGCTCCCCACGCCCGAGTCCCCTTCTCTGAGGTCTGGGGCAATTACCTCTGCAGGCATTAAGTCAAGGTGCCTTGCCACTGCTTAGTGGGGTGTAGGTGGGGGGACTGGAACGCCTGCTGGGACAGTCTCAGCTCTCTCTCCAGATATTTTATTCTGTTAACCAGAATGACACGAGATGGGAGAAAGTTGCCCTGATTCATACCAGGTGCACAGAGCCGAGGGGCCTGATGGGGGTTCCTGTGCCCCAGACCCCAGCTCTGCACAGGACGGTGCCCCTTATCCAGCCTGGTTCTCCAGCTTCCCCGCTGAGTATGTAAGCCCGTGGAACCTGCTCCCACTAGATCCCTCTCCTGCAGAACCGGAGTTTGTGATGACCTGATTAAATGATTCCTTCCCACCTGGGAAAAGACAGCTGGAAGCCCTCTAGGCCACCTCCAGGCGCCTCATCTCCACCCACTGCCAGAGAGGTTGCAGGCGCCTGCCTTGCAGGATGCCTAGATGGGCCCCCAACCCGGGGCAGGCCGAGCTGCCTCAGTTCTGTCCTGGCTGCACGTAAGCGGGAAGTGCGTGTGCTCTGGGCGCAGGCAGTCCAGTTTGAACCCAGCTCTGTTACTGCTGTGTGACCTCGGGGTGCTACCTAAACCCTGTGTGCCTCAGTTTCCTCCTCTGTGAAATGCAGCTGATGATCTTAATTATCTCTAAGGCTTGTTTTAAGATTTATGTATTTTAGGGTCAGAGCAGATGGAGAGGGAGAGAGAATCTCAAGCAGATTCCCGCTGAGCTGTAGCCTGATGAGGGGCTCCATCTCACAACCCTGAGATCATGACCTGAGTCGAAATCAAGAGCTGGACACTCAACCGACGGAGCCACCCAGGTGCCCCTCTCAAAGGCTTGTTTTAAAGACTGGTGACAACACACATAAAGCACAGAGTGCAGAGCTGGCCCAATACTCACTCCCTAAGCATCGGTAGCTTTATTCTCACTCTTCTCACTGTTATTACTATCATGATTCCTGCTGTCCCCTTCAGCCTGCAAGTTCCCTCTGGTTCAGGCTGTGGCCCTTGGTTTATAGATCAAAGACCGATTCGGCCAGCTCCTTGAGAGCTGATCCCTCTCCCAGGGACAGACTCAGATAAGTCAAGCTTTTACAGTGGAAGAGCAAGACCCGAATGCCAACGTTTTAGCTATGGTAATTCAGCTCTGTAATTTTGTGGGTAAGAACCCAGATTGAAGTCAAACCACCCGGAGTTCAAATCCCAGCTCTGCCACTTGCTAGCTGCGGATGAAGGGGAGACACAACCTCTCTAAATGCTCCCTGGATTCCCAAATCTGGGTTATCAGAACTTGTGGGGTTGAAGTAAGGATCAGCACAAGCTAATGCACACAAAAGGTTTCATAGGGAGCCCAGCACCTAGTAAGTATTCAATAAAGGGCATCAAAACGCCCTGTAATTATCACGGTAATTGGAAAATTTCACCTCTGCATGACCAAGCTTTCTCTCACCACAGACGCTAAATCATATTCAGAATATCACTTGTTGGATTTTACAATGGAAAGTAACTCTGACCGAGAAGAGAAGGCGTACAGTCCCCATGACTTCTGCATTATCTCCCAGCAGACAGACCCACGGGGGCGTCAGAAATAATCAGCAGTACCCTGGGGATCCTGGAAAAGCTAGGGGTACTGAAGAGTTAATGTCATCAGGCTCAGAAGATGCATCAGCCTTACATGACAGGCTTTGTCACTCTGGGCAGAAGTGGCTCCAAAGGCTAAGTTCTCCTTACCCCTCACAGAGGCTCTGAAGGAAACTTCCAGTGTTTGCCAGTAGGATTCCTGCTTAGCTCTGCTTCCCTGACAGAGCAAAACTTTGAATTGCACAAACTCTCCTTAGATACGTTAATAGATTCAATCAGGCGCCAGCTGAGCCAGTCTCCTGCCAGCGTCCTCAGCGGGCTGTGGTGTTCTGTTTCTGAGGCCAACTTAGGCCAGTATTGCTAAATTCTGGGGGATGAGAACGGTGCCTCAATCTGGCCTCCCAACACTGTTCACACCTGAACACATAGGACAGTGTAAGTGTGCTTGGATCACTTAAACTTCTAACGTGGCTTGTGGAACTGTACTCTGTTTTAAACATTACATCATGTTTCTGCACAGAGAAATAGCACCAGCTTCAAATACGGGGTGTCCTGCTATGTGGCAGTCACTGTGGGAAGCAATTCACATAGGATATCTTTCCCTTTTTTAAGAGAGGGAGAGAGAGAGAAAGAGAGAGGGAGAGGAGGGGCAGAGGGAGAGCGAGAGAGACAATCTTAAGCAGACTCTGCACCCAGCATGGAGCCCAACACAGGGCTCCATCCCACGACCCTGAGATCATGACGTGAGCTGAAATCAAGACTTGGACGCTTAACCGACTAAGCCACCCGGGCGCCCCACCTCTTATTTAACCTTAAACTTTAATTCATGTGCAACACCACTAAACAATATAAAGGAATAAGCTATTAGTGCATGCAAACTCTTGCAGGAGATTCAAGGGAATTATGCTGAATCATACAAGTCAATCTCAAAAGTTCACATACTGTATGATTCCATTTATAGAACATTCTTGAAACGACAAGATTATAGAGATTATAGAGACAGAAAACAGGTTAGTGGTTGCCAGGGTCTGGTTGGGGGGAGTGCAGTCTGGGTTCTAACGGAGTAGCATGAGGGGTCCTTGGGTGGGAAGCTTTCTATCTCGACTGTGCTGGGGGGTCACAGGAATCGACACATGGGATAAAATCACATAGGATGACATGCACACACACAGTTGAGTTAAGTAAGAATAAAGCTGGTTGACTGTATTAATGTCAGTATCTTTGGCTTATGTTGCACTACATAGCCTTTCAAGATGTTACCACTGGGGGAAGCTGAAGGAAGGGAAGGATTTCTCTGTATTATTTTAACAACTGCACAGGAATCTACGTAATTACTGGGGGATGGCAGTACACAGTGGTGTTTCAGAGTATTTCAGAGCCAGAGCGTCCGTCTGAATGCCCGCTCTGCAATGTACCATTTGTGTGATCTGCTATTTGACCTTCCGGAACCTCAGACCTTCAGGTCCACGTCGAAGGTGATGGAAGTGCCTATCCCAGAGGAAAGTTTTTGTTTTGATTTCCTTAAGTTAACCAGGGTCAGTTTCTGCTTCTTACTAAAAAAAAAAAAAGTTTTGACTGATACATAGGATATTATTTTATAAGAGGCAACCAAGTGACTAAGATGATAAATTTTATCATCTGGTTAAAGGTATAAATGACTAATCTGCAGCAAGAAAAATCTTTTACAGAAAAACTATATAAAACACACACAAAGAAAAGCTGAATTTTACATAAATAGCTTAGTTTTTCAAGATAGAGAACTACCAAGGATGGAAGACCCAAGGTCCCAGAGAAAAGTAAAACACAGGTAGAGAAGGCCAATATTCTACAATGTTCTCACCTTGAGGTTCTCGCTAGTAGGCCAGCAGTGTGGACAGGGGGCTGAGAACACAGACAGAAAGCCAGCAGGAAGTGGGGGCTGGGCAGAGCGCACAGAGCCAGAGACAGGCTGGTGTTACATGTGGGATGCAGGTGGAGACAAAGGGAGCGCGGACAGTTCAACCTTTTGTTCTGACGCTCCCCGGAGACATCTGCTGACTGCTAAGTAGGGATCGCAAATGCCTAAGAAGACAAGCAGAAAGTGTCCTCGATGCCAGAGAAACAGCACCCTTCCAGCCACCCTGTGCAGCTGAGATGAGCGCAGACTAGTCCCGGAAAGGGGCAAACAGGGGTCCTGGAATGGTAAGAGAAATTCCGGCTGGCGTGAGGTGCCCCTCCCTGACACAACTGTCCACTGCAAGCTAAAATAAACGTGACGTTCCTTTCTGGAGGTTGTAATAACATACAGAGGCTCTACTCCAGTATTCAATCAGAAACTTTTTAAAAACAGCATTCATACTATGTGTAAGACACAGAGAAAACACGAACAATGGAAACAGAGCCACCAGTGATCTATACATTGCAGTCATAATGCATGGATTTGGAAACAACTACAATGCATTCGGGAAAATAACAAAGAATTTTAGTGGAGAATTAGAACCTAGAAAGTGCTTGCAAATGGGCATTCTGGAACTCAAAAAGGCAGTACCTGAAGTTACATTTTTGAATAGATAGATGAGTCTGGCTACAGACCCATCACGGGTGAGAACGGAGAGTAAGTAAGTGGCTGGGATGGGGACCATGCCCAGACTGACGTGAGAACAGGGACACAAGACGAAATCACACACGTGATTGGAAGATTAAGCGTACATCTCCCTAGAGTCTCAGCGGGATGAAGTAGGCAATCAGAGACAAACCCCAATTTTAAGAATTAATGGAAGAATATTCCAAAACTGATACAAAATACAGAGTCATCTGTCAAAAATTTTATGAACCCTAAGAATGCAAATTTTTTAAAAGCCACAGCCAGGGACATCTTAATGAAAGCACTGAAAATCTAGGACAGGGGCGCCTGGGCGGCTCAGTTGGTTAAGTGTCTGACTCTTGATCTCGGCTCAGGTCATAATCTCAGGATCGTGAGTTCAAGTCCCGCACTGGGCTCCACGCTGGGCACGGAGCCTACAAGACAGAAAGAAAGAAAAGGAGGGAAGAAGGGAGGAAATCGAGGACAAAGAGAAAAGCTTAAAAGCAACCAGACAAAATAAACCACCTTATTTCATAGAAGTAACAACAAGATTGACAAGCCAGGGTAAATTAAAAGAAAGCCAAGATTCTCAAAACAAAGAGCAAGGCTGCCAGGAGCTAAGAGGCCTTACCTTCACGGCAGCAAACGGGGACAGTAACAGCTGACATCGGAGACAGCGGAGTCCAGCAGAATAAGGAATGGCACCTTCAAAGGGGCTAAAAAAACAAGATCCAACCAAGCATCCTATGCCCAGTGAAACTGTATTTGAAGGTGAGGACCAAATAAAGACTTTTCCAAATAAATGCAAATCAGCAAAGGTATCTACAGGGAGATCAAAGTGATCCCATACAGACGTGCAGATTCAGGAAGAAGTGAGAACAAAAATAAATGTGTGACTACATGTGTCAATCTCAAGAGTTATTTAGACAACCTGCATATCATCACCATCATCATCCTGCTCTGTGGCATCTAAAATATATTTAGATATAAAGTATACAAGTAACACAGAAGGTGAGAGAGGCCAAACAGGCAAAGTATTGTACGGTAATTAAATCATCGGGGAAGCTGTGAAAGTGCTCATTAAGTTGAGCAGATACACTGTAATGACTCAAGGATACAGGTTAGAATATCTAGTCAGACCATGAAAATAGCAACAGAGTGCATAATAAGCTAAAAAGGGAGAATATAAAATAACAAAAACATGTTCATTAATATAAAAGAAAGCAAGAGAGGAAAAAATAGAACATTAAAAGTGAACACACAACAGAGAAAACAAAATGTAAAACTGTAAATATAAACTCAAATATATTATTAGTACTTATATAAAATATGAATGGACTAAATACTGCAGTTAAAGAGAACAATGCCTGATTGGGTTTTTTCAGTCTATGCTGTAAAAGAGACCGGCTTTCTGCATATGGATGCCGGCAAGCTGGACATCAAAGCACAGGAAAAGATCCACGCACGCCAATCAAAAGAATGACAGCACACTATACTAATACTGTACAAAGTCATTTTAAAGAAAGAAGCATTACTAGAAATACACAGGGATCTCTTATGGTGGTAAAGGAATCTATCGCAAAGATGTGACAATGTGAAATGTGCATACACCTAATTAACATATATTCAAAATATGTACAGCATAAATTGATAGAAATAAAAGAGGAAACAAAAAAATCTACAATTGCTTTGATAGATTTTAACACACCTCTCTCAGGAAATAATAGAACAAGCAGACAAAATGCCAAAGAGGATACAGACACTTCTGGCAATGTGATTAACAAACTTGACCTAATTTGCATGAACACTGCAGCCAGCAACTGCAGAATCTGCATATTTTTCAAATATATAGGAGACATTTTACATGTACGTACATCAAAATGAAAATGTGTGGCACGCAGCTAAGCCATGTTTAAAATAAAATATATGGTCTTAAATGTACCTGGAAGAAAGAAAAACACTAAAACATCAATGGTCTGATCATCAATCTCAAGAAATTATATTTGAAAAACCAGAAAATTCCAAGAAGGAAAGGAATATAAAGGAAAAAGCAGAACATAATCAAACAGAAAACAAATGTATAATGTAAAAAAAGGGGAAACGAACAAAGCCAAAGTTTAGTATCTTGAGAAGACTAATAAAATTGGTAAATTCCCACAAAAATCGATCTAAAAAAACATAAAGAAGAAATAAATTACCAATATCAATAATATAAGAGATGATGTCTTTAGAGAACCTGCAGACTCTAAAAAATTAATCAGAGAATATTATGAATAACTTTACCCTGCAAGTATGGAAATTTACATGAAATTGATAATTTTCTTAAAAGCCAAAACTTTCCAAAATGGACAGAATAAGAAATAGAATTATGAGTAGCCCACGTCTCTTAAAGAACACATTAGGTCCAGAAAGTTTTATTGGTAAAAATGTTCCAAATGGTTAAGGCAGAAAGTGTCAATCTTACACAAGCTCTTCTAGAAAACAGGAAAAGAATACTTCCTAACACTTTCGTATAAGGCCAGAAAAACCTCAATAACAAAACCTAACACGGACATTATAGGAAAGGAAAATTCAGGCCAATCCCTCTTATGAACATAGATGTACAACACTTATCACGTATTAATAAATCTTTTCAGTAACATAAAGAGGATAATAAAAATAATGCATTGTGGCCAAGTTGAATTTATTCTAGAAAGGCAAAGTTGGTTTAACATTGAAAACAAATCTACATAATTCATCCTGCCATGACTTCTGGTGCCAACTACTCAGAGGTGGGCCAAATTTCACACGTTAGGGACAGTCTTCCACGGGTTGCCCTCACTCAGACAACAGCTGCATGTCCAACACACCCTGGGCCTCACTTATGCCCTGCAGGCTACAAATTCAGGAGTTCCCACAAACACCTTAAATCAGTAATTCACTGGAATGACTCAACGCAACTCTGGAAAGTGCTGCATTCACAATTACAGTTTTATTATAGCAAAAGAAGACAAATCAGAACTAACCAAAAGGAAGGACACATCAAGTGGAGCCTGAGAGGGTCTGAATGCAAAGTTTCTGATCTTCTCCCCATGGAGTCCCAAATACTGTTAGGCCCTTTAAGCTTCCATGTACAACAACGCTTCAGGGTATAGCCAATCTGGGAAGCTCACCCCAGCTTTCATGTCCAGAGTCCTAACTGGGGCTTGAACACACACTGCTTACTTGGCTGACATCTAGTCTCGCACGTGCCCGCACGTTCCCCCAGTTCAAAACTGACATGAGGTGTCCTAAAGGTCCCATCATAAATCACACCGCTGGACTGTCCAGTGGCCAAAGCCCCCAGCAAACAAGGATATTCCTGTTGTGCAAGATCACCTCCCCAAAACCGAGGGCAAACCTCTCTTTGGGTCAGGTTAATTCTTCACTACTCGACCCCATTAGTAGAATGAAGGGGGAAAACATTATATACTTGTCTCGATGTATATTTGCTAAAATTCAACAATATTCATGACTTAGAAAAGATCTGGGGAATCTATGATTTCTGATTCAATGTTTAAAGAGCTTGGAAGTCACCACTCCATTCTAACAAGCAGTACAAAGTGGACCAGATTGAAACATTAACAACTCTTCTTGGATCTGAAAGACAGGGGAGGACACGGGGGCAAACTGCTGCCTCCAAGAATGCAGACAGACTGGTGACTACAGAGTCAAGGTTTCCAGAGCAAAGACTCATGGGCTCTGTGGGAACCAGCCCTGGAGTCGGAAAACCTCAACTGTAAGTAAGGAATTGCTGGAAGTTTGGTGTGGCCAAAAACCCGGGAAGGCCCAGCAATAGGGATACCCAGCCATGGTAGGCTCTGCACGTTTTTTACCTCCAGCACAACCAGACATTCACAATAAATATTGGACAAAACAATGCATTCCTGTTTCGGGCAGGAGGAGGGGAAGGCAGCATTCTGAAATACCTTAGAGCTCAGAGCTCTCTGTTCTTCAACACGGTCTGCCCTCAGAGGAGATCAGTTCACCAGAGCCTACCCTGCTCGGGTTTTATCAGAGCCTCACTGACCCGGGGAAGGAAAGCACCCACCTCCAGCCCATTCTAGCCCAAGAGGGAAGAAAAAAGGCCAAAACTCTTGTGAAGCTCACAGCTCAGATGCACAGGCTCACAGAGAGACTAGGGCCCAATCAGAGGAATGTGGAACACTTCCCTTCTCCCTACACCTCCACCACCATGTTACTACAGGCCTATTTACAGCAATTCCTTTCCCCTTTTTCCTTTTTTGTCCTGCTATCAAGAAAAAGATTACTTGGCCTACTAAAAGCCAAAATCACAATGTGAAGAGACAAAGCAAGCATAGAACCAGACATGACAGAGATGTTGGAATCATCAGACTGGGAATTGAAGTAAGTCTGATTAGCATGGTAAGGGTGCTAGGCGATAAAGGAGACAGCATGCAAGGAAAGATGGACAACATGAGCAGAGATGGAAATCCTAAGAAAGAACCACAAAGAGATGCTAGAGATAAAAAACACTGGAACAGAAATGAAGAATGCTTTTGATGGGCTTATTAGTAGAGTGGACACAGCTAAGGAAAGAATCTCTGAGCTTGAGGACATCTCAAATAGAAGCCTCCAAATCTGAAAAGCAAAGAAAAGGAAGACTGAAAAAAAAAAAAAAAGAACAGAATATCAAGGACTGAAGGACAACTTTAAAAGTGTAATATACTTGTGGGCGCCTGGGTGGCTCAGTCGTTAAGCGTCTGCCTTCGGCTCAGGTCATGATCCCAGGGTCCTGGGATCGAGTCCCGCATCGGGCTCCCTGCTCAGCAGGGAGCCTGCTTCTCCCTCTCCCACTCCCCCTGCTTGTGTTCCTGCTCTCGCTGTCTCTTTCTCTGTCAAATAAATAAATAAAATCTTTAAAAAAAAAAGTGTAATATACTTGTAATGGGAATTCCAGAAGAAGAAAGAAAGGAACAGAAGAAATATTTGAAACAGCAATGACTGAGAATTTCCCCCAAATTTGTGGCAGACACAAGACCACATATCCAAGCAGCTCAGAAACCACTGAGCAGTATACAATGCCAAAAAAACTATATGTAGGCATGTCATTTTCAAAGTACAGAAAATGAAAGATAACAGAAAAAATCCTAAAAGAAGCCAAAGGATGGCGCTTGGGTGGTTCAGTCGGCTAAGCATCTGCCTTCGGCTGAAGTTGTGATCTCGGGGTCCTGGATGGAGCCCCATATTAGGCTCCCTGCTCAGCAGGGAGTCTGCTTGTCCCTCTCCTCTGCCCCTTCCCTCTCTTTCTCTCTCAAATAAATAAATAAAGTCTTTAAAAACATGATTTAAAAAAAAAGAAATTACATCCAACTTCGCCTCCAAGACTGTGTAAACAAGAAGAGAATGGAGTGAAATATTTCAAATGTTGAGAGAAAAAAACCCCACCAATCTAGAATTCTGCACTCTGTGAAATTACCCTTCAGAAGGGAAGGAGAAATAAAGACTCTCTAAAGCAAACAAAGTTGAGGGAACTTGTTGCCAGTAGACCTGCCTTCAAGAAATGTGAAAATAAGTTCTTTAGAGAGAAGGAAAATGATGTAGGTCAGAAACTGGGATGTGCAGAAAGGGAGGAAGAGCAATGAAGAAGGAATAAGTGAAAGTAAAACAAAAATTTTTATTTTTCTAATTTTTAATTGATCTACCAGATAACAGTTTGTTCAAAATAATAGCAACATGTCCTCAATTATGTATACTCATGTATATATCATGCATTCCACAAGACATACTTATGTGCTGTTCTGCATGAGTGAAATGAATGATACAGGGGACAGGAAGAAGAGATTATTTTGTCATTATAGGGTATTTGCACTATCCATGAAGTATCTACTGTTACTGGAAAGTGAACTTGAATTAGTAGTAAATGTACATTGCAAATTCTTGTACAACCACTGACAAAAGTAAAAAAGAAAGTGTAACTAATATTTTAAGAAAGGAGAGAGAATGGAACCATATAAAATGCTCAGGTAAAACCAAAAAAGGCCGAAAAATAGTGAAAGAAAAAAATGGGAACAAAAACATAAGTAATAAACAAAACAGTAACAAATACAATCGGTATTAATCCAACTATATCAACAACAAATTCGAACACCAATGGCCTGAATACACCAATTAAGAGGCAGAATGTCAGAGTGGATCAAAAAACAAGACTCAACTCTATGTTGTCTAAAGAACTCCACTTTAAAAATAAAGACAGTTGGGGCGCCTAGATGGCTCAGTCGTTAAGCGTCTGCCTTCGGCTCAGGTCATGATCCCAAGGTCCTAGGATCAAGCCCCGCATTGGGCTCCCTGCTCGGCAGGAAGCCTGCTTCTCCCTCTCCCACTCCCCCTGCTTGTGTTCCCTCTCTCGCTGTCTCTCTCTCTGTCAAATAAATAAATGAAATCTTTAAAATAAATAAATAAAATAAAATAAAAACAAAGACACTTAAAATAAAGACATTTAAAATTAAGATTAAAATTAAAAGTAAATGCATGGAGAAAAATATACCATGCTAATACTAATCAAAAGAAAGCAAGAGTAGCTATACTAATTTCAGACATTGCAGACTTTAAAGCAAGAAAAGTTACCAGGGATAAATTAATGGCAAAACACAGAAAATTTTCTGCCAAGACTGGAAACAAGCCAATGACAGTCACTCTTCAAAAGTGTACTGGAGGTCCTAACCAAGACAATCAGCAATAAATAAATACAATAAAACAATTAGAAAGGAAAAAATAAATCTCTCGTGTTTAATACTAATATGTAGAAAGTAAAAAAAAATAAATAAATACACAAGCTAATAGAACCACTAAGAGAATCCAGCATCATTGCCATGTGCATGCCAATATACAAAAGCAACTGCATTTTGTATACCAGTGATGAGTAACTAGAAGTTAAAATGGAAAGAATTTATAATATTTACAATATCAGTAGGAATATGAAATGTTTAGGAATAAATCTAACAAAAGCTTTGCAAGACACCTATCAAGAAAAATACAAAACATTTAAAAGAGCTAGATACACAGAAGGATATATCATATTCATGGACTATAAGACTTGTTTTAGGACTGATATCAATTTTCCAAAACTGATGTATGGGTTAGAGATTCTATCCAATCTCATCAAAATCCCAGATTTTTTTTTTTTTGGAAACTGTCAAGCTGGTTCAAAAATGTACGTAGAAAAACAAAAGCAAAAGAAGGGCCATGGTACACTTGGAAAGATGCAGAAAATGGTAGGTTCACAGGACCAAGAGTAGCAACATGGTGAAGCTAAGAAGTTCAGACACTGTGGCACCAATGTGGGGACAGTGCAGGTCTCCCCACCTCGGGAGAGGTGACACTAGAGCCGGGGGACACTCTCATGCGGCTGCCCCTGTCCTGCACGGTGTTCCGCTCCATCACTGGTATCTACCCATTAGATGCCTGTAGTACACACACACACACACACACACACACACACACACACACACACACACACACACAGTCATGGCAACAAAAAAATGCCTCCAGAAATTGTCCTGGAGGGGTGGTAAAATTACCCCCAGGGAGGAAATACTGGAGTAGACAAAAAGAGCCCATAAAACTACATTAAAAATGAGAAACAGACCACACATACATAGTTCCATGATTCATGACAAAAGCAACAATGCCTCATATTATAGACAAAACTCAATTCCAAATGACTTATAGATCTGTTAAAGGTGGAAATTAAAACAAAGTTTCTGGATGACAACATAAGAGAATATTTTCACAGCCTCGGGCCAAAGATTTCTTGAATAGGACACACAATAGCACAAACCACGGAGGGCAAACATGGTATACCAGGCTTTATTAAAAGTAAGAACTTCTGTTTAGCACAGGGCACGTTATGGAGTAAAAAGCCAAACCACTGTGCTGGAGAAAATAGTTCTAAAAATATCTGACGAGAACTGCTAGCCAGAAGAAAGAATTCACACGGTAGGAAAACGGAGACAACCCAACAGAAAAATTGGCCAAAGTCTTGAGACACTTCTTGAAAGAGAATATCCACATGGCACTAAACGTAAGAAAAGGGCTCAGCCTCCTTAGTCCTCAGGAAAATGCAAATTAAAATTATAATGAGATACTACTGTAGTTCTATTCAAATGGCTAAGACAGAAAAGTCAGATGATGCCTAGGGTTGGTGAGGATTTGGGACTGAAACACTCATAAGATGCTA
This sequence comes from Eumetopias jubatus, assembly GCF_037043125.1. Taxonomy (NCBI): domain Eukaryota; kingdom Metazoa; phylum Chordata; class Mammalia; order Carnivora; family Otariidae; genus Eumetopias; species Eumetopias jubatus. The sequence goes on from NW_028274872.1 coordinate 447,711, forward strand.
AAGGATGTATATACGGGCACTGCCCACCAAAGCTGATCATACACCGCCCCTCGACCTGGGATAGGGGCTGCAACTGGTGACTCATGCAGATCACTTTATAGGCCAGGATACCCATCTCCCACCTTCTCCGTCTGTTGACTGATGAAGGCTCACACCTTTTCCAGAGAATGACTTTTTGATGGGAGCCATCTCGTCTGCAAATGCCCACAATGTGATGACCACCCCTTGGGGAAGGTCCACAACCAATGCCTGGCTGATCACAAGTTATAAAAGTCCTCTAGGGGTGACTTGGCAGCGCCATTCATCCTCCAGAGCTCCCCATGGAGTCAGACTGAGGTGGACTCCAATCAAATCTGCAGGTTGGCTTGGCTCCTTCCCCTGGCCCTGCTCCTCCCTCACTCCCTCACAGGCTCCTCCAGAACAATCTTTCCATAAATCACCTGCACAGCAACCCCCTCTCAGGCTCTGTTCCTGGGCACTGTGACCTAAAACAATCAGCAAGTGCACTCCTCAGTGGAACCCACTCGACAGAAGTGTGTGCACAGGTGCACCACAGACACATAAGCAAGTTCATGGCAGTGCTCATCAGAATAGGCATGCCGGCTGCCCATCAACACCACAATGGATACATCACAGTTTCTTCTCACAGTGCAGCACCCACGACAACCACACAGAACATGAACGCCTCCCAAAAACATAATGATGAGTAAAAGGAGTCGGGCACAAAAGAAAGCATCCTCCTTGATTACATTTACATAAAGCTCAAAACAATCCGAAAGAACGCTAATGATAGAACTTCTGAGAGTGGTTGCCATTTGAGGTAGTAATGGGGGGAGGGGGGCATGGGAGAGGCGTTTTCAAGTGCTTTGGGAAGGTTCACGAAACTCTACAAGTATCATTCATAGACATCTATGGATGCATGTTATATTGTAATAAAATGCATTTTTATTTTTTTTAAAGTAACTGTCTTTTCTTTTTTTTTTAATGATTTTATTTATTTGACAGAGAGAGAGCAAGCACAAGCAGGGGGAGCAGCAGACGGAGAGGGAGAGGGAGAAGCAGGCTCCCCACTGAGCAGAGAGTCCAATGTGGGGCTTGATCTCAGGACCCTGGAATCATGACCTGAGCCGAAGGCAGATGCTTAATGCACTAAGCCACCCAGGCACCCCTAAAATTCATTTTTAAAAAGAGATCTTATTCTTCTACTTTCGGTAATAACTTATACAAAAGTACTACATGCAGCAAGTTTACTGATAATTCTTTATAGGATTTGTTTCCGGTATTTTGTCAGCCCTCTGGCCTCTTTCCACTGAAAAGGGTAATTGGATCTCAGACATGTTTTCTCCACTGAAGTTGGCTACCAGCCATTCCAGAAGGACCTGTATCCAGGTTATTCCTAAAACCCCAGAATTCCTGATTGAGTCAGCCCTGGGGCTTTTCCCGTGGACTCATTCATCCAGCAGGTATTCACTAAACACCTGCTATGCACGAGGCAGTGTTGTGGGCTCTGGGGATGCGGCAGTGAATAAGACAGGCCTGGCTCCTGCTCTTGAGGAGCTTACAACCCAGACAGGGATCACAGCCTGGAAACTAGCATTCACCGGTCACCCGGGAGGCCTGCGGGGACACAGTGGGAAATGTTCACACAAAATCACTTGTGAAAGCACACTCCTTGGTGGTTACAGTTTGTGAAAGAACACACAACAGGAGCTGTTGGAAACCTGTGCCTTTCTGGTTTTGTTTTTGGACTAATATCAGTCCAAATTTGTATTTGGACTGATACCAATTTTCCCAAACTGATGTATGGGTTAGAGATTCTATCCAGTCTCATCAAAATCCCAGATTTTTTTTTTTTTGGAAACTGACAAGTTGGTTCAAAAATGTACGTGGAATGAGAGTATCAGCAAATGAGCCCACGGACCAAAGAGAAAGGGTTGCCTCTGATTTCACCTAAACCTCCACAAGTTTTGTGCCCCAAGAGTAAAGGGGTCCCAAACTGTGATCGGATTTCCCTCGAGCCCACCAGAACATTGCCTCAGACTCATTTAATTGTTTAAAGAAAATTTTAAAAGATGACATTTCTCGTGGGCCTGCGTTTGTGCACACAAGTCCCGTGTACAGCACAGCGGACAGCACCAGCGACAGTAAGCGCAGACACACACAGGGGTGCCACCACCCCGCCAGCTGACACACAGGAGACACAGCGAGGGACGCTGGCAACAACCATGGGCACATCACACTCCCACAGAGTATTAGTTTAATCTGATGAAAGTGCTGGTCCAACCCTGTGTCTGACATACAAACCCACCTACAAATGATGGCTTCAGAGGGTTCTATCTGATATCACTCAGCACGTTCTCTTAGTGGTCAGCAGAGAGCTCAGCGGGATCTCCTTAGCCAACCACTTTTGCCACATCAATCCTTTGGAGACTTCCTGTTGGAAACACCTCAACTACCTGCACAAACCCCTCTCCAGGGCCACTGGGATTGAGACGGGCCCAGTCTCCTCCCTGTATTCCCTACAGGCATATCTTGACACATGAGTGGAGTGACCTTCCCAATAGTCAAAGGCTGCCCAAAGATAATGAACTAAGTCGAGAGAAATGTCTCATTTCATTACAGACAAGGCTCTGATCGCATCTGAAAAGCCTCTAGGTGCAACTCCACCCAGAACACGAACAATCCCAATGCCCCTGCCATGATGTGCTTTTATGCCTGGCTTACCATGAGAAGGTGTTTTTATCCTGGAGTAGAAAATGCAACAATTTCTACCTCCCTCTTCATGATTATAAAATCGCGTTTGCCCGTCTGTGTACGCATGAAGAGATTAGCATGGGAATCAGTAGGCCGAGTAAAGAAGATGCCTTAGCCAGTGCAGGCAGGCATCATCCACTCTACTGAGAGGCAGAATAGAACAAAAAGGCAGAAGAAGGGTAAATTCAGTCTGTCTACTTGAAGTGAGACATCCATCTTCTCCTGCCTTTGGACATTGGTGCTCCTGGTTCTCAGGCCTTCAGACTTGGACCGAACTGCACCGCTTCCCTGGTTTCTCCACCTTGCTGATGGCAGATTGTGGGACTTTTTAATCACATGAGTGAATTCCTACAGTGACTCTTTGTGCACACAGATATGTGACCATATGTATACATACATATATACATCTGTATCTCCTACGGGTTCTTTTTCTCTGGAGAAACAGAAGAGCCCTGTAATGGCCCTGACTAATATACTAGGCTATTAATTACGAAGATCTAAATAAATCCTCTGCCCTACTTCCCTCGTAGTAGAAAAGCCAAAATGTATATTCATTAGAATTAGGTTCTCAGAGTGTCCCCTGCTGTGTTGATGTCGAGGGGATTTATCTATACTTCCTGATGCGTGAATAAAATCATTCTAACCACGGGTTTTGCATATCGCTCTCAAGGAAGACCTTAATGCTCATGCAATTCAAATCGCCATTCAGCTGTCTGTAATTTCAGTGACAACTGTCCCCTTCACACATATGTACACCACTAATCAAAGAGCTAAAGGGTAGGAAGATGATCCTCCAGTGGCAAATTCAGGGATTCTCTACAGCAATAGACTTCAAACTGAATACAAGAGGATCTTGTTAGCTGAGTATACATTAACCCAGTCCCCAGTTACAAGGTTGTGTCGGGGAGAGTTAGCGTAACATAAAGACATTCGCCTACAAGCAACTGGGAGAATATTAGCCCCTTTCAAGGAACCCAGCCCACTTACTTTCAGCGCCTGCCCTTGTCCACTGCACCAAGTCTTTCTCAGCCAGTTGCTTCCTTAAGAGGCAGATGTTGGCAGCATCTAAAAGGATAAGACAAATTGGTTTTGAAGGAAACGTGAAAATCTTGCAAATGAAGCAGGATTTTATACAGAAGACAACTGTGATTTTGGAAAACACAGAATTTCATCTGGAAGCATTCACACACGAAAGACACGGTGGAGTCAAGAACTGAAAAGAATACGTACAAGAACAATGAAAACGCACACACCTTAAAAGAAAAATTATTTGAGGGGCGCCTGGGTGGCTCAGTCGGTTAAGCGTCTGCCTTCGGCTCAGGTCATGGTCCCGGGGTCCTGGGATCGAGCCCCGCATCGGGCTCCCTGCTCCACGGGAGGCCTGCTTCTCCCTCTCCCACTCCCCCTGCTTGTGTTCCTGCTCTCGCTGTCTCTGTCAAATAAATAAATAAAATCTTAAAAAAAAGAAATTAAATTAAAAAAGGAAAAATTATTTGAATTAAGAACTGTTCTTGGCAGACTGGTCATAGCAACTTTATTTTTTTTTTTTGTTTTATTTTCTGTATTTATTAAACATTTAACTGCCAAACAAAACACATGAATCCCAAGCACCCACGGGCCAGTACAGGCAAGAGATTAGGCCCTAGTCATGAAGTGGCAACCACTGCAGGCATCAGTGCCCTAGCGAGGTGCCTAGAACGGGACAGGCAGTTGGGTTTAGCCCCCTTTATCCTGCTGCGGCTTAGCAAAAAAGGGAGGCACAACGCGCTGCATGGTCCGAATCACCCGGGAAACCTGGTCAAGACAGGAGGTGATGGACATTTGGAGTTGGCCAGGGTCCTCAGCAGTCAATCGGACAGTCAGGACGGTGACGTTCACATCGAGCTCCTGCCGAACTGGCCCTCGGAGTTCAGCATGTGAAGTCAGGAACCAGTGGGCAATCTCCGCCTCCACCGGCGACGGGAAAGGTACGGTGAGGGCGATCTAGAGCGGTTGGCCCCCAGGACCTCCAGCCGCCGGTGCCGCAGCTCCATCAGGCCCTGGCGCGCGGGGGGCCTGCTCCATCGGGGGCACGCCAGCAGAAGCGGCGCCCGCCTCTCCCTCAGTGCCGGGACTTCCGGGATTGCCCAGGCCTTCGGGGTCGCTGGGGTCACCAGGGTCACGGGGTTCACCAGGACCACCCGGCGCCCCCACCACAACGCCCACAGCACCTGTGCCTTCGTGTACCGCCCTCACGGCTCGCCCACCACCCGCCCCAGACCCCGTCTTGGATCCTCCCACCCTCCTCACGAGGCACAGAAGGACCTCATAGCAACTTTAATAATGGGCAGATAAAACAAACGTCTGAAAGAGGAGGATGGGTAACCAAAACAAAGCTCAAAAGTAAACCTGACGGTAGGCTACAAATGCTCGCTGGAGCCGCGGGGGACCCCAAGTTTCATCTGTGGCCTAGTCCCCCACCCGCAGTCCTGGGGGAGGTCACTGAGAGGCGTCGCCCACCGGCTGACCCCATGCTCGCTCAGGGAATCTGAGGCTCCTACCCCCGCCCCTGTCCCTGGGAAGCGGCTCTACCCACCCTTCCCACCCTGGGAGCCTTTCCAAGGACTCAGACGTGACAGAGCGTGTGGCCTGGAGACCATGTGGGCCCTGTAGTGCCCGAGCTCAGTTGAACCTCTGTAAAGTCGAGGTTCCACAGGCAGGGTTAGCACCTCCTCATCTCCCGGCTGCCCACGCTGGGCCTCAGAAGGAAGTCCCTTTGCTTACTTACCCTGCCACCTACCCAGGCTACTGGCCTCCGTATCGGGGTCTCCCAGCCCTCCCGGTGCTCCCGTCTGCAACTTCCCGCGACAACTCCTGACGTCGCGTGCCCACAAGCTCCGCCCCAGATCCCCGGATGGAGCGCGGATGAGCCAATGAGCTCAGCCCATTTCTGGACACGTGACACAGCCTGCCCAAGTGACTCTCTGCACCTGCGCGACGGCACTGCCGTCCGCGCTGGCTGGCCGGCGGTCGGGGTGTGAGGCACTGTGCCTTCAGAGTCCCTGATGCGAGAGCGGAAGGCTCTGGAAACCCCGAGCTGGCTGTGGCCTGGCAGGGTGCCTCAGGCCTCGCCCCCACTCCCGGCACCGCGGCCTGGCGCCCGCCCCCGAACCTCCCGGTGCAGTCCTGAGGCCCGCGGACCCAGAGCAGGTGCGCCGCGGCGGAGACACTCTCTGGATTCCCAAGACCAATCAACGGTAAGCTGTCTCCTTAAATTCTGTTTATACTGATGACATGTGGAAGTGGTAATATTTTGGACGTATGGGGTTAAAACATCGTGTCAGTACTTACGTTGGCCTTTTCGCTTTTAAGTTTTGACGGGGCTGCTAGACACGCGTGAGCTGCGCAGGTGGCCCCGCTCTCGGTGGACGGCGAGGACGCGGGGTGGCCGGGTGACGTGTCTGTCCAGCCAGGGCAGTCCGGACAGCTCGCGGGGCTCCCTGGCTTTCCAGGAGCAACACGCGTCAGCCAGAGGGTCCGCCGCCCTCCGGGAAAATGTAACGCAAGGAAAAGACTACTCTCGGAATCTCAGCTGCCGTTCGAGGGAGGCGTGCCTAGGAAAAAGGGGTGCCTGTTTGCCGGCTGGCTCCGGATGGGTCAGCTGCGGGGTCTCGGGGGGTGGGGGGAGCTGTGCAGAGAAGGCAGGTGTTCCAGGGCTGGGGAATTCCAGGACAAATCTGAGGACGGGGCAAGAAATACTGAGAGTGTCTGGGGAACCCCCCAGTGACCAGTGGCGTGGTCAGTGGGTATTCCAAGAGCAATGACCGTCTGTCTAGGCCCCTGGAAGTTATTTTTAATTATTCTATGATGCAGAGGGCTTCCGCATTCTCCCCACTCTCTAGTTTAAAAAAAAAAAAATTTAAAAACAAAAGTAGTTTCCTGTATTCACATATGCTGTATGTGAATAGGATCAGTTTATGGAACTGGTAAAGAAGTTTGTTTTTTTCCCTCTGGATCAACATGGAGCAGAACAGCCCACATTCACTAAAACTGCTAGCTAGGCGGCAAAGGCACCGGATAAACACCCCCAACCCCCACCGCTGACCCACCCATTCACCACTCTCTCCAGCTGCTGGGCAACAGGAGGGTTTTTTTCCTTTTGCAGAGTATGCGATTGGGGCCAGCACTGACCTTGCCCACATCTCAGAGGACTAGGAGGTCCCAGCTAACATCAGGGATATAATAGTAAAAGCCTAGTAATAATGGCAAAATAATACTCTGAAAATTATTTAGTAGTTTCCAACTACAATAGCTCTTCCTTCAGAAATGCTTAAGATTGGCGTCTATTTTGCTCTAGAGAGAACATTCCTTATTAGGGCAAAGTGAAAAGGAAAGCAACAATAGCCAAAAAGAGGCAGAAAATGAAAAGCCACAAGCTTCTACCGGCGTAGGGAATGCAATTTCTCTTTGCTCGTTCAAGAACAACTAGAATATACCGAGTACTCCATAAACAGCCGCTGTGGACTCACATGCTTTATCCCCCTCATTACAACATCAGTGTGTGATGCTGAAAATGGCCAATTCTATAGCAAAGAATCATTCCCCAGGGCAGCATCTGGGCCTCTGCTGTAGAAAATGCTTTGGAAACAGCATTGGGTTTCCTTCCAGATTCCTTAGGCCTCTGCCCAAGATGTGACCTGAGCTGATTCTCCAGAATCCATATAAAGAACGTTTTTACTTAATCTAGTCCAAATTCATACTGCTTTATTCAAAAGTTGTGTCCCTGAGGAGTTAAATATGCTACGTTTCTTCCTATCAACTCACCTAGTAATCCACTGTTTAAAGCTAACTAGGCCATCAAGCTCGGTAACAACATCCAGGGAACCCATGTTGTATTTCAGGCTGTGCTGTGCAGCTTACAAGCAGCTTTTCATTTTATCTTGGTAACACCATGAGGTAGGTATTTTTTATTATCCTCATTTTACACATGAGGAATGAAGAAACAGAAGTTAGGTAACTACCTTTTCAAAACAGAAGAGCAGACAAGAAAAAAGCCAGGTCTACTAACTACATGCTCATGAGGCACACGAGCCCACTTGCTGATACTCATCCCTTATGTTAATCACCTATAAACCCATTAGGAATAGTCGTTTGTTAACCTAACCTGGATTAGGTGCTTCCAGCTTCCAAGGATAACAAAGATAAAGTCAGGCCCCTTATGTCAAAAAATTCACCATCTGGCGGAGAATTATTTTGAAATGCAGGGGCTCAAACCCTCATTTATTTGTCTTCTGAATTTGAAATAGTTTCTGTTCTCGGTTTGCCCATGTTAGGTTTTGGTTGTTTTTGTTTTCTCTGAGCTTGGAGGCAGAAAGACCTGCAATCACAGACTGTAACTTTTTCATTGTTTCATCTTCTATTATATTTTGGATTCAGGACCACCTTTTCTGCCGACTGTTCCATTTGCACGTGTCTGCTGCACACATGCAAGTCCCAGTCAATGGGAAAGTAAAAGTTTTGTCAAACGAGTTTCATGACATTGCTGTATTTTACTGATTTCTAACTTTTGTGTTAGCTAGTGTGTGTAGACCAGTCTAAAGAGGCAGTCCAGGCTAACATGAGCTTTATTTCGCTTGTACAGTGTTTTACCGTTAATTCAATGTTTTAAAATTAGAGTTTATATAAAAATCCATACTTCTGGTTTCTTCTGAAAACTTGGAAGTTCTAGTAACAAAACACTGAGCCCACATGCCCACATGGCAACAAGGCCAGAGCTGAAAAGTAACCATCCCTTTTAGTAGGGTATGCCTACTCCAATTCCCCAGTCCCCACCATTCCCTAGAGTGTTCCTGTCACTGAGACTGTGCATGCACTTGTCATTAAGCATCCCACCTACCCTGTTTTCTTATGGTATGAGAGTATTTCTGTATCTGTGTCTTTATCCAAAGATGAAAAAAAAACTCAAGCTTTGTGATTATTTTTGTATCCAGTCTGCCTTGCTCATTTGCTTTGCCTGATCCCTGCAAATAGGCTCTAACCTGTAAGGTGGATAAATAAATTGTATTCCAAATCAGACTAGCAGGAGCATGTGTAATCAAGTCCTCCCGTGGAGCAAAAAAAGCGTGTGACTGAAAACTCTGTATTTCCCATGTGGATCACTTATCTATTGCTGTGTAACAAAACGTTCCCAAAACTCAGTAGCTTAAAACATCCACCTGTTTGGCTCTTCATTCTTTGGGTCAGCAGTTTGGGTTGGACTCAGCTACATAGCTCTTATATTGGTTACACCTGCTGGACTCATTCATGCATCTGTGGTCAATTGGTGGTCAGTGGCCTAACTCACATGCCTGCAGATTTGCTGGCTACAGGTTTAGGCAATGAAAGTCACTAGCTTTTGTGTCTTTCTTTGTCCAGAAGACTAGCCCTGGCTTGTTCCCGTCATGACTGTTAGGGGGTTCCTGAATTAGTCCCCTCCGTTGGCTATAACAAAATACCACAAACTGTGTGACTTCAATAACAGAAACATTCTCTCATGTTCTGAAGGCTAGAAGTCCAAGATCAAGGTTCTGGCAAGGTTGCTTTCTGGTGAGACCACGAGTCCTGGCTTGCAGACAGCTGCCTTCTTACTGTGTCCTCCTGCACATAGAGAATGTACTCGCTCTGGCATCTCCTCTTCTTCTTAACACACCAGCCCTATTGGATCAGGACCCTACCCCTATAACCCCATTTAACCTTAAGTACCTTCTTAAAGGCCCCATCCCCAAATAGAGTCACACTGGGGCTCAGGGCTTCAGCCTATGAATTTGGGGAGGACAAAGTTTAGTCTGCCACATGTCCCAAGAGCAACCAGAAGCCAAGCCCCTTAGGTAGCATTCACTGTTTTCTCATTGATCGAAACGAGTCCTGTAGCCAAGCTCTGAGTTGGTGTGGGACGGGACTACCCACGTGCATGGATACAGGGAGGCATGAGCAACTGGGGAACCATGATGGGAACAACCCACCAGACGCCAGGCCAATTCTCTTGAACTACTATATATTCAAACCATTTTACTGTTTTTTTTTAAAGATTTTATTTATTCATTTATTTGAGAGAGAGCGCGCATACAGAGTGGGGGAGGGCAGAGGGAAAGAATCTCAAGCAGACACTGCACTGAGTGCAGAACCCAAAATGGGGCTCCATCTCACCACCCTGAAATCATGACCTGAGTGGAAATCAACAGCTGGCCACTTGACCGACTGAGACACCCAGGGGCTCCTAAATCGTTTTATTTTAAACCAATGCAGTGGTAGTACTGACACTTACTATCTAACATTCAGTTGTGGTCTGCTGATTGTTGTAAGCAGATCATGGACACACCTTCTGCTTCCAACGGCTGGTTGAGGGGTGGGCATGGACCCAGTGCAGGACAAAATGGGAATGTTTGCTGGGGGTATTTGTAGGAAATACAATAAATACAGTACAATAGGGTGGCGCAAGATGGCGGAGGAGTAGGAAACCTGGATTTCATCTGGTCTCAGTGATTCAGCTGGATAGTGATCAAACCATTCTGAACACCTACAGACTCAACAGGAGATCGAAGAAAAGAATGGCAACAACTCTGAACAGAAAAGCAACCACTTTCTGGAAGGTGGGACGTGCGGAGAAGTGAATCCAAGGCGATATTCGGGAGGATAGAGGGCGGGGGAGGGGGCCTCCGTCGGCCGCTTCTGCTGCAGAGCACAAAATCGAAACATTTAGAAGTCAGCTCCGCTGAGTGACGTCACTCCAGTGGCTAAGCGGGAGGTGGAACCCTCACGGGACAGAGTGGTCTCGGGATCCTCGGGTCACAGAAAGACCGGGCGTGCCCGAGTGTGGCAGAGCTCCCAGGTATTGGAGCGAGGAAGCCGGCTGCAAAGACGGAGCCAAGGCGTTGGCTCTCAGCTGGGGGTTCCCATAAACCGTGATCCGCTGCACAGTCGGGCCACTGCTCCTCCAGCAGGGACCCAACGAGCGGCAGATCTGGGGAGACTCTCCTTCCTCCCCGGGGAGGAGCGGCGCGGGAGTGCACCGCAGGGATCTGCTGGGTTTGGAAACTCCACACGGGGTCGGGTGCCAGAGATAGAAACGCTCCGTCACAGGCCGGGTGAGCACGGAGCGCGGCCGGAGACCAGGGAGACGGGAGTGACTGACTGCTTTTCTCTGGGGGCGCACTGAGGAGCGGCCCCGAGTTCTCAGCTCCTCCGGGGCAGAGATTGGGAGGCTGCCATTTTCACTCTCATCCAACAAAGCTGTACGGAAAGCATGCAAGAAACAAAAGCTCCCCGAGAGTAAACCCGAGCAGAATACTTAGCCCTGATCAGAAAAGGGTGGGGCGATTCCGCCTCAGACAAAGACATTTGGGAACCATGGCAACAGGTCCCTCCCCCAGAAGATCAGCAAAAACAGCCAGCCAAGACCAAGTTTACCGATCAATGAGAATGGCAGAACTCCAGCACTAGGGGAATACTGCACATAGAATTCATGGTTTTTTTTACCATGATTCTGTAGTCTTTCAGTGTTAATTTTTTTAACTTTTTTTTTTAATTTTACTTTTTCCCTTTTCCAACCAACATCTTATCAATCCCTTTTTAAAAAAAATTTCTTTTTAATTTCTAGAGTCATAATCTATCCATTCATATTAGTTACCCTTATTTTTGGCATATATATATGTTCTCTCCTTAAAATTTTGAGATACAGTTTCTTCTAACAGATCAAAATATACCCTAAATATCTACTGTATGCCTTTGTTCTAGGCTCCTGCCTGATCACATTCTCTCCCCCTTTTTTCTTTCTTTTTTTTTTAATCCTCTTCTTTTTTCAAACAGCTTCTTATCAATTCCTTTTAAAAATTTTTTTATATTTTCATTACAGTCATATTCCATCCCTTCATCATATCAAACTTTGTACATATTTAAGTCCTTCTTTCTTTAAAATTTTGGAAGGCACATTCTTCTAATGGAACAAAATACACCCAAAATCTAGTGTGTGGCACTGATCTATGCACCAGCCTGATCATATTTGATCATATTCTGTTTTGTTTTGTTCTCTTTTTGTTTTTATCTCTTTCGTTTTTTTTTTTTTTTCACTGTTTCTTTTTTCTTTCTTCGCCTTTCTTTTCCCCTGGTTTCAGGTCTTCTCTGATTTGTTTTGAGTATACTTTCTGGGGACGTTGTTACCCTGTTAGCAATTTGTTCTCTCAATCATCTGTTCTCCTCTGGACAAAATGACAAGATGGAAAAAAATCAACAACAACAACAACAAAAAAAGAGGTAGTACCGTCTGCCAGGGACCTACTCAGTACAGACATTAGTAAGATGTTGGACCTAGAGTTCAGAATCATGATTTTTAAGATACTAGCTGGGCTTGAAAAAAAGCATGGAAGGTATTAGGGAAACCCTTTCTGGAGAAATGAAAGAACTACAATCTAACCAAGTCGAAATCAAAAAGGCTATTAAGGAGGTGCAATCAAAAATGGGGGCACTAACTGCTAGGATAAATGAGGCAGAAGAGAGAATCAGCGATATAGAAGACCAAATGATGGAAAATAAAGAAGCTGAGAAAAAGAGAGATAAACAACTACTGGATCACGAGGGCAGATTCGAGATATAAGCGATACAATAAGACGAAACAACATTAGAATAATTGGGATCCCAGAAGAAGAAGAAAGAGAGAGAGGGGCGGAAGGTATGTTGGAGCAAATTATACCAGAGAACTTCCCTAATGTGGGGAAGGAAACAGGCATCAAAATCCGAGAGGCACAGAGAACCCCTCTCAAAATCAATAAAAATAGGTCAACACCCCGACATGTAATAGTAAAATTTATGAGTCTCAGAGACAAAGAGAAAATCCTGAGAGCAGCTCGGGAGAAGAAGTATAGGTATAGGTATATAACCTGTAATGAAGAAACATTAAATTGGCAACAGACCTATCCACAGAGACGTGGCAGGCCACAAAGGACTGGCATGATATATTCAGAGCACTAAACAAGAAAAATATGCAGCCAAGGACACTATATCCATCTAGTCTGTCATTGAAAATAGAAGGAGAGATAAAAAGCTTCCAGGACAAACAAAAACTAAAGGAATTTGCAAACACAAAACCAACCCTACAAGAAATATTGAAAGGGGTCCTCTAAGCAAAGAGAGCACCTAAAACCAGCATGGACCAGAAAGGATCATAGACAATATACAGCTAACAGTCAACTTACAGGCAATATAGTGGCACTAAGTTCATAACTTTCAGTAGTTACCCTGAATGTAAATGGGTAAATGCTCCAATCAAAAGACACAGGCTATCAGATTAGATTAAAAAACAAGACCTGTCGATACGCTGTCTGCAAGAGACTCATTTTAGACCCAAAGACACCCCCAAATTGAAAGGGAGTGGAAAAACATTTACCATGCTAATGGACACCAAACGAAAGCTGGGGTGGCAATCTTTATATCAGAGAAATTAGATTTTAAACCAAAGACTGTAATAAGAGACAAGGAAGGACACTGTATCCTACTTAAAGGGTCTATCCAACAAGAAGATCTAACAGTTGTAAATATCTATGCCACTAACATGGAGCAGCCAATTATATAAGGCAATTAATAACAAAAGCAAAGAAACACATTGACAACAATACAATAATAGTGGGGGACGTTAACACCCCCCTAACTGAAATGGACAGATCATCTAAGCAAAAGATGAACAAGGAAATAAAGACTTTAAATGACACACTGGACCAAATGGACTTCACAGACATATTCAGAACATTCCATCCCAAAGCAACGGAATACACATTCTTCTCTAGTGCCCATGGAACATTCTCCAGGCTTGATCACATCCTAGGTCACAAATCAGGTCTCCACCAGTACCAAAAGATTGGGATTATTCCCTGCATATTTTCAGACCACAGTGCTTTGAAACTAGAACTCCATCACACGAGGAAAGTCGGAAAGAATTGAAATACATGGAGGCTAAAGAGCATCCTACTAAAGAATGAATGGGTCAAGCAGGAAATTAAAGAAGAATTAAAAAAATTCATGGAAACAAAAGAAAATGAAAACACAACTTTTCAAAATCTTTGGGATGCAGCTAAGGCAGTCCTGAGAGGAAAGTATAGAGCAATACAAGCCTTTCTCAAGAAACAAAAAGGTCTCAAATACACAACCTAACCCTACACCTAAAGGAGCTAGAGAAAAAAAACAGCAAATAAAGCCTAAACCCAACAGGAGAAGAGAAATAATAAAGATCAGAGCCGAAATCAATGAAATAGAGATCAAAAGAACAGTAGAACACATCAACGGAACTAGGAGCTGGTTCTTTGAAAGAATGAACAAGATTGATAAACCCCTGGCCAGACTTATCCAAAAGAAAAGAGAAATGACCCAAATCAACAAAATCATGAACGAAAGAGGAGCGATCACAACTAACGCCAAAGAAATACAATTATAAGAACATATTATGAGCAACTCTGTACCAGCAAATTAGATAACCTGGAAGAAATGGATGCATTTCTAGAGATGTATCAACTACCAAAATGGAACCAGGAAGGAGTAGAAAACTTGAACAGACCTATAACAACTAAGGAAATTGAAGCAGTCATCAAAAATCTCCCAACAAACAAAAGCCCAGGGCCAGGTGGCTTCCCAGGGGAATTCTACCAAACATTTAATGAGAAATTAATATTTATTCTCCTGAAACTGTTCCAAAAAATAGAAATGGAAGGAAAACTTCCAAACTCGTTTTATGAGGCCACCATTACCTTGATCCCCAAACCAGAAAAAGACCCCATCAAAAAGGACAATTAGACTAATATCCTTGATGAACATGGACGCAAAAATTCTCACCAAAATACTAGCCAATACGATCCAACACTACATTAAAAGGATCATTCACCATGACCAAGTGGGATATATCCCTGGGCTGCAAGGTTGGTTCAACATCCGCAAATCAATCAACGTGCTACAATACATTAACAAAAGAAAGAACAGGAACCATATGATCCTCTCAATAGATGCAGAAAAGGCATTTGACAAAGTACAGCATCCTTTCTTGATCAAAAGGCTTCAGAGTATAGGGATAGAGGGTACCTACCTCAATATCCTAGAAGCCATCTATGAACAACCTACAGTGAATATCATTCTCAATGGGGAAAGGCTAAGAACTTTGCCCCTAAGGTCAGGAACGCGGCAGGGATGTCCACTCTCACCAGTGCTATTCAACATAGTATTAGAAGTCCTAGCCACCGCAATCAGACAACAAGAAGAAATCAAAGGCATCCAAATCGGCCAAGAAGAAGTCAAACTCTCACTCGTTGTAGATGATATGATATTTTATGTGGAAAATCCAAAAGACCACCCCAAAACTGCTAGAACTCATTCAGGATTCAGTAAAGTGGCAGGATATAAGATCAATGTACAGAAATCAGTGGCATTCCTATACACCACCAACAAGACTGAAGAGAGAGAAATGAAGGAGTCGATCCCATTTAAAATTGCACCCAAACCATAAGATACCTAGGAATAAATCTAACCAAAGAGGCAAAGGATCTGTACTCAGAAAACTATAAAAGACTCATGAAAGAAATTGAGGAAGACAGAAATGGAAAAACGTTCCATGCTCATGGAGTAGAAGGACAAATATTGGGAAGGTGTCAATGCTACCTAGAGCAATCTACATATTCAGTGCAATCCCCATCAAAACACCATCCACTTTGTTCAAAGAAGTGGAACAAATAATCCTAAAATTTGTATGGAACCAGAAGAGAGCCCGAATAGTCAGAGGAATGTTGAAAAAGAAAAGCAAAGCTGGCAGCATCACAATTCCGGACTTCCAGCTCTATTACAAAGCTGTCATCATCAAGACAGTATGGTACTGGCACAAAAACAGACACATAGATCAACGGAGCAGAATAGAGAGCCCAGAAATGGACCCTCAATTACATGGTCTACTAATCTTTGACAAAGCAGGAAAGAATGTCCAATGGAAAAAAAGTCTCTTCAACAAATGGTGTTGGGAGAATTGGACAGCCACATGCAGAAGAATGAAACTGGACCATTTCCTTACACCACATTCAAAAATAGACTCCAAATGGTTGAAAGACCTCAATGTGAGACAGGAGTCCATCAAAATCCTAAAGGAGAACACAGGCAGCAACCTCTTCGACCTCAGCCGCAGCAAATTCTTCCTAGAAACATCGCCAAAGGCAAGGGAAGCAAGGGCAAAAAAGGACTATTGGGATTTCATCCAGATAAAAAGCTTTTGCACAGCAAAAGAAACAGTCAACAAAACTAAAAGACAACCGACGGTATGGGAGAAGATATTTGCAAATGACGTATCAGATAAAGGGCTAGTATCCAAAATCTATAAAGAACTTATCAAACTCAACACCCAAAGAACAAATAATCCAATCAAGAAATGGGCAGAAGATATGAGCAGACATTTTTCCAAAGAAGACATCCAAATGGCCAACAGACACATGAAAAAGTGCTCAACATCGCTCGGCATCAGGGAAATCCAAAACAAAACCTCAATGAGATACCACCTCACACCAGTCAGAATGGCTAAAATTAACAAGTCAGGAAACGACAGATGTTGGTGAGGATGCAGACAAGGGGGATCCCTCCTACACTGTTGGTGGGAATGCAAGCTGGTGCAACCACTCTGGAAAACAGTATGGAGTTTCCTCAAAGAGTTGAAAATAGAGCTACCATACGATCCAGCAATTGCACTATTGGGTATTTACCCCAAAGATACTAATGTAGGGATCCGAAGGGGTACATGCACCCCAATGTTTATAGCAGCAATGTCCACAATAGCCAAACTGTGGAAAGAGACAAGATGTCCGTTGACAGATGAATGGATAAAGGACAAGTGGTATATATACACAATGGAATATTATGCAGCCATCAAAAGAATGAGATCTTGCCATTTGCAACCACATGGATGGAACTGGAGGGTGTTATGCTGAGTGAAATAAGTCAATCAGAGAAAGACATGTATCATATGACCTCACTGATATGAGGAATTCTTAATCTCAGGAAACAAACTGAGGGTTGCTGGAGTGGTGGGGGGTGGGAGGGATGGGGTGGCTGGGTGATAGACATTGGGGAGGGTATGTGCTATCGTGAGCACTGTGAATTGTTCAAGACTGTTGAATCACAGATCTGTACCTCTGAAACAAATAATACAATATATGTTAAGGAAAAAAAAGCAGGAGGGGAAGAATGAAGGGTGGGAAATCGTAGGGGGAGATGAACCATGGGAGATGATGGACTCTGAAAAACAAACTGAGGGTTCTAGAGGGGAGGGAGTGGGGCGATGGGTTAGCCTGGTGATGAGTATTAAAGAGGGCACGTTCTGTATGGAGCACTGGGTGTTATACACAAACAATGAATCATGGAACACTACATTAAAAACTAATGGTGTAATATATGGTGATTAACATAAAAATTTTTTAAAAATACACTACAATAATACCACAATATAAATAATAAATAATATAAAATAATATATATAAAATAATCCCTAAACCCCCAAGAAAAGGGGGAAGAAACGGTCCCTCTTTTTTCAGACATTGTTGTGTCTGTGTGTGATGCCTAAGAAGCTATAGCCATGCCACTGTCCAGTCGAGGATGAAGCCTATACCCAGAAGGGAAGGGAGCCCAGAGAAATGCAGATAAAAGCTCCTGATGTCCATGCCCAGATCCCATTTGCCTCTGGATTTCTGTTGCGCAGCCTCATAAATGTCCTTCTGTAGATTGGCCTGAGTCCCTGTGTTCTTTTACTTATGCATGGATACTAATTGGATTGGTCAACCAATGAGGAACCATAGAGGGCATACAGCCTTCCTGGGAAGCCTGGGACCTTATTCACACACTGGCCCAGGGCAGGTTCTTGTCTCAGCTTCCTTCTCTGAAAAAGCAGGAAATGCCTCTTCTATACGCCCTAAGCAAGGCTTTATGATCAGATGAAATAATGCATGTGGAAACATTTCAAGCTGTATAAATTGTCAAATCAATGTAAAGAAGAGAGAAGACAGCCTATTTAAAGATGAAAGGATTGACAGTTAATAGCTAGAATTATGTCATATCAGCAATCCATCCCTTTAGTCAAGTCAGTAAGAGGACTTGTCAAATGTGTTTACAGTTACAGAGAACAAAACAACCACATACTATACAACAGACCTCCAGCTATAATTAATTTCTCAATTAAATAAAGATAGTCTTAGTATTGTGTGTGAGCTGAGTAGGAAAGGTAGGGGCAGTAGGTGGACCAGGTCTGTATCAGTGAGGAGAATTTCAGCTGCAAGCCAACACCCAGCTTGCCCTGACTTAGAAAATAAAGGAATCGTTTGGCTCAACTATATAGAGTCGGCAGCATGGCATCTACCAGATTTCTGGGGAGGTGTGACTCAGTGATTTAATTAGGGACTCAAGCACCCAGCTCTCTCTCTGTGCTTCTGCTTCTCATGGTATCAGCCTCACATTCACAAATGTCCAGCCAGTAATTGCTAGATGCATCATCAAGGAAGGTCATGTATAGTCATTGCACGTTGCTTTGAAAAAAAAGCATTGTTCAATGCAAATATTTAAAATATATTCCAATTTTTATAATATTGAATCAAGGTTCCTTTATTTTTCAATATTTTGGGAGCCTCGAGAACTGGATAAGACTCCAGACTTCCTTGATCACAGAGTTGTCCTGTGGTACTGATGCAACCAATGATTAGTCCTGAAACCATTTGCTTGAAAACTTTCTTCCTGGAGTGCAGTTTGTCTTAGTTTTGGTAAACACAAATTTGGAAATCTGCATTAGTCAAACAGGGCTTAAATGCCCCTGCATCAGATCCCCACCTCCACCCCACACATAAAAGAAATCTGTGTACCTGATGTGATAGCAACAGGGACCAATTCTAAAATCTCCCACTGAGATTTAAGGAAGTAAATAAAAAGAAGGAAGACCATGTTTACATTAATTTATCATCCACAGTAGTTAGAATGCTTATTAGAATGGCATTTCTAAAGAATTTTAAATTGGCACAGGTCTTCTGATCCATTACATGCGTGATTTCCCTGCACCAGGCATAGATGTTAAGACAATGGTCTTTACCATTTATCCAAAGAAGACATCCAAATGGTCAACAGACACATGAAAAAGTGCTCCACATCGCTCAGCATCAGGGAAATCCAAATCAAAACCTCAATGAGATACCACCTCACACCAGTCAGAATGGCTAAAATTAACAAGTCAGGATACGACAGATGTTGGCGGGGATGTGGAGAAAGGGGAAGCCTCCTACCCTGTTGGTGGGAATGCAAGCTGGTGCAGCCACACTGGATAAGAGTATGGAGGTTCCTCAAACAGTTGAAAATAGAGCTACCCTACGATCCAGCAATTGCACTACTGGGTATTTACCACAAAGATACAAATGTAGGGATCCGAAGGGGTACGTGCACCCCAATGTTTATAGCAGCAATGTCCACAATAGCCAAACTGTGGAAAGAGCCGAGATGTCCGTCGACAGATGAATGGATAAAGAAGACATACAATGGAATATTATGCAGCCATCAAAAGGAATGAGATCTTGTCATTTGCAACGACGTGGATGGAACTGGAGGGTATTATGCTGAGTGAAATAAGTCAAGTCAGAGAAAGACATGTATCATATGACCTCACTGATATGAGGAATTCTTAATCTCAGGAAACAAACTGAGGGTTGCTGGAGTGGGGATGGGGTGGGAGGGATGGGGTGGCTGGGTGATAGACATTGGGGAAGGTATGTGCCATGGTGAGCGCTATGAATTGTGCAAGACTGTTGAATCACAGATCTGTACCTCTGAAACAAATAATGCAATATATGTTAAGAAAAAAAAGAGGATAGCAGGAGGGGAAGAATGAAGGGGGGTAAATTGGAGGGGGAGACGATCCATGAGAGACGATGGACTTTGAAAAACAAACTGAGGGTTCTAGAGGGGAGGGGTGTGGGGGGATGGGTTAACCTGGTGATGGGTATTAAAGAGGGCACGTTCTGCGTGGAGCACTGGGTGTTACGCACAAACAATCATGGAACACTACATCAAAAGCTAATGATGTAATGTATGGTGATTAACATGACAATAAAACATTTGAAGAAAAAAAAGACAATGGTCTTGACACTCACGTAAATATTTTCCTGCTGACTTCTATGTCGAAGGTTGACAGTGAGCTTGGCGTATAAGAACCCGAGATAGCTGGGTGCTAACAAACATAAGCCACATCCCCAGGGTTTTTGAACCACCATGGTCTGGTCTTTCTCAACCCAATTAAATAATGTATTTCTGTACATAAGCAAGCCAAATACCAAATGGAAATCATTTTAGATATTCAGAAGCATCAGCAAACCTTGGTCTCTAGTCAAACAGAAAGAAACAGCCATCAAGGGGGCGCCTGAGTGGCTCAGTCGTTAAGCATCTGCCTTCGGCTCAGGTCATGATCCTGGGGTCCTGGGACTGAGCCCCGCATCGGGCTCCCTGCTCCGTGGGAAGCCTGCTTCTCCCTCTCCCACTCACCCCACTCCCCCTGCTTGTGTTCCCTTTCTTGCTGTGTCTCTCTCTGTCAAATAAATAACATCTTTAAAAAAAAAGCCATCAATTAAAGACTATCCTGATGCTACATAACATCAGACGAAATAAACTACCCTTTTCAGAGATTTATACCTGTGCTTCTCGAACTAAGGTGCTTTAGGACAAAAGTCTTAAAATCAAATATTTTTAACCTTTTCACTCTATCAGTAGATCTAGGAATAAAACTCTGTTTAAACACGAAAAGTTCCCCTTTGACTTATTCTGATGAGTCACCTGTTATAAGCAGGCCGAATCTATTAACACCAGGAGCCATATATTTGTACCCCAATTCTGAGACCAATAACCAGTGTCTGTGTTGGGGGGTTTCCCCCTAAAACACCCCTAAGCAATTCTCCAGGACACCAGCTGGGTGGTGTCCTATCATTGAACTCAATTCTGGCAGTGTCTACTGGGAGACAGCATCATATTCCCCATGTGAAGGGCTCAGTCCTGTGTGACACCCTTCCCTCCTCCACTTCAGATGCCAGTCACAAGCCCAAGTTGTTAAACTTGACCAACCTGGGTGGACTACAAACTGGAGGTTCCAACAACACCCTCCTTGTGCTCAAATGATTTGCTATAGCAGCTCACAGAGCTCAGAAACATTTTACTTACTAAATGACCGGTTTAGGGGCACCTGGGTGGCTCAGTTGTTAAGCGCCTGCCTTCAGCTCAGGTCATGATCCCAGGGTCCTGGGATCGAGCCCCGCATCGGGCTCCCTGCTCTGCTGGAAGTCTGCTTCTCCCTCTCCCACTCTCCCCACTCCCCCTGCTTGTCTTCCCTCTCTCACTGTGTCTCTCTCTGTCAAATAAAATCTTTAAAATAAATAACTTGTTTATTGCCAAAGATATTAGAGGATATGCATGAACAGCCAGACTGATGAGCTGCATAGGGTGAGGTATATGGGAAGGGGCATGGAGCTTCCATGCTGTCAATGAGCACACCACTCTCCCCAGCTCCACGTGTTCACCAACCAAAAGAACTCCAAGCCTGTCCTTTGGGTTTTTATGGAGGCTTCATTACATAGGCCTGATTAGTTAACTCTCTGGCCAATGGTGATTGATTCGACTTCCACTCTCTCCCCTCTCCTGAGATTAGAGGGTGGGACTGAACATCCCAACCCTTGAATCACAATGTTGGTTCCCCTGGCAGCCAGCCCCTCCCTTCTCAGGTGCAAAAGCTATCTCATTAACATAACAAAAGACACTCAGGAAATTCCAAGGGTTTTAGGAACTCTGGGCCTGAAAAACCAAATATATATTTATAATTATAAATCATTGTATCGCACCAGTGCACGTTCATAATATTTCTATTTGTATCCCCAATGCATAGCAAATCATTTAGCATATAGTCAGTACTCAATACATGTGAGCTAAAGTTTTACTAGACTTAAAACTACCCACCTGTAGGACACTTCACTGAACATCTTATCTTCAAACATCACTTAGATACCACCTTTCCCAGGTGGCTGACCATATCTTTATGGATGTGTCACAGGCATTGTTTGACCAAGTAGAAAGTCATAGTGCAGCATTTTTCATGTTCTCCAGTAAGTCATTCCATCAGGTAGCCTTTGACAGTGCCAAAGCAAGAATGAATAAGCAATTGTCAAATGCTCCCCCTCAGGGAAGATATCTAGTGGGGATTTGCTTTAACATTGCTAAAATCTCAAAGAACAAAAAGCTTCTTTTTTATAAGCCTTTAGAAAAACTAAAGATCTGCCAGCAAAGGCACATCTGACAGACTGCCTTTGCATCCTCCAAGGAAGAAACAAACCAGATCAAGAGTTTGGCACCTGTGCTCTCATCAAACCCCTCCTCCTCTTACCTCTAAATACAGAGCAGCAAAGCTTCCATAAGCTTCCAAAGTCAGGCCTGCTACCATTCCCTTAACCTGCAAGTGACCAGGTTAGGCCATATTAATGTTGGAAAAGACATGAGGATTCAAAGCCAACAGCTAAGAAAGAATTCTTGAGACGTCTTTGGTGCAAAAAGGTGGTGTTACTAAAGCATGGGGACAGGACCCGTGGGCAGGAAGAGCGGCCCTGGGGTCATGAGGAGGGGCCCAGTATATACTTTGAAGTTGGGAGGGGGTTAGTCTTTCCTTAGGTCTCTAAGGAGACTTAGAGTCTCCTTAAGTCTCTAAGGAATTTTGGAAGCATGGTTTCCAGGACCTTGAGGGAGCTAGCTATTGTTGGGAAAAGGTCATTTATTCCCATCTAAAAAAAACCTTTGTTTGAGAACCTTCAGATGTGTATATGCTTGGGGAGTGATTGCCAACACATATCTTGGGGGGTTTAGAGATAAAAGGAAATTTCTCAAGGAATTTTTACATGTTAAAGAAGACTTACAGGATCCTGGGGGTCAGGCCAAGGTTGCCTTTTGCCCTTAGCAAAGTGTTAATATCCAGGCAGTTAAGTCCCTAGAGGAATGTCACTCTGCCTATTTCAAGGACTTGTCAGTGACCTGTAAGTAGTAAGGAAATTTAATAATTTTTCCTCTCCCTTTGTTTCCCACATCAATACCCTGTAGTGATTTGTATATATAAAATGACTTCACCTTCTGCAATAGATGTCCAATGTGGCATTTGCCTGCCTGGCGTGCATTTCCCCTTTCTAAGTAGCAAGGTATGAGGTTCCATCAAAGAACCACCCTCCACTGTTTATGGGTTGAACCCATAATATGATTCCAGAGCTATAGGGAGGACCCAAACTTGACAAAGGGACAACATGCTCCTGGCTAAGTGATGTATTTAGGGATACAAATGTGACAGAAGTAAGGCAAACAAAAAGTTAGGGCCTTTTCAGTTGGGTAAGATGTGGCTGAAGCTACTGGTGACCTCCTGTGCCACTAGGGTAGAAAGAGTCTGCCAGGGAATGAAGTTGACACAGAAAACAGCAGAGCCAAGAGACTAGAGGAACAGATTCCTGAAGACATCCCTGTGCATCTGGTCAACCCTGCCTAAGAAGCTGGCCTCTGCTTATTCCATTCACTGAGGAAATATATTCCCTTTTAAAAGGAAAAATGAACCTATTTTTTGGACTGGATTTCATTAACAGCTACCTGGAAGACTTTTAAGAACAACAGTATCTGTAGGGAAGTTCACAGAAAGACCTTTTAGGGAAAATAAATCAATTAAGCTTTGTAAACAAGTTAATTAGATCAGGAATATGGTTTGGGCTGTTTCAGTGCAATCCTTTTTAACAAATTCAATTTATCTGTCTTACAGTTATAGACACTGTGGAGGTATTTATCTGTAGTGTTCTGAAACCACCATCTTTACTCTAAAATTAGCCTGGTCCTATCTCATACATTTAGGTACACATGGGGAGTTGTGTCTTCATTAACCAACAGTTCTCTCAAATTCCTGTTCTAAAGCATTCCATTAGTATTTCCCAACAATGACAGATGTAAGTGTTGAGAGCATTACAGCACAATTAGTAGTTGACCCAAGAAAATAGAATTATTTGCTGCCTTTGTGTAATGGATTCAAATGCTTAATATTATTCCTAGTGATTCTGAAGCTCCTTGCTCAGGCTGCTTCTCTATAGCATAAAATATAACTTTTCTTTTTCATGTTTGAAGAGTCTTTTCCATTACAGAATTACGTAGCTGATGTACAATCTAGTTGCTGGCATATCCCATATCAGATAGAGTTGCTTTGGATCAACGTCACTTAATCCAAAGTAATAAAATTATCCTGGAATGATGAATTTAGAGAAGAAAAGAGAAACAGACTCAGGCTAGGTTACCTTATATACCCAAGGGAATTACAGAATTCAGAACCGGAAT
The DNA here is from genome assembly GCF_037043125.1 of Eumetopias jubatus. Lineage (NCBI taxonomy): Eukaryota > Metazoa > Chordata > Mammalia > Carnivora > Otariidae > Eumetopias > Eumetopias jubatus. The sequence goes on from NW_028274872.1 coordinate 471,846, forward strand.
AAATGAAGATGTGGCAAGGATCAGTAAAATAATAGACCATTTCTGAACATTAAAAATATAAGTCTGGGGCACCTGGGTGGCTCATTCGAAGGCGTCTGCCTTTGGCTGGGATGGAGCCCAGCATCCCTGCTCAGCGGGAAGCCTGCTTCTCCCTCTCCCACTCCTCCTACTTGTGTTCCTGCTCTTGCTCTCGCTCGCTCTCTCTGTCAAATAAATAAATAAGATCTTAAAAAAAAAAAGATATAAGTCTCATGTTGAGTCTTCAAAATGAAAAGATCCCAAGGACCTAAAAAAAATTAGTGAACATGCAGAAGAGCCTGCATCTGTTATGCGTTCCAGTGAGCTTATTCTTTCCAGAAATAATTTAGCATATATCTCCAAAAGATAAACATTTTTAAAAATAGTCACAATACCATCATTACATATAACACGTAACAATAACTTCTTAATATCTTTAAATATCCAGTGAGTATTAAAATTTCCCAGATGGCCTCTTTTTCTTTCTTTGTACCTTGCCTTATTCTTATTCTCAAATTAGGATCCAAACAAACCCATCCCTTGCTGTTAGCTAATACCTCTTAAATCTCTTTGTCTATAGGTTCTCAATCATCTCTTTAATTTCTTTGCTATTTCTTAGTTGATGATGTCAGAGTTTCCTATATTTTAAATATTGCTAATCACATCCCTGTGGTGCCATATAATGTGTATCTCTATAGGTTCAGTATTTTGGCTAGAAAACTCCACAAGTGGTGTCATCTATTTCCATCAAGAGGTGTAAGATGTCTGGTAGTTTCTCTTTTTGTGATGCCAGTAGTCATTGCGGGTGACTGCATGGTTCGGTGATTGCATTGGAGGGTGAAAAATTGGGACACTCTGATTCTATCATCCTGTCATCATTATTGAGTGGGAATACTTCCATTTAAAGAGAAATCTCAAGTAAACCATTTGGTTACTCTGAGGTACAGTATAAAATAAAGGCAGGAAAATGCTGGATTCTTTCCCTTTATTTGCTGGTTTTCAGAATAGTGAGCGGGTTCCCCTCCATTCTTCAGAAGAAACCAGTTGCTGTTGTTACATCTTCTGTGCATGGTTTTAACAGAGCTGATGTCTTTCAATCCACTGTTGAGCCCTCTCTGGCTAGGGAGTCTCTTTAAGCAGGCCATCAAGCCCTCTGACATGACCCAGGAGCCTTTTTTTTCTCATTTCCTTTGGAAAGATAAGATGATCCAGTACCTTCTTGTACATTTCCTGCCCCAGTTCTGGAATCAGCCATTTCTCTATGGAGCTCTGGCTTGTTTCAGTAGAAAATCTTGTTTAGTGATCACAGTACAGATGCTAGGAGCACCCGTATTGCTAGACTGCTCCTGGTTTCTGGGATTGTTCAGTGGACAGAGGTAGGAAATGTGTGTTTTAAGAGAAGATGCATCAGGGGCACCTGGCTGGCTCCGTTGGTTAACCTTCTGCCTTCGGCTCAGGTTATGATTCCAGGGTCCTGGGATCGAGTCCTGCGTTAGGCTCCCTGCTAAGCAGGGAGCCTGCTTCTTTGCCTCCTCCTTGCTCGTGCTCTCTGTCTCTCTCTCAAATGGCTATCTCTATCCCTGTCTCTGTCTCAAATAAATAAAATCTTTTAAAAAGAGGGAACATGCATCGGGAGACTATACTGATATTTCCAATTCAAATTTAGGGTTGCTGGTTTTTATTTAAATTCTTTTCTATTTTTCACTTGTTCTGTTAAGCTGAGTATCTTATTTACTGATGACATAAACATAATTCCTCGTGTCTTCATATAATTTACTTAACTAGCTTCCAAATAGAAATACCAATATAATAATTAACAATATAATTACTAAAAAGGAAATACATTTTATTTGATGTTCTTTTTGTCCTTAACGTACATCCCACTAAGATATACAGCCAAATGACTATTTTTTTATATTCACTTAAATTAATTCCTCTCTGCATGGCTTAAACCAGTGACTTAGTGCATAGGTTCATTTCATTTTGCTTTCGATTTTGAGGAAAGGTTACATTAAAAGCAAAATCTTACCACACCACAGGTAATAATTTCTTTAACATTTTAACATGCATGATTCTTGTCATTTCTGTACATGAATGTTATTACAAAAATAGAATCATGGTTACATAAGGCTTTGTATTTGCTTGATTCCCTCCGGAGTAGATCGTAAACCTCTTCCCATGTCATGAAAACATTTCTAAATTAATGTTTTAGCACCTTCATAGTATCCCATCATTTATGTAAATTGTAGCTCTCTCAGCTAATCCTCTGTTGTTGACCATTTAAGGGGCTAACAATTTTGCACAATTTAAACAACACTGTGATGAATATCTTTGGAACCAAATGTGTTCACATATTCCCAAATTACTGTTTTAGCATAAATTCCCATGAATGTATTCCCCAAGCCAAAAAATAAAATAATCATTTGAAGACTTTGCTTCATTCTGTGGAATCATTTTCCTAAGTGTTTGAGAGTTCTCATGTCCCTAAATTCTCGCCAACACTAGGGGTTGTAATTCACTTTTTAATTTGTCTAATTTGAAAAGTAATATAGCATATGATTGTTGATTATATAGACATTTCTTTAAATGGATGACTATAGGTATTCATTTGTTCACTTTTCAACAAAAATGTAATTCAGCTTTTACTATCTGCCATGCCTTGGACCGGGCACTGTCCAACACAGACACATTCCTCCCCTCCTCTGGCCCAGAGTCCGGAGGAGAAGAAAGACATTTGAATAAGTAGGGCTGGAAGGAGAAGTGCAAGGCATCATGAGAGTGCATGGTGGGAGACCAAGCTAGACAGGGAGGTGGGGGTCAGGAAGGATATGGAAATTTACACTGAGGCCAAAACAATGAGTAAGCTGTAACTAGGGACAAGCAGGTGATGTGAAGGAAGCACCACCGAAAGAGAGAGCACAGCATGTGCAAAGATCCTGAGGTGTGTTTCATATCTTTTCTTCATATGCAAAGACCTCATCATGAGAGAGAATCTAAGCCTGCAGGATCCAATTTGTATGACACAGAGATGCCCCTATAAAGAGTAAAAAAGAAGTAGGAGCAGCTTGAGCACCTTGTCTCAGACGCCCCTCCTGAGCCTGTGCTCCCAGGTCTCTATCCTCTTTGCCTACAAAAGCAACAAGTGCCTCTTCATCACCCCTAATATCTCCCAGCCAAACCACGGGATCGAGGTGATTTACAGCACCTGTGCATCCTGAGCAGATTAGATTTTTATATATTTAGTATTTAAATATTTAGTATTTATATATAATATAATATAAATATAATATATTTATATTATGCAAATTGCATAAACTTTATTTTCTTGTTGCCGCAAGCAGTGTATCCCAGGGCAGCCATTCACTAAGTTGAAACAGATAAAGTTTTAATAATAAATACTGATGATGAATAAGTCACAAAGTTTGTGCAATGCTAATGTACTCACTCACCGTAGGGTAGTTTATTAGATAAACAAGTAACATTTCCTGATTTGCTTTTGCTCAAGCGGCGTCGTTTTCCTGGAAATGTTTGCGCAATAAATTATTTCAACCCATTAGGTGTTAACGGACAAATCATAGTCACTTGCAATTTGTTGTGAATTGCTGAGAATTGAGATTTAAACACTGAAATTATACATTAATTTTGCTTTACAAAAACAAAGCTGGTTAAGGAAATTAAACTTGGTTGAAATGGGAACAAAACAGTATGTTTGATGCTGAGTATTTTAAGCCTGCAAAGGAGGCTGTGAATGGTTTCATTAATATTCAGAACACTTGGGCATTCATGACAAGGAGAAAAGGTAAATAACAGCACCCTGCTTTGGGAATACCCATTAGCAGCAATGCAACTGTGCGGGCGGTGTTTGCCCACAGGATGCCTGTGCGGCTTCAGGATGGGTCAGGGCCCTACCCACCTGTGCAGTAGTCTGAAACAGGGCATCCTGCCTCTTGGTATCTCCAGGGCAGAATTGATTCTGTGCTCACGACAGCCTGCTTCCGTTTGGAAGGGTGATTAGAAAATGTCTTGGAAAATAGCATCCAGCAGCAAATAGCCGGAAACCACCTCACTGTGCATCAGAGGGGCAGTGGCGAGAGGGAAGTACAGTACAGGTCTCCACAGCTAGGAAAGAGAAGGAAGTAAACCCATGTGGTCTGAATTCAATTTCTAAGATAATGTGCTTTTTAAAATTTCTGGTATGAATTTCATTTAAGAAAATCATACTTACAGAAATGTGCACAAAACCATAAGTGATGATGAATTTTCTCAAAGTGCACACACACGGTTACCCAACACCCACATCGAGTGTTAGAACACTGCAATCCCCTAGAGCCCCTTCCTGCTCTCTCTGTCTCCCTCACACCCAGGGGGACGACCATCCTAACTTGTGACATCAGAGGTTAGTGCTGGAACCATCTACCCTTTCATGTCTGGATTCTTTCCATCAGGGGAATGTCTATCAGATTTGTCCACATCGTTACTTAGAGCTGTGGTTTGTGGATGCTCATTAATGGAACATATTCCGTTGTATAAATACACCACAATTTATTTACTCATTCTCCTGCTGATGGATATCTGGGTTCTTTCCAATTTTTTGCTATTACAAATAGTGCTGCTTTAAATATTCTTGAACACATCTCTGGTGAATGTGAAAATATGTGTTTTTAAAGTAAACATAGCCAGGTACAGAGCAGAGTGTTAATGGTACATTCACATCAGTATGGGGGATGTGGGCAAAAGGGACTGGGTATAGGCTCACGCACACCACGTACATTCACTGGTGTTGTGCAGAGGCCCTTTGGAAGTTGATAAAATGATGACCATGCCTGCCTTTGGGAAGAACGTGTAAGGAGGAGCCAGGGCAGCCTTACTTTTCACTGTTGATATGTATGTGCTATTCTGAATTTTTCAAAGGGACTTGATTAAGCTTTCAGTGTAAAATTACTTAATCCAAGTTGGAGGGATATAATGAATACAGAGTCATTTGGTGCCTACCTGAACATGTGGTCATTATTACAACATTAAAATTTACTTTCCTTCAGCTGTGTGTCTCCGTGCTTTTCCAAAGTGTATTTCATGCATTTCTCACTATAGGAGTGAAGAAAGCATTTGTGACCATTTCTGTAGACCGTGCATGTACCCCGATTTCATCAAATCATCAGAATCAACCCGTGAAATACGATTTATGAAATAACCCACTTCACTAATGAGGTGACTGGAGATCAAGGAGGTGGGGTGATAGCCTAGGGTCACATGGATTTTGTCATGCGCTCTTTTCAGTCATAAATGTCCAAAAGATCCTGGAACACACTGGCATCAAAATGAGAAGGAGCAAAAGAAGATGAGGGAAAGAGAAACTTTGAGGTTAATCCGGAGGGTTTAGAGGGGCCATCCTGGAATAACCATAGGTCCTTCTGTCCCCTCTCATCCCCCAGCGCAGGTCATATCCTTAGTGACCCCTATTTGTCAATGTTTTCTGCCTTAGGTGCTCTAGACCAGGGTCAGCCAACATTTCTGTAAAGGGCCAGACAGTAAATATTTTATGCTTGGTGGACCATGTGGTGTCAAACTTCTCAACTCTGCCTCATTGGAGCATAAAGTAGCCACAGACAATATAGAAAAGGATGGGCATGGTTGTCTTCCAATAGAACGTTATTTAGGACGCTGAAATCTGAATTTCATACAATTTTCACATCATGAAGTATCCTTTTTACTTTTCAACCATTTCAAAATGCAGTAACCATTCTTACTCTTAGCTCCTGGGCTGGACAAAAACGGTGATCCAATTTGGCACATTGGTTTCAGTTTGCCAACTGTTGCTTTAAACAGATGCAAAAAATAGGTTAACACAGTCACTGAACAGAAGCTTATCAGTTTTAGTCAGAATTCTTTCAGTTGTTAAATGGGAACCAGACTGAAACTAGAAAAATCAAAGTAGGGAATTCATGAACTTATAACTGGGAAGCCCGAGGGGTTGGTATTCAGACATGGCTGGTTTAGGGGTTTGGATAACAAGCTGCTCTCTCTGCCTCCATCCCTTCATCTTCGTCCTCCCTCTTCTCCTCTCCTTCCTCCTCTTCTCTCCTCCTCCCCCCATCCCCCTTCTTGTCTTCTCTTGGGCTTACTTAGTCTCCCTAAGACTGTATGGTCTTTATCGCTTGTAATCTCAGCAACATCCAAGTCCTCAGTGAAGGCAAAAACTCTTCCTCTTTACCAGCACGCAAAATCCTGTCCCAAATTATCCTAAAACAAACTCTGTTCAGACATCACCACCTGTTTCTTCCATTTGACACTTATCCTCAGCCATCTATTGAGCTTCCGGCTCTGTGTCCGATGAGAATAAAAAATGAATAAATGCAGACCCACCATCAGGAACTTGAGTCTCATGGGAGAGACAGCAAAGGGAACAGAATGTGACAATGACACACACTATACCTCGATTTGTCTCACATCCTTTGAGGTCCTTGTAATATTCTTGTCCATCTCCCCTATGATACAGGGGGCAGGGGGTGGACAGAAGTGTGAGGACTCATTCTAGTATTCCTGGTGCCTAGCATTCATTGATAAATTAATTCTTCCTTCATATGTTTTTTGGGTGTCTACAGTGTGCCAGACATTATATTAGGCATGGGATACAGAGAGGTAAAATGGAACAAATGCCGTCTTTGCTCACATGAAATGCATGGTCTACTACATAGCATTTCTTCATAAATTAGAATTATTCTAAATTTGGCCTAGAGTCAAACCCTAGCTGCATGCTACTAGCTTTGTAAACTCCAGAAAGTTACTTACCCTGTACAAGTCTCTAAGTATATAAAGCAGGCATAAGGGCAGCCCCTATCTCGTGGGGTTGTGGTGAAGATCCATTGAGATAATGCACATACAACATTTAGCAGACTTCCTGAGGAAACCACTGGTGTTCCATAAACACGATCTAATATTAATTTGTTCTAACCCATAGTCTGAAATGGAATAGATGCTCAGTAAATGCCTTTTGAATGGATTTTGCCCCTTAGATACTCTTACAAAAAGCCTAATTCTTATAGCCACCTCTATTACCCTCCCAGTCTGTTGTCCCATACCCCTGAAATGCATATGACCTGCATGTGGCTCTGGCTTCCTATTTAATCCCCACAATCCAGGAGCTCCCATCAGTCCCTTGCTGTGCCCTCATTCAAGCCCCAGCCTCTTTTCTCCAGAGCCTGGGCTCACTAAAGTCTCATTGGATTGTTTTTGGATCTTACCGTGTGACTCACAGCTGGCGTCAGACTACTCAGGTTGAGAGCAGAGTGATAGATATGGATTCCTTTTGTTGAGTGTAAATTTTTAAGTAGATACGGAAACCAACAGGCATCCAACAGTGCCTGCCATAAATTGTTACCTTGTTCAGTAAGAAACAATCAGCACCATATTCCACACAGCCCACAGGCTCCAAGCCCCATCCCAATTTTCCTGGAGACATGCAGCCTATCCATGCATTTATGTTATAGCTTAATTCCTTAACATTGATGAAAAACACTGTTGTGATTGATAACAATGTCACTATAATATAACGAAGATAATAGAAATCTACTGGCATACATACGTAGAAAGTCGCAAGAGACAGTCGATACCATGGTGATGAGCCATCATGATACCATGATGAGAGCAAGATAGATGTGCCACCGTGTCACAGTTCTTAAAGGTCCATGACAGAGGTGAGAGCAAATGAAACCTAACTGAGCGAATGTCCCTAATGAGATGAATGCTCTCAAAGACACAGCCCAGACCCACCACATATTAGACCACCCTGCCCACACACCAGCATCCTGACAAAGATATTTCAGGGACAGATGCTGTTTATTCAGTGTCTCCTATTCTTTTATGTACAATAGCTGGAGCATAACTAAAAACTATGAGACCTAGAAAAAGGAGGAAAAGGTGTCCCATTAACAAAAGAAAGCAGTCATTAGAACAAAGCCATAGATGGCCCACTATTGCATAGCAGATATGGACCTTAATACAGCTCTGACAAATGTGCTCAAAAATCCGGCTTAAAATGGGGGTGCCTGGCTAGCTCAGTTGGTAGTGTTGTGTGGGACTCTTGATTTTGGGGTCGTGAGTTTGAGCCCCACCTTGGGCACAGAGGTTACTTAATAAAAAATTTTAATCTAGCATCAAATGGACAACATGTGTGAATAGATAGGAAATTTTTGCAAAAAATCGAAAACCTTAAAATAGTTAGAAATGCAATAACTGGAAAACACCATACAAGATATTAATTGTTGATTCAACAGGCTTAAAAAGACAACACAGCAGAAGAAAGGATCAGTGTAGAGAGGATATAATAAACCATTCACACCGAAGCCCAAAGTGGAAAAAAAAGCAATTTTTAAAACTGGAGGAGAATGTTCTAGAAAGATGAGTGAATACCAAACAGTCTAATAGAAAAGTTTTTGAAATCATAGTTGGCAATTACTAAAAGCGATGAAGGACATCAACCTGGAGATCCAAAGATCTCTGCTAATCCTGAGCAGTGTGAACAGCAAGAGAACTATATCCGGGCACATCATAATCCGACTGCCGAAATCAAATATAGAAAGTCTTAAAAGTATCCATGGGGAGAAGATATATACAGTGAAACACTGAAAAGAGTGGAAGTTGACATCTCAACAGAAGCTATGGAGGGCCACATTTCAAAATTAAGAAATACAAGGGGTGCCTGGGTGGCTTAGGCAGTGAGGCATCTGCCTTCAGCTCGGGTCTTGATCCCAGGGTCCCGGGATCAAGCCCTGCATTGGGCTCCCTGCTCAGCAGGGAGTTTGCTTCTCCCTCTTTCTCCGCCCCTCCCTCTCCCCCTGCTCATGCTCTCTCTTGCTATCTCTCTCTCTCAAATGAAATCTTTTTAAAAAATTAAGACATATGGAAGATATTTGTGGGTAAAAGCTGAAATACTGCATATCCAGCAGATACGCACTACCAAAAGTAGGCTAGAAGACATTGTTTAGGGTTATGGGAAATGATACCAGACTCTTGACTGTTCAAAGCACAAATAACACAGTACTGAAAGGTTGGTAACATATGCAGAAGTAAAATATATGACAATAAAAGCACAGAGTGTTATGGGGAATAGATGGTTATATTATATGGTTATATTTACATGGTTTGTGAAGAGGTAAAATATTATTTGAAACTGTCTGTAATGATTTAAAGATGAATGTTGTGACATCTAGAGCAACCACTAAAACAAATACAAAAATAAAACTAACAAGGGTTGGGGAGGAATACTATCAAAATACTCAGTTAACCCAACAATAGGAGGAGAACAACAAAGAAAACGTGAAACAAATAGAAAAAAAATGATAAAATGGTAGGCTTAAATCCAGCTATGTTGACAACTACATGAAAAGTTAGAAGGCAGAATATTGCATTGGAAGAGAGAGATTGTCAAATTTAAGCAGGGAAAAATCAAGACCCAACTGTATGTTTGTTACTAGAGATCTGAATGTAGACATACAGATTGAAAGTAAATGGGTGGCAAAGATGTGTCAGGCAAAAAATAAGCATAAGAAATTACATTAATATCAGAAAAAAAACTTTAAGACAAGTAGCATTACGAGAGACAAAGAGGGCTATTTCATAATTATTCAAGAACAGTCCTGAATGTTATGCAAATAACAAGAGATTGAGAAAATGTAAGTAAAAATTGGCAAAGAGATGAGAGAAACAGACGAATCCACAGTCTTAGTTGGAGATTTTAACATTTCTCTCTTAGTAATTACTAGAACAACTAAAACACAAATGTATAAGGATGTAAAACCTTTGCCCAACACTACCAATAAACTTGAGTATTCAAATCCACATTCAACATTCACCAAGATAGAGTAAAATGATGGGTCGTAAAAACAAGTCTCTGTAAATATCAAAAGACTCGAAATATACAGAACATGCCTCTGACCAAAATAGTGTGAATAAAACAATGACATCTAAAAAAAAATCTCAAAATATTTGGAAATTAAGCAAAATACAGCAAAATGATGTGTGTGTCAAAGAATATATCACAAGGAAAAATAGAAAGTAGGTCAACTGAATAATAAGGAAAACAAATATTAAGATTATATGAATAGAACACACATCAAAGGAGCAGAATGAAAGGTCCAGAAATAGACCACTGTATTGATTGTTGAGAAAGGCACCAAGTCAATCCACGTGGAAAGAAAAATGTGTTCAATAAGTGTGAAGCAACTGTATACCTGTATGGGGGGGGAAGAATGAATTTTTGACGCCCCACTGTTCCATACCAGATAATTATCATGATGGATTCTGGGAAGCTAGACCATAAACCTTCTAGAAGAAAACAAAATATTTTCACAACCTTCAGGTGGGCCACGATTTTTTAGACAAAACAAAATGTATAAAAAGCAAAAAAGGAAAATAAAGATTAAATGGGATTCATAAAAAAAAAATGTGCTCTTTTAAAAGACACCATTAGGGAAATAAATACACAACCATAGAAAGGGAGAAAATTTTCACAACACTTTTATCTAACAAAGGACTTGGATCCAGAGTGTTTAAATAGCTCCAACAACTCAATAATAAAAAGACAAATACCCAATTAAAACAGTGGGGAAAAGATTTGAACAGACACTTCACAAGAGGATAAATAAATGGCTAATGAGCACGTGAAAAGGCATTGAAAACCATCACTTTGGAAGTAAATACCACTTCACATGCATGGGTATGACTGAAATCAGAGTCCTGACAGTGCTCAGTGCTGGCGAAGATGTGGAACAGCTGGAACTCTCACACACTTCTGGGTAGCTGTGTAGAATAATACTTTAGATAACTGCTTGGCAGTTTTGTATAAAGTTAAATAACCAACTGCTCTAGAACCCGGCAATTCCACCCCTAGGAATTTACCCAAGAAAAATGAAAATATGTGTCCACAAAAAGACTTGTACAAGAAGGTTCATAATGATGTTCGTTATAATAGCCCAGAACTGGAAACAATCCAGATGTCTATCAACAGGTGAATGGATGAATAAATTCAGGTATGTTCATAAAATGAAATGCTACCTGTCAATAAAAAGGAGTGCACGATTGTTAAAACACAATAACCCTTGACTAGATTATAAAAAAAATACAAAAGAATGTGTTCTATATGATTCCATTGATATGCGATCTAAGAAGAAAACTATAGTGACAAATCAGAAAGCACTTGCCTTTTCAAGGGAATCAAGCTGGAAAGAGGACTAGGGAAGTATTATGGGGTGATATAGTGTTCCCCATCTTGTTTTGGATGATGATTACATGAGTATGTACAATGGACAAAACTCATTGAACTAAATGTTTAAGCCTTGTGCATGTTGTTGTTTGTTAAGTAATCCTTGATTATTAAAATTTTAAATATCTATTCTCTACACGCTGAACAGATAACAATTTAAGAGAGAGGTGGCAGAATTGATGGATTAAGATGAGGTAGGAGACTATGCAGCAGTCCAGTTCATTCAACAAAATCTCTAGGACATCTGGCTTTTACAACTCCTAACTCTTTGGGATGAACCCCGCCTCCTCAATGGAATCAAAGGAAAGGAAGTCAATGCCTGCTGGAAAAGCCACTCTTCCAAAAAAACGAGGTCTACCACTTCTCAGCTCCTTCCCATGCCACAGTGCTGTGAGTGTGGTCACACCCTGCTCTTCATTCTGTTGCCATTACACTGTTTCCTTGGCTCATCTCACTCATTCTGCAATCCCCTCCTCATCAGTTTCTCCTTTTCCAGTGTCTTCCTTGAATTTAACAACGTATCATTGTCTTTCTACTCAACATATTATATTTATTTCCCACCTCCACTTCAAAGTCAGGGGCAGGAATGGTGAGGTTCCTGTCTCTGGGGGGTTTTAAGCAGAGTGGACAATGATATGTACAAGGAATGAAAATCAGGAGAGCGAGGCACTTAATGGCGGGACTGGAGCAGCCAACAGGGTCCTCATGGCACATACCTTCTTCCATTTTATGGCAAGTGCTCCATATGTTCGTACAGCCTACTAAATCAAAACTATGGGTTAATTCATACTTAATTTAATTAGCTAAATTTAATTCTATCCTCTATGCATTTTGTTAGACTAGAGGATAGAATTTCATGCGTATTCATTCTGGCAAGAAATTCTGAAATTTTCTTTGATCATCTGCTAATTTTGCTGCTGTAACAATTAGCCGTTGTCAGCTGCCCTAGCTTCCAGGCAGAACCTGATGCTGATTTTAATTACTTAACCTAAGACCAAGGCAAAGTGAAATACCCACTGAGTCCTATTGCAATTGCACTTCATTTAATGTAAAATCTATCGCTTGTAGGCTTGGACATTGCTCTCTGAATTAAGCATCACATGTTGCGGGGCGCTTAGATATTAGTTTCCTCACTTCTTCAGTTCTTTCCTCATGACCTTTCATGGTCATCGTTATTAATTAGCCCAACAGTCACTGCATTGCCTCTGTTGCTGTGGTCCCAGTGACCCTCCCCCGTGGTCCTCTCTGGTGAGCCATACCACCTCTAGTGTGGGTTTCTAAGGATAGTTCCTTTCAACCCTCACAACAAAGACATCCAGGGCTTTTGGCTCTACCTAGTCAAGACATCCTTGTGATGGTTCTTGTCTTAAATCTTTCACCTTAGGTCTGCTTCTACCACCACTGAAAGGATTGTTTTTAGTCTTATCAGGTCATTTAAGATTAATGTGGGTGGAAGAAGGAGTAACCAGACTTTATTTCACTTTTCATGCTACCCACAGCCAGACCTAATGACCAAAGTGATGGTCCTGACTGGAGTTCAGTACTAATCTGGCTTAATGGATTTCTTGCATTCACTTCACTTTTAATTCAAACCCTAGTTTAAAAAACAAAAATAAAGTTTAAATGTCTTGATGCCACTGAGTTGGGGCATCTTTCCAATCCCATCAGCAAACAGGGTCTGTTTATGCTGGAAGGGTTTTCCTTCCCACTGTCCATGCCCACATTATGTCAAGTGGAAGCCAATCATCAGACTCATTTCCTGAGCAAACTGTGGCAGAGAATAGGCAGCACAGAAAATTTGCAGAGATACTCTGTTTTTGGATAACTTGCAAATATGCCTAAAGAAAGAGAAATCAAATTCTCTTCATTTTTTAAAGCAAAAAGAAGTGGGAACACACATGGGTGATCTCATAAGAAGTACTTATGTTGCCTGGTTTGCATCAGACACGCCCCGTCCGTGACGTCAAGGGCTTCGCCTCAGTCCCCAACCCCACCCCGTCTCCCTGCCCCCCAGCTCCCCTCCCAACTTGGATTTCAGTACTGGTGTTCCTCCTTCCCCTCCTCCAGTCCCCCTTCCCCCTCTGCCCTTCCCCCCTTCTCCCTGGCTTCCTTCCTCACCTGCCCAGTCTCCTCTGTCTCCTGAATTGGTTACCACTCCTCTTCCTCTCCCTGCAGCTATGGCCCCCCAAACCCTACACAACCCCCCCCGACCCAGCCCAGGGAAGGCTGTGCCAGCCAGAGAGAAACATGAGGGAGGACTTTCCAACAGCCCGCGAAGAGCAGATACAACGCTGTCTCTTGCTCTCTCTAGCTCTCTCTCTCTTTCTCTTCGGACCCTGGTTGGAGGACACCGAGTGCCATGGCTGCACCTGTACAGTTCAAACCAGTCCCCACAGCCTCCCCCAGGCCTGGACACTGCGGGGGGGAGGGGAGGACCAAAAGTCCGCAACCCCTGGGCCCTCGGGCTGACACCAGCGCACAACACCTCACACGCTGAACACATCCCAGGGCCTGCTTCTTCCCCAGGCGGGCTCCTAGGACAGGGCGGCGCGCCCCCTCGTGGCCGCGCGGGGAGGCGCCCAAGGATCCCGCTGTTGAGGGCAGGGCCAAAGGGGACCACTGCTTCTGCTCCCTTAGACCAGGCTCACAGTTCTCAGCAGGGGGTTAGTGGGGTCCCAGGCTCCCCACTCTGCCACCGCCTGCCCTCCCTCCACCACTTGGCGCTTCCCCCTGGAGGCGATTTCTGCAGTCAGGTCGGCCTTTGGAGGGAAAATAGCCAGGTCTGGAAAAATAAACAGACTACTTTGAAGAGATTTGGGCAATTGTATGGTCATGGATGGAGCGCCCTAGGGTTCTGATTTGCCTTGTCTTGCTTGTGCCTTGAGGTAGTGGTTTACTTTTCCCGGAATGTTTAAATTAGAAAAGATTGGAGGGTGGAGAGGGGGCGTCCAACTTTAGTTGTCACCTGAGATCAATAGTGTGCTGCTGGGTAGAATAATGCCCCCTCCCTAGGAGCTGCCCAGGCTAATGCCAGGAACCTGTGCACATGTTCCATCCTGCAGCAAAAGGGACCCTGCACAGGTGCTTATGTTAAGGACCTTGAGATGGGGAGATGATCCTGGATTATCCAGGCGGCGCCCTGCAATGACAAGGGGGTCTTAAAACACAAAGAGGCAGAGAAGAGGTCAGAAGGAGGCTGTGTGAGGAGGACTCTGCCTGCTGGGGCTGGGGCTGGGGCTGAGCATGGAGGAGGGGCCTCTAGGAGCTGGAACAGGCAAAGAGACACACTGCCTGCTTAACCTAAAAAATAGAAAGCGCCAGGTATTTTACCAGCCAAATTGGGATTCCTGGGGAATAAAAGGGAAAGGTGATGTGGGACAAACCAGCTGGTCTGAGGAAAGTCACCTAACCAGAGCTGTGCAGGGTCCCTGGTGTGGCTTGCAGTGAGGTCCTGCTCAGGGCCTCCATGGGAGGAAAGGCCAGCAAGTCAGGGGGCAATCATTTGAAAGCAGTAGAGGGAACAGGGCCTGGAGCTCTCCCAGGCAAAATGACCCCTAATCAGGAGCCAGATCCGTCATCGGAAAATAATCCAGAGCTGACACATGTGAGAACCGCCAGAGAAGGATATGAAAGCTTTTAGTATAAGTTTTCCATCAGTTGTAAATGTTAAACCGAGAAATAGAAAATATAAACAACACCCTCTCTATCTTTAAGAGATGAAAACTACAACGTCTGAAAGGAAATATACTACAAGGTATTGACAGAATTTAGAAAATGCAGAAGAAAAATTTTTGATAGAATTGTATTGACTCTGTAGATCTATTTGCGTAGTATTGCCATATGAACTATATTAAATCTTCCAATGCATGCATACAGTTGTTTTTTTCCCCCCATTTGGTCTTTCATCTCTCGTAGAACCATTGCTTCTTATGCTTTTCAGTGAACAAGTCTTGCTCTCCTTGAATGAATTTACACCTGACACATTTACTGTGTTGTGTGCCATTGTAAATGGAATTGCTTTCTAAATTTCCTTCTCAGATTGTTCATTGCTAGTGCATAGGAACACAACTGATTTTGTATATATGGTACCCTGCAACTTTACGGAATGAGTCTATGGACTCTAATATTTTTGTGTGTGGATGATTTGAGGTTTTTCTATCTTTAGGAACATGTCCTCTGTAAATAGAGATACAGGTTGACCCTTGACCAATGCGGAGTAAGGATGGTGACTCTCAAGATCAAAAACCTGTGTATAGAGGCGCCGTGAGGGGCGGTAGTGGCGGCGGTGGCGGTGATAGCGGCGGCAGCTGTGAGGGGGTTCCAGGAAGATGGTGCTGATTAAGGAATTCCGTGTGGTTTTGCCATGTTCTGTTCAGGAGCAAAGTTCCTGCATTCGTCAGGATGATTGCTCCAGAGGGCTCCTTGGTGTTTCACGAGAAAGCCTGGAACGCATACCCCTACAGTAGAACAAACCATTATGCCTCAGTTGTAACGAATGTATATATGAAAGATGATTTCTTCATTAAAATTGAAACATGGCACAAACCAGACTTGGGAACATTAGAAAATGTACACGGTTTAGATCCGAACACATGGAAAACTGTTGAAATTGTCCGCATAGATATTGCAGATCGAAGTCAAGTTGAACCAGCAGACTACAAAGCTGATGAAGACCCAGCATTATTCCAGTCAGTCAAGACCAAGAGAGGCCCTTTGGTACCCAACTGGAAGAAGGAGCTGGCAAACAACTCTGACTGTCCTCAGATGTGTGCCTACAAGCTGGTGACCATCAAATTCAAGTGGTGGGGACTGCAAAGCAAAGTAGAAAACTTCATTCAGAAGCAAGGGAAAAGGATATTTACAAACTTCATCGCCAGCTTTTTTGTTGGATTGACAAGTGGAATGATCTGACAATGGAAGACATTAGGAGAATGGAGGATGAAACTCAGAAAGAACTAGAAACAATGCGTAAGAAGGGTTCCGTTCGAGGCACGTCGGCTGCTGATGTCTAGATGAGTCCCGTGTAGGGTCAGAGACAATATCAAACTGTTTACGTAATCAAGGTCAAGTGAGGGGAACAAGTGCAGCCAGTGATGAGTGAAGAAAGATCTGACCAGTATCTGGCAGTGCTGACGTTTCCCAGATGTGTGCTTGTGATGACATACTCACAGGTTCCCAACCACCTGTGTGTGTGTGTGTGTGTGTGTGTGTCTGTGGCTGCATATAAAACACATGTAGAGCTACAGATCAAGATACACACACTTGTGTATATATGTACATACAAACATACTGAAAGGATTAGTACAATTTCTCCAAAGTACTGTACCTATCTTCAAGAATGGAAAAGAAAATATTTTCAATATATATACCTGGAACAGATTTTAATAATTATCAGAGTAATACCATTGATGGACAAATTGACTGCAATTTAATACTAGCTGGTATGTTTCATAAATGTCAAATTGTGGACCAATATATTTAGCCTTTTATTACTTTTCTGTTCTTTTAAATCTTCCTGTTCTTTTAAATCTTACAAATTCTTATTTTAGTCCCATAAGCAACAGACTCCCACAGAAAAATTTATTCAAAATCTTTTGGTATTCCAGTGAATCTGGAATGTGAACTCTGAATGTATTTATAATGATTTATTTCTGGATGGTTATTATCTTAAATTCAAATTGGACACTGTCTATTAGTAAGGAGTATAGTTACCAGCCAATTTTTACCTGTTTTCCCTGAGGGAAAAAATCCTTTAAAAAAAATTCTGGTTTTTATTGGATTTTTGTATTTTAAATTTCAATATTTCTCTACATCAAACCTAGCAAAAATGGAGATGATGGTTTGTGATTTATAATAAGCACTATACAATTTTTCAGGCTACTCGTAGGCAAACAAAGAAATTGATGAAGAAATGAATAGCATCGTAGGCTGTAGGAAAACTTTCGGAAGTCGAGCACTTCCATGGAGTCTTGTTTCTGAAATGACTGTTTTCTGAAATTAGAGCTTGGAAACTATGCAAATGACCTAGATTCCTCAGAGCTGACAGGCTAGAATACAGATAGTGGTGATGGTTTTGTTTTTGTTTTTGTTTTGTGCTTTTCATATTGAAATACACCCCAAGGGGGAGAAGCTGCCTTTGAGATAGTGGAATTTCAGAGGCAGCACAGGCTGATCTCCTTGCCTGGGAGGCCCTGCTGAGGGGCCAGTGCTCCACCGCCCATGGGGAGGACACCATTGGAACCTGTCACGAGTGAGCATCAGGAACGTGCTGTTAGCAGCTGCTGCCACCTTGTCCTCCTCCTCCTCCTTCTTTAAGAAAGGCACCATAGCTAGGTAAGATTTTTATCAGCTCTCTCTGTCCAAATCCAGGTTTTCTCCTGTCAGTCCTGGAAGCTTGACTAGAATGATATTGTTGGAGCCTTCCGGTCACAAACTATCTCCTTTAATCTCGTCCTTCCTGCAACACGCTGGCTCCTGTAGTCCTATCACGTTTGTAATCTGACTTGCTGACAGTCCTGCCCACCCTGCTCCTCGTTTTCCCACACGCCATGTCCCCACTGAGGTGGTGGCAGTGAGTCGGACGAGGGTGTTGAGGATCACTGCCGCACCGCGATGCCCTCTTAGCCTTGGCTCCGAACCCCACGTCGAATATGTCCTCCGTGTACTCAGGATCAAGACTGATGTTTACTCTCTGGGCAGTGTTATAAGACAGGTGTTGTCAAAGCATAATCATTGTCTGCAAAGTGTTTGGTGCAAGGAAGATTATTGCTAATTTTGTGAAATAAAGAGTCTCACTCTCTCCTTTTAATGGACTAAACTCTCACTGGCATCTGTAGCTTCGTTGGGAGCTTGGGCGCACATGGAAATCCATGCCCAGCGCACGGATTCTAATGTTTTCCTAACAACTGTGGAGATTTGAGGGAATGCGTGGTGAATGTAAAATACCTAGTTTACTTGGCAGTCTCTTGTGTAAATTACAGTAAAACAAAGTAAATGAAATTGAAACAAAAAATAAATTTGATCACAAAATGCCAAAAAAAAAAAAAACCTGTGTATAACTTTTGACTCCCCGAAAACTTAACTACTAATAGCCACTTCTTGACTGGAAGCCTGACTGATAAGATAAAGATGACTAACCCATACTTTGCAAGTTATATGTATTCTACACTGTATACTTCTAATAAAGTAAGCTAGATAAATGAAAATGTTATTAAGAAAATCATTCGGAAGAGAACATATATTTAGAGTAGTATACTGTGTTTATAGAAAAATGCACGTAGAAGTGTACATGTGCTGTTCCAACCTGTGTTGTACAAGGTCAACCCTAGTTTTATTTCTTCCTTCCCCCACTCTTTTTCTCACTTTCAGTTTTGAATAGTATTTTGGCCGAGGATCGAATTCCATACCTAGAGACGGATTCTTGAGTCTCCTCTTGATTAGCACGAACTTTTCAAGTTCATCCCTGACATTAAATCTAAATTAGACCTGCTTTGGGGCTTGGAAATGGAGGGAAAAATCACCCTCCTTTCTTCTCACTGCATTTTAGACTTCCTCCTCAAAATGAATGTCAGGGGGCACCTGGGTGGCTCAGTCGTTAAGCTTCTGCTTTCCGCTCAGGTCGTGATACTGGGGTCCTGGGATGGAGCCCCGCGTCAGCAGAAAGCCTGCTACTCCCTCTCCCACACCCTCTGTTTGTGTTCCCTCTCTCATCGTGTCTCTCTCTGTCAAATAAAAAAATAAAATCTTAAAAAATAAAAAAAGTTCTTGCAAATAGTGCTGAGGACTCAGACTGGCCATTGCTTTGCTCGTGCCTCTCAATATTACCCTCAAAAATATGAGCAAGACTTCATACTAGGTAAGACTTAGGACCTTGGTGGGCTAAATATTCAGCAGCCTTTATACCAAACATGTTCCTACCCTACCTTTGATAACATGTGGAGAGGACTGAACAAGAAAATATGAAGTGCAACAGAGTCATCTTACCTTGAAAAAACATGGCCATTTTGAATACTCACGGTAGCATATGCAGAAATCTAGCCTGGGCTGCCCTGGAGCCTTGTAAGCTTTACACTGCACATTCAGTGTTTCTAGAACGCGCACGTGCACACACAGACGCACACACACACACTCACACACACACTCCTCCAGTCCATCTCCGTAGGACTTGTGATCAAATCAGGAGCCAGTCCTCGAGTAGTAGGGCCCAGAGCGCGTGAGCAACAGATGCCTAAACAGGAGCCACTATCCCTGCTTTTTCTACAGAAGACACGCCTGTTGCGCGGGGCCCTTCCTTGTCACGTGCCCTCTGATCCACGCCCCGCCATGTCTTTCCCTACCCACCCTACCCTCCTGGCCAATGGCCAGCCTGTGACCGGACAGGAAGTGATGTCCACGCCCCCTGGGTTTAGGCCTCCTGTGGGTTCTCAGGCCTGGTTGGGAGAGCAGTGTAGCAAAATAGCTCTTGAAAATGAAAACTAACATCGTAGGACTAAGAACAACAATAAATAGATTCGCAGAATCATGCGAAGGATCTGTACTGGAAATCAGAGCCAAAACTGTAAGAGAACAAAAGGAGAAGCTAGACCCAAAAGGTGTGTCTGGTAAGGCCAGATGTGCGGAACAGGATTTCGAGCGGAGCAAGAGATGTTAGGCGAGTGTCCCGCTCAGCAGCGGGAAGGCGTGGGGATCAACACCCCACAGGGTCGTGGGAAGAGCGAGGGAGGGCAGGGCCAGGCACCGATGTGAAAGGAGACCTGACAGAGCCGGCCAAGTCCTGGATGCATTTGGCGGAGACTGCCGGGCACCAAAACTGGGAGCTCGTCCTTTGCCACAGATTCCAAAGAAATACATTCCCAAAGGCTAACATTTAAGTGTGTGTGTGTTTGGGGGGGCTGATGACATGTTCCATGACAAGAAATGTAGCATTTCCTTCTGAATGTGGCATGCGAGACTCCTGTCATTTTGTCGGCAACACAAGATTCCGATTCAGTGACACCACATCGTTGTGGATACCGTGACATGATTTTCGGGCTCAATGTGTTCTGAGCCGATGCAGTTAGACAAGGCCGAAGAGTCCAGAGTGGCAGCTTAGGGCTAGAGAGCCCCCAGAGAGGACCCGTGCTCGCCTCTGGCTGGGTAATCAGAGAGCTCGCTCCCCTGTGAACTGAAGGTTGGAGGTTCCAGCCCAGCTGGGAATACTGGGTTATAAGTGATCCGAGGCCTTACTAAGCTATACTGTGCGAAACATTCTTTTTTAGCTAGCTTCTTCGCTGACTTATCCTCAGTATCTATTTTATTTTTGTTTTTTAAGCTTTAAAAGTTTTCTTTCTTCCTTCCTTCCTTCCTTCCTTCCTTCCTTCCTTCCTTCCTTCCTTCCTTCTTCTTTCTTTCTTTCTTTCTTTCTTTCTTTCCTTTCGAGAGAGCACGCCCCTGCAAGCCTATAAACGGTGTGGAGGGGCAGAGGGGGAGGCAAAGGGGGAGAATCTGAAGAGGACTCTGCACTGAGCCTGGGGTTCAATTTCAGGACCCTGAGATCATGACCTGAGCCAAAACCAAGAGTTGAAGGCTTCACAAACTGAGCCACCCAGGTGCCCCATATGTTTTAAATGTTTCAGGGATTTTATTTTTAAGGAATCTCTACATGCAATGTGAGGCTCGAACTCACAATCCCGAGATCAAGAGCAATATCTAGTTTATTTTTGTTTATTTTTTTAAATATTTTATTTAATTATTAGAGAGTGAGAGAGCGAGCAGGAGAGCATGGTGGGAGACACAGGGAGAAGGAGACTCCTCGCTGAGCAGGGAGCCCGATGTGGGGCTCGATTCCCGGACTTTGGAATCATGACCTGAGCCAAAGCAGACGCTCAACCGGCTGAGCCTCCCAGGTGCCCCAGCAATCCCTAGTTTAAATCAGAGGTGGGAAGATCCTGCCTGAAAACCTAAAGTTCATGTTAGTTACTAAGGGGGTTGGTAGAAAGAGTCTTTTCTTTTTCTTTCTTTTTTTAGGATAAAAACAAGTTCTGGAGTTCCAGAGCCTAGGTATCTCATAGACAATATGACCTTTCTTCCTGAGAATGGGTTTTTACACCTGTTTGTTCCTGGAAAGTTGGTGTCAATTCCTCTAAGCCAGTTTAAAGGAATTGGCTTTTTTATTCCTCACAGCCAAAAAGAACACACGCCAAGGTCTCAGTGAGAGGATCGCTTATAGGATACGGGCTTTAGTTGTGAGATGTGGGAAAGGATGGGAAGAGGCAGGGTTTGTTCTATATTGAACACTGGCAGCACTGACAATTCTGTGATTGTGGTAAAGAAGTCATAGGCGTTTCCTTAGAGAGGGAGGTCGATGTTTGGATGTCGGTCTGAACAGTATTGTGAGTAGCCTTGTTTTGTCTCATTTCATCAAGGTCTCAAAGCAATCTTGTCTGAGGTTGATATTCTACATGTAAGATTATTTATTTCAATCATGGAAACAAAACAGTCAGGCTGGGAGTGCCAGAGCAGTTCAGGGCATCGGAGGCTGGGATTGTTCTTTGTCCCTGGAAATCCCTAAAACAGAGAACAAGGAAAGAGAGCCCTCTGGTCTCCCAAGCTGTAGCTGCAAACCTGAGTGGGAAACTGAGACTTGGACTAAGTATCTTGAATTTCCTGTGGCTCCATTTCCCATTTCAAAATGGGTCAAAAGGAATTGTTCCTGCATGGGTTGTCGCAGGTGTTAAATTGGTAGAGTAGGCAGCTAGATCTGAGCTGGAGGCAAGGAGGGTGGTACACAGTGCTTTCGTGGTTTCCCACCTGCTGGACTGTCAGATCCAGACCAGCAGGGGCAGAGCATGTGCTCTCCTTTCCAGCGTGTGTCCTACAATAACGTATGGCTTCCTTATAATATATTTACATTGCGGTTTCCATCCCCCAGTAGGGGAAGATGGCCTTGACAGTTCCAGGAAGACCTTTGTTAGGGCCCAAATCTCCCCCTATCAACCAGTAGGCTGAGTCCCTTAGATGATTGGAAACATCTTCAGTTGGAGACCACCCTGGCTGTGACCCATAATCTATGAGACATAAAAAGAAAAGACACCCCTAACCCCGGTGCAGCTCCACCCCGGGGCCTGTCTGCTCTCCCATCTTGAGAGTGGACTGAAGTTCAACCAGGAGTGTAAACCAACTGAGTATACAAGTGGGACTGTACAATTGTGAACAAGAGTATTCCCAGGAAAAGTCCTTCTGGACATTGTTGTTTGAACAGTGGGAATACGGATTGACCACTGTCCCCTGACATTCAGATGTGGGTTCCCGGAGGATATGTTAGGATCCTCGACAGGGAAGCTCGCAGCCAAGGCCTGTGTGGCGGCCGTACTGCCATCAACTGTTGAAGGAGTTTGGGAAAATCTCTTCTTCTCTCTGGGCCTCACTTTCCTCATGTGTAAGATAAGGTTGTTATTCAAATCCTCCACGGTCCCTTCCTGCTCAGTTTCTATGAGTGCATGTGGGTCTGCGGTGCCTTTTAAGCAGCCCTAGGGACTGCAGCTGAGACCTGACTTGGTCCCTTCACTGTGTGTCCTTTTCAGGAGCCTGATCTGAGCCCACACTGAAAACAGAGAACAGAGGGAGCATTTGGGAGACAGAAAATCAGCAGATTTGGAGGATGAGCATAACCCAAGGAAGGACAAGGCAATGGTGGAGCAGGTGATTGCCAAAGGAGGTAAGATTAAGGACAAGTTGAGTCCAGAAAACTCAGGGGAACCTGAGGAATGCATACAGCAGCATCCAACTCTGCAAGGAGCAGCCTGAGCTGAGCAAGGAGAACTAGGAGAGTAAGTTTTCCCCTCACCTTCAGGTCTTTTAAACATTGATTCATAACGGATTCCCGTGTGGCATCAGTTTCACCTGGCAACACAGGGATTGGACGACTCTATAAATTATGTTAGGCTGACTACTAGTGTAGCTACCCTCTGTCACCACGCAGAGCTGTTACTGCACCACCGACTACATAATATGAGATCTGTCCTCTAACATTTTTTTAAAATCTTCACTGTGGACGATGTTTTGACAGAGTGTAGTTTTCTATGTCCTCCCCTCCCCCCACCACTACCATGGGCCTTCTTTGGACTTTCCCAGAGAGGAGCAGTGACATATAGGAGGTTCCCTATTTTAGGTCACTGCAGCCCCTGATCTTGGACCAGGATGCTCAGCCAGGGCCAGGGAAATATGGATTAGCAGGAACCCTTCTTTGCAAGCCCAGCTCCAATGTGAAGGACCAGAGTGCCTCTTCTAGGCCCCCGCAGGAATGGTTCAGCACCCAGGAGCTGGCCCTACATAGAGGGCCAGAAAAGGGCAGATTCCCCTAAACCCAGCCCAAAGTGTTCCATTTAGACTCAGAAGAAGGTGAATAGCAGCACAGGCTCTTTTCCCTATGCTGAGCGGGGGCACTGGGGGGAGCCTCAGTGCCAGTGCAGGAGGGAGCATCAAAGGGAACCTTTGGATGTTAACCTAAAGGTTCGTGGCTAGAGCCCACCCAGGGGACCAAACCTACTTAAGATCCATCCAGATCTTGCCAGCGGCTTCCGTGGGTCCTGCAGCCCTGACTTCCTCTAGGTATCTCCAGCCAGCTACTGCCCCTGTCTTTGCCTGCTTCCCCCTGGTGTCCTTGGGCCACCTGAAGGTCTCTTCCCTTAAGTAGTCTGCCACCTGGGGGATTCCAGGGGAACTGCCGGGGCCTGAGGCTGAAGGCACAGGCACTGAATCCCTGACTCCAGCTGGGAGGTCAGAAACCAGGCTCTGAGCCACCACCTGCTGAGACTCCAGGATGTGGCCCCTCACCAGGCAGTGTTTGCCTGGGGGTCCCAGGACCCACTGATGTGCGAAGGTCACCTTCAATAACGCTGCCCGGAACATTTCTGAGCGAGACTTGAGCAGACATATGCTTTTACTTCTCTCAGATAGATTCCTAGTTGTGGAATGGCTGGGTCCTATGGCAAGCTTGTGCTGAACTCTTAAGAACTCTCAAAGTGGCTTCCGCAGGGGCTCTTATATTTTACGTTGCCACCAGCAATATAGGAGGGTCCAGTTTCTCCACATCCTCAGCAACACTTGGTATCGTCTTTGGAACAGAAGCGCACTAGTTGATGTAAAATGGTACGTGGTTGTCCTTGCATTTCCTTGAGCACTAATAACATATTACTAATAACCTTGATTACCTTTTTATGTGTCTCCTTTGGTACATGTGTATTCAACTCTTATACTGGCTTAAACGAGTGTGTTGCTTCGGCCCATTGAGTGAGTTCAAAGTCCTCTTGTCTCTCGTGAATGTGAGTCCTCACTGGGTATTTAATCCACAAATATTTCCTCCTAATCAGTGGCTTCTCTGTTCCTTTTCTCAGTGGCAAAGTTTGATGCAAAAAACTTCTTCATCTTCAATTTTCTCTTACGTATCGTGCTCTTGCCGTAGTGACTTAGAACTCTTTGCTTACTGTGAATTCCTGACCATTTTCTCCCATGTAGTCCTCTTGCACAATAGTTTTGGCTCTTATACTTAGATCTGTGACCATTTTGAGTTCATTGCTGTGTAAGGTGTGATTTCCTGCAACGGCAGTGGGGGAGCTTTGTCCTGACAGGTACAGGAGAGCCTGGGGGACACCTTTGTTTCAGAGTTAGTCTCCCCTGGGCCAGGAATGGAGATTTGACCCTGCTGCACCTGTTAGTGAAAGGCTGAGTGCCTTTGGGGAGGGGAGATACATGGGGCTGGAGTCATATATGGCTTGTACTCCCCGTTCTCTGGGAAGGGGTAAAAAGTAGCTCCTGGAGCCCCAGGGCAGTCCTGCTCACAGGTGTCTTTAGAAGCACAAACACACTGAGAGCAGGAGAGGCTAACACAGAAAGGACCCCAGGGATCCCAGGGGATCTGGGTTGGGATCCGAGAGGGTCTTCTGTGGGTGGGTGGGAAAGAGGACTCCCACACAATTGGAACTCAGGAAACATACCCAGAAGGAGTGGAGCAGATTGAAGACATTTCCCAGAGTTTGCCCTATTTTTTCCAACATGAAAATCATGGTGTGTGCCTGCATCAAAGGTGCTCGGGGGACCCATGCTGCCTCAGTTGGTAGAGCGTGCAACTCTTCATCTCAAGGTCATGCGTTAGAGCTCCACGTTGGTCATGGAGCCTAGCTGAAATTAAAAAAAATAATAATAATAAATAAAAAATATACAGGTGCATGCGTCAGGAATCTGGAATTACTCCCCCTAAGGAAAGGATGGCGCAGCTCCCTTAGTACTTGCAGGTCAAGAGCCATTCTGCGCCTTAGAGAATCCTAAACGTTGCTTGATATTTCCTCAGATCAACCCAGAGATTCTACACTTTTAGTATTTGTTGGGTTTCCCGTGTTTGGCCAGAGGTCCACTGGCAGACAAAAGTTGATACACGGAGTACAGAGTAGACCAAAACACAGAATAGTACCTGGATGCACCACATTAGTCTCTGTCCTCACTGCGGCCTCACTGAAAATGAGAATGGGCAATCGAAATACCTGGTATTCAACACACATTAGGAAAAAATGGAAAGTTTGGGTTAACAGTTTAAATTATTGTGTCCCCAGATTGAATCTGATGGCAAGTGGAGACTCTGTTGAACGTCTTCTAGGTTCTGCAGGTGGAAATGAGGGGCTGAGGGACAAAGCAATTTACAACTGAGAGTAACTTTGGTAACTTAGTACCTTCACACTTGACACAGTTTTCTTTCATTTTGTCTGATGCCCTGCTGTCATGTTTGATTCTAACCATATTTGTACAAGGAAGTTGATATCAATAGCAAACCTAAAATCCATACCACTAAATATCACAGTGCTTATTCCTAATGGTACTTTAGGCTCGTTTCTAACTGCCTGTAGTTTCGTTATGACTGACTCTGAAGGCAGCCCATTCTAGCCATGTGTGCACTTCTCTTTGGCCCCACCTCCAGGTTAAGCAGTGCACCTGAGAGGGCTCTATCACTGGGGGAAGGACGTAGGTCAGACAGGTAATAAAGAGAAATGGGGGGACTGGGAGTCAGCAAAAAGAAAGCATAATTATCAGTGCATTGATTCCAGAGAGGACCATTATATTGCTTTTTAAAAACTATTTTATTTACTTCTTTGAGAGAGAGCGATTGGGAGAGCAGAGTGGTGGAGGGAGGGGGAGAGAGAGAGAGAAGCCGACTCACCCCTGAGCAGGGAGCTGGACATGGGGCTTATCCCAGGACCCTGGGATCCTGACCTGAGCCAAAGACTGACACTTAACCAATTGAGCCACCCAGGTGACCCTTAAAATAATTTTAAAAAATTTCTGGAATACTTAACATACAGCGTTACATTAGTTTCAGGTAAGATCATGGTATTTATTTTTTATTTTTTTTTAAAGATTTTATTTATTTATTTATTTATTTATTTATTTATTTATTTATTTATTTAGAGCAGGGATTACGGGCAGAGGGAGAGGGAGAAAGAATCCCAAGGAGATTCTGCATTGAGCATAGAGCCCAAACGTGGGGTTCCCACGACCCTGAGATCATGACCTGAGCCAAAATCAAGAGTCAGATGCTTATCCGACGTAGCCACCTGGATGCCCCTTGGTATTTCTAAGAATAATATGTTTAGCTTTCTCTCTGAAAGAGGTACTGAGTAATGAGCAAGGCTAAGAGAAACCATGGTACCCATAGGGGCCAAGGTCAGATTGCCCAATATGTACCACAATGGCATATTGTTTATTTTGAATTGTAGCTATTTGAATAGCAACTGGTGCAAGGACCTCAAACCCTCCTCTGTCTCCCTGAAAGCAGGAAACCCATCTCCCCTATGAAAAAGGCACCCCCTGTACTAAGAAGTAAAAAGACATCCTTCTCACCAAGGCCTTTAAAGCAGAGGGTCTGAATTCTGCATAGGACTCACTCCAAATTAGAGCTCCCAAACGTCCCTCGGAAATGTATTGTCTCCTTGTCTAAAATGTATAAAAAATGTCTGCCTTAATACTTTCTATTTCTTTAAAGTTCTGAATTTCAATATCAGTTCTTCATGCATATTCAATATCTCAGGTAAACTTAATTCTTAGTTAAGCTGGAAGACCTTGAAGGGTAATGGAGGAACTTGTCCTTCCCTGCATATATTTTCCTAGGGAAATTATTGGATTCTTGCTGATTTACAAGCTCCACCTAAACAATGTGTGGAAAAGAAGGGAAACTGTGTTCTTTCATTTGGTCATTAACCTTCAGTGGATCTGGCCTGGAAATAAGAAAGAAAGAAAGAAGAAAGGAAGGAAAAAAAAAGAAGGAAAGAAGGAAAAGAAAGAAAGGAAGGAAGAAGAAAGAAAGAGAAAGAAAGAAAGAAAAGAAAGAAAGAAGGAAGGAAGGAAAGGAAGGAAGGAAGGAAAGAAAGAAAGAAAGAAAGAAAGAAAAGAAAGAACGTAAAGAAAGAGAGAGAGAGAGAAAGAAAAAGAAAGACAGACAAAAAAGAAAGGGGGAAGGAGGGAGGGAAGAAAGTGTCCTGGTCAATTTTCCTTGTAAACATCTCGTGAGGAATCTGTTGGTGAACACCCAAATGGTGGTGAATGTTGGGAAGGCCCGTCCCTGGCATGCTTTCAGGAGGGTGATTTGGTGTGTATAGAACTCTTTAGGGAAACAAACTAAGAATCTGTGGATTAATATGGCCTTATTCGCTAGAAAAAGTCACATCAGCTATGTAAGCATAGCCATGGGAAATCAACCCAAAGAGTTCCACTTTGTGTGGTAACCTCACACAACATTTAGAGACCATGTATGTTTTGCCTGGGTCAGAGCATGTCCTCATGTGGGAATTCGGTTCTTGCAGTTAGTGTTAGTGGTCTCAGTTGCTTTGCTGGTACCTCACAATTTCCCTTTGAAAATGTGAGTAAAACTTGATCCTGGGTAAGACTTATGATTAGTGGGGCCTGATTTGGCAATGCAACCTTTTACATCATCCCCATATTTGTTGGATGTGCTCTTATGCAATTATCTGGTCTTTCTTGATATAGTTGCCATTGGCCAAAATTAAACCTGGATAACCTGTGTACAGAGTGACTGGTGGATGATGGATTTTGTGGCCATTATGGCCAAAATTGTTGCTAAGGTATCTCCCAAAACCATGTATTGTTCTTTGACACATGCCCATTTGCAACTCCAAAAGCCCAAAGCCATTTTTCCCTGCTACCCTGGGGTCCTTGTCATCAATTCCCCAGAAGTTCAGGATTATAACAGCTCTCATTATCTTTTTTAAGATTTTACTTACTTATTTGACAGAGACACAGAGAGAGAACACAAGCAGGGGGAGCAGCAGAGGGTGGGGAAGAAGCAGGCTTCCTACCGAGCAGGGAACCCAATGTGGGGCTGGATCCCAGGACTCTGGGATCATGACCTGAGCTGAAGGAAGATGCTTAACCGACTGAGGCACCCAGGTGCCCCAACAGCTCTTCTTAAATCCCAAACCCTGTCTATCTTGTTTTTGTTTTATACACTATTGTTTTGTGTATATTGTGTATATTGTTTTATATCACTATTTTGTTTTATACAATTTCCCATAGTTAGGAAGACAGCAGGGATAAGAAAAGATGAAGTACAGGGGGCAATCTTACCTTGAAAAAGTACGTCATTTTTGGGAAATCCGCCACCACACATGAGTGAAAAATTGAACCCTGAGACCTAGCATAACCTTAGCTGACGGTAATTCCCTTAAGCTAAATCAATAGGAACACACCTCCCATGAAGTAAGTTGGGGTTTTTATTCCTTGCGGCCAGAAAGAACACACCTCATGGTCTCAGGAAGAGGGTGTTAGAAAGAACCTCTTGTAGATAGGAAATGCCCTTCACGGCGTCCTTCATGTGACAAGGGCTAACGAACATCACGTGAAGGTGAGGAACAGAGGTTTACTGTGGTTATTGGGTTTTTGTGTTTTTTTTTTTTCTACATCCAACATCACCAAATAATTTATTTGGAATCAGAATTCAAAAGAACATTTCACAGTTGAGAACTGTTTATTCTGATCCAGTTGTACAACTAATCTAGGTGAAATTTCCAAATAAAGTTTACATGGGTTTTCCAGGACTGGGGCTTCTCGATGACTTCAAATTTAGGATTTTCAAATGTGAATTCTGGGAACGTATTCATGTCTGTTTTACCATATGTGTATTTAAGCTTCAGAAGCTCCCTCCCTAGGTCTTGCTGGTGCTCTGGGCCAGTATCAGTGGGTCCTCCAGATGCCTGTAGCTTAGTTCTGTATTCTCTAATCTTGTCCATGATGAGTTTCTGTACAGGACCAAGTTCTTTATTAAATGCCACCGCGGTAACACCAGTGTTGCTCCTCAAATGAACTGAGACTGCAGACTGAATGAGAGAGGAGAAACTGAAGAGCCTCTGAAGCATCAGGGTAATTCTGACTTGCTCTCAGTCCTGAGCTGCCAGAGCTTCCACTGCCTCCACTATTCTACTTCTGGCCGTGGCTCCGCCCCCACCCGCCTACCCGCCGTCCCAGTGCAATCTCAAAATTTTTTCCTTGGTAGAGATTAGCATACATGTTTCTAAACATTAAAAACCCAGGGAAGTAGAGATAAGCATCTGAACTAGTTCTCTATTGATGCATATTAACAATTAGAAAAGCAGTGGTTTAAAGCAACCAACATGTGTTATCTTGCAGTCCTTTGGCTCAGGAGTTTGGAATGACGAGGGTGGGTTCTCTGCTCATGGAATTGGTCAGTAAGTCGTCCCCCACCTGAACAGGTCTGATAGTGACCTTGTAGTGGTTCTCTCTCCGAAGAGGGCCTGCCCTCAGCATCTCACTCCTCTGGGATCCTCTTCTCTGACCTCATTTCGATCTGTCATGATGCTTTCAGCTCAGCCAGGTGGCTTAGGAGGAATGCTAGAACTGTGGAACCCCAGACCTGATCTCCGCTGTCCCTTGTCCAGGAGGAGAATAAATGACAGAGGTCTTCATAAAGAAATGACCCCCATGAGGGCTGACATTCCCCAGCAATTAGAGCAGAGGAGGAAACCTACAGGCAAACGGAGGGCCTAAAAACCGAAATCACGGAAGCAGGACACAGATCAAGTAGGATCCCTTCCCAGAAATGTCCCCATTCTCCACTGAAAGCCACTTTGGGTGAAGGGTGTGAGCACTGGGTCTTTCAGAGTCTCCATCCTCGGCTCTTTGTTTAAAACGGGCTTTTTCCATACATGAGAATCTCCTTGGAGCTTTTGTCAGAAATGCAGATTTGGGGGCCTTATCCCCAGGGCATTCTAAGAGGCACACAGTGACTCTGATGGAGGTGTTCTTTAGCTCTGCAGCTGGTGCCCAGGGACGGGACCCCTGTCTGCTGCATGATACCCCATTTCCCGTCTAACATTCCAGTGGTCCATGCTGCCTTCTCGAAGTTAATTCTACATTCTCTATCATACATGAGATAAATATGCTCAAAGAGATAATTAAATGATCCACAAAAGCATATGGGACATGTGGTGAAGCTGCTATTGGCATCTTGGACTGCTTTTCTGAAGGCTGTGCTTCTATTGCTTCAGCCCAGAACCGGGATTGGGTTTGAATGGAAAGATGGTTGGGACTGGAGATCAGTAAAAGCTCGTTATTGCTGGTAACTGTTATCTATCTGCTTGACAAGTATTTACTGAATGTTTCACCTGGCAGGCTCTCGGAGGCACGGGGGACATGGGGTGAGCAGGCAGACCCAGTGCCAGCTCTCAGGAAAAAGAACTTTAGCACAGGAGTCAGATATTTTATAGATAATCATTGAAGTGCCTTTTATTTGTGACTATGGTAAGTATTATTTAACACTTTTGTGTTCTGTGATCCTAATCCCTGAGCCAGTGATGGAAAAGCTAATATAAGTAACAGAATTATATAATTGGGAGAAAAGATTGGTCCCCAGAAAGGCCTTTTTTTTTTTAAGATTTTATTTATTTATTTGACCAAGAGAGACACAGCGAGAGAGGAAACACAAGCAGGGGGAGTGGGAGAGGGAGAAACAGGCTTCCTGCCAAGCAGGAGCCCGATCCAGGACTCGATCCCAGGACCCTGCGGATCCTGACCTGAACCAAAGGCAGAGGCTTTATGACTGAGTCACCCAGGCACCCCAGAAAGGCCTTGTTTTTAACAGTGGAGATACCAACATTTGATCCAAAGTCTCCTGAAAATGAATTTTTTATTTTTAAGCTGAACTTTTAATTTTAGTGTTCCCTGAATTTCAAATGTGGGGTTCTCGAGGGTGTGTTCCGGAGCCTCCACAGGGAAGCTTGCAGCCAAGGCCTGTGTGGGGGCACCGTTGCCACTAGGTGTTGAAGGTGTTTGGGAAAATCTCTTCACGTCTCTGGGCCTCAGCTTCCTCTCCTGTATGGTGAGGTTGTTATTCAAATTCTCCAAAGTGCCTTCCTGCTCAGTTTCTGTGAGTGCAGGAGGGTCTGAGGTGCCTGTTAAGCAGCCCTGGGGACTGCAGCTGAGACCTGACTTGGTCCCTTCCCTGTTTGTCTCCTGCAGGATCCTGAGCTGAGCCCACACTGAAAACGGAGAACGGAGGGAGCAGATGGAAGATAGAAAATCAGCAGGTTTGGAGGATGAGAATAACCCTAGGAAGGACAAGACAATGGTGGAGCAGGTGGTTGCCAAAGGAGGTAAAAATAAGGACAAGTTGATTTCAGAAAAATCCAGGGAAACTGAGGAATGTATACAGCAGCATCCAACTCTGCAAGGAGCAGCCTGAGCTAGGCAAAGAGGTTGGAAGAGTAACTTCGTCCATGGTGAACCTGTGCATCTGCCGAGGAGCCCCAGAAGATGTATTGTGGTGGTTTATACTGCTGGGAAGCACCGGTTCCAAGAGGAGGAGGATGTGACCATGAGCCCAGACACCTAGCTCCGACTTGGAGCTACCCACACTGTAGGTGTCCTCCAAGAAAGTGTGTACTGAGAGGGATCAGTGATGTTTGGATAAGGGTTGGAGTTGTCCATTCTTACTGCAGATAGTTGTGCCCTAAGGTCAGGAAGGGCCAGGGTAGGGGACCCTTGCATCTGAAGCCACATGATTTTAATAATAATCTTAATAATGCTGCCTGGGTGGGCCTTGAATAAAAAGAGTAACGATCTACTCAGAAAGTGAAGTTTTAGGGAATATTATACATGAGTGGGGTCAAGTGTAGTGTAGTGGGAGGAAAGTTACTGCATTTAATAGCACCTAATGACTTCTGGGGAGACAAACTTCACCCTAATCATGGCTCTAGATGCCAAATAACGAAGCAAACCACTTACTTCCATTGGTAACAGAAACGGGAGACCCTTAATGCCCATAACAAGCTGGAAAGTTGCTCTGCCTGTTGGGTCATGCAAGAAAACTGATCACTTGAAATGTGGTTCAAGAAGGGGCTGGGTTGAGTTTGTGACAGTATGCCCTAGGTCTTGGAGAAAAAGGTTTGGGGCTTTGGAAGTTGCCGGTGAGCTGGCTCATAGTAACTTTACACAATCTTGGGAAAACATGTCTAGCAAAATTTTGGATTCATTGGACACTAAATAGTTAGTCCATGATCTGCAATCATTCTTCACAGATTACCCTCTATTTGCTTGAGCGAAAAATGACTTTTCTATTCTTAGAAACACCAAGGGTGCGTGAGTGGCTCGGGCACTTAAGGGTCTGACTCTTGGTTTTAGCTCGGGTCATGATGTCGTGGTAGTGGGGTCAAGACCCATATTCGGCTCCATGCTCAGCACAGGGTCTACTTAGTTTCTTTCTACCTTTCCCTCCTCTCTGTTCTCCCAGCTCACACTTACTATCTCCAAAATAAATAAAATCTTTCAAAAGGAATGATGCCCCCCCAAATGCAGATTTAAACACCTCCTATGATGACTTTGTTGAATAACAAGGTAAAGCAACCTTTTTTGTTTTTTTTTTTTTTTAACAGAGAGCAGAATTGTAATTCAGGATGTCAGTGGAAGAAGCAAGTAACCTCCCATCATCTCAACATCTGAAAGTAAACAGGTAAAAGAAGGAATGTATAGAATTATATGTCATGTACACAATGATTGGTTCATTATAAACAAATTGGAATAAATCTATGTGTATATTGACTCGTGGGTCCTGTCAAAAAGGCAGAGCATTGGGAAAAACAAAAACAACAAACCGTCCTGAAAGTCATTTGGGTAATTGGACTTTAAAAAACCATTAGACAAACATATATCAAACACATTTCAAGCTGTTTGTGAGCCACATTTTTGCCCATCAAGAGTGAACTTTAGGAGAGACACCTAATACTGAGTGGATGCTTTGGTTTCTTTGAGACATGTCACCTGAGCCACTGGGAATGTGACCTTGTGAGTCACACAGCTGTGCGAGCTTTACCTGACAGGATGTTAAGTTCAGTGCCTAAAGAGTTAACATAAACATGCTACACACACCAATCTTTACTTAAACCAAAGATCATTTCCTCTCTGTTGGGGGTATGAAGCTGACACAAAGGACTACAGATTCTGTTGCAGAATCAGGACCCGAGGCTTACAGTCTGATGGGAGTGGACACCTACTTCCGATTTGGAGTCGGAGCCATTGTCTCCTAAGGCAACTGAGTCAGAGAACCAAACTCCCTCAGTCTGCCACTATTAGTTGTTTAAATGCTGTCGGTGTCACTTTATAATAGATCACATAGAAATAAGACGGATCAGACTGGGGCACAATTCATGGTATTCGATGGATATTTCATTGCACAGCGATCTAAATCTTCTGGCAGTACATCATGATGGGAATAGATGATTGAAGACTAAATTACATAATAAGAGAGAACATTGGCCTCTAAATTTTGCCACTGTGGTATTGCAGCTAAACGCAAGCTAAACTGGCAGCCTTACCAACTGAATGGTGACTCTCAAGGAAAGTTTATTACTGAACATACACAACATTTCACATGCATTGTTCCATTAGACCCTGTACAATCTGCCCAGCCACAGGACTTGATATGGGTTGGGTTATTCCTTCTTCTTCGGCTGCTGAGAAATGTCCTTCTCACCCGGCAAATACCTAAATCTCCAAAGATATGGTCACTGCCAGATCTAGCTTGAATCTGAAATGCATTTGATTGTATCAAGATATAACACCAATATATAAAACTCAACTGTGCTTTATGTGATCGCAATCCCTAACTGAAATGTGAAAAGTGATATCATTTATAATAGCATGAAGCATGAAATACTGAGGGATAGATTTATTTATTTATTTGACAGAGAGAGAGCACAAGCAAGGGAGCTGCAGAGGGAGAGGGAGAGGCAGGGTCCCCGCTGAGCAAGGAGCCCGATGGTGGGCTAGATCCCAGGACTCTGGGATCCTGAACTGAATCGAGGGCAGACACTCAACAGAATGAGCCACCCAGGAGCCCTGGGACAATGATCTCTTAGATATGACACCAAAATTGTGATTGATGAAAGAACAAATGGATACATTGGACTTAGTTAAAATTTAAAACTTTTGTTCTTCACAAGACATTGGTGAGAGGATGAAAAGTCAAGTCACACATAGGGAGAAAATATTGATAAATTTCATATCTAATGAAGGTCTCCTAATAGAACACTGAAAGAACTCTCCAAAGACAATAGTAAGAAGGCAAACAATCCAATTTAAAAATGGGTAAAAGAAAAGTACCTGGGTGGCTCAGTTGGTGAAGCAGCTGCCTTTGGCTCAGGTCTTTATCTCAGGGACCTGGGATCTAGCCCTGCCCCCCTCTGTCAGTCTCCCCACTGACAGGGGAGTGTGTTTCTCCTCTCTCTGCCCTCCCCACCCCACCCCACACCCCCGCTCTTGCTCTCTCTCTCTCTCTTTCAAATAAGAAAATAAGAAAATAATTTGGGTAAAAGCTTTGTAGACAGTTCAGCCGAGAACATATATGGAAGGCATGTAAGAACATGACAAGATCTACACCATTAGTCATTAGCAAAATGCAAACTTAAAACACTATCTGCCAATTAAAATGGCAAAAATGAAAAGAATTTCCATTCCAAGTATTGGCAAAGATGTGTAGGAGCTGAAATTCTCATACACTGCTGATAGGAATGTTAAGTTCTACAACTCCTCTAGGAAATAGTTTGGAAATCTTTTTTTTTCTATTCAAGATTGATTTCTTTGTGTGAGAGGGAGTGAAAGTGAGTGGGGTGAGGGGCAGAGGGAGGGGCAGAGGGAGAGAATCTCAAGGGGATTCCCCACTGAGCATGGAGCCCTATTTGGGGCTTCATCTCATCACCAAGGAGATCATGACCTGAGCCAAAATCAATGTCAGACACTTCACCGACTCAGCAACCCAAGCACCCCAACAGCGGTGACCTGCTTCAAAATATTAAACCTCTCTACCAAACCCCCTGGCATAGGCCACCACCATTCCATTCAAATGAAAAAAAAGAGTGATATATTCATAAAAATCTATTGATAGAAACTCTATTTTTAATTGCCATTCTAATCCATTCACAGGTAAATGACCAAAAGAAGTTGTGGCATATCCAGTCCAAGGAATACTACTTGGTTTAGCAGAGTAATCTCTTCACATACATAACAAAATTGGTAAAGATTTTATTTTTTGCTCAGATAATTTTTCTGAGCAAAAAAAACATCAAAGCAAAATAATGTCCATAGCATATGATTTCAAAATATAACACCTTAGGAAATGGAAATAATTCTATTGTAACTGAAAGCCAATCAGTGGTTTCCTGAGGTGGGAATGTGAGGGAGGACTTGGCCGGAGCACAAGGAAACTTTCTGGGGTGATAGATATATCCACTGTGTGGGTGATGCATATATATGTTCAAACGGACTAAACTTTAGACTTTAATTATATACACTTTCTTGCTTGGAAATTATATCTCAATATGCCCGTGGAAACAGTTTAAATTACAAAAACAAAAAATTTCATACCCTGAAATTCAATAAATGATTTTATATTTTCCAAAAAGTTCAACCGTATGTTTTTGCAAGCTTAAAGTAGGCAATGAATTATT
Source organism: Eumetopias jubatus (assembly GCF_037043125.1). Classification (NCBI taxonomy): domain Eukaryota; kingdom Metazoa; phylum Chordata; class Mammalia; order Carnivora; family Otariidae; genus Eumetopias; species Eumetopias jubatus. Next base: position 508,119 of record NW_028274872.1, read on the forward strand.
TCTTTGGATATGAAAATGAATTGATCTATCTTTATCTTTCTATATGTAACTCTCGAAGAAAGACAACCTTAAGAGAACATAAAGGGAAGCCACAGTATAGAAGTATGTTTATGTCCTACAAAGGACCATTCTCTAGAATTAGATATCATATAGTCTGATAAGATAATGAACACAATACAATAATTGGTCAAAAGATTTGAATAGAAACTTCAGGAAACAAGATATGGGAATGGTTCATTAGCACATGAAAAGATGCACAATGCATTGGTCATGAGGGTAAAAAGTCAGTACTGCAATGAGGTATCATTGCATATCTGTTGGTATGGCTAAAGTCAGAAAGTCTGAAATCTCACACAAAACACCTGGATGTCTCATATAGCTGTGGGAATGAAAAATAGTACAACCACTTTGAAAAGCTGACTTCCAGTTACTTATAAGATTAAACAAATACAAATCCTATGGATAGTCATTCCATTCCTAGGTATTTACACAATATGTCTACAGAATTATCAGCATATGAATGTGTGTAATAGCTTTATTATTATGCCCCAATTATGACTGCCCCAAACTGGAAGTGACACAAAAGTCCAGTGACAGATGAATGTATAAACAGAGATGAAACACTTGAAATCCTACCCAGCAATAAAAATGTCATGAAGTATTGGTGCATGTAGGAATATGGATGAATTTATTTTTTTCAAGATTTTATTTCTTTATTTGATAGAGTGAGAGAGCACAAGTGGGGGGGTGGCAGACAGAGGGGGGGAAGCAGGCTCCGTGGGGAGCAGAGAACCCCACACGGGGCTTGATCCCAAGACGCTGAGATTAAGACCTGAGCTGAAGGCAGACGCTTAACTGACAGAGCCACGCAGGTGCCCTGGAATATGGATAAATTTTAAAATCATTGCACTGCACTGTATGATAGAAAGCAGATATAAAAGAGGATATATATATGTATTTCCAGTTATATGAAGTTGTTAAAACTGCAATGATCTCTAGTATCGTTGGTTCCCTGGGTGTGAGGCTGGAGGCAGTGATGGACCGCAAAGGGGCACAAGGGAAGTTGTGAGGTAGTGGAAATGCCCTGTATCTTGACTGTAACAGAAGTTTCATATGACCTCACTGATATGAGGAATTCTTAATCTCAGGAAAAAAACTGAGGGTTGCTGGAGTGGTGGGGGGTGGGAGGCATTGGATGGCTGGGTGATAGACATTGGGGAGGGTATGTGCTATGGTGAGCGCTGTGAATTGTACAAGACTGATGAATCACGGATCTATACTTCTGAAAAAATTAATGCAATATATGTTAAGAAAAAAAAAAGAAGATAGCAGGAGGGGAAGAATGAAGGGGAGTAAGTTGGAGGGGGAGACGAACCATTAGAGAGGATGGACTCTGAAAAACAAACTGAGGGTTCTAGAGGGGAGAGGGTGGGGGGATGGGTTAGCCTGGTGATGGGTATTAAAGAGGACACATTCTGCGTGGAGCACTGGGTGTTATGCACAAACAGTGAATCATGGAACACTACATCAAAAACTAATGATGTAATGTATGGTGATTAACATAACAATAAAAAATTATTTTAAAAAAATAACTGTATGCTTTAAAGCCATGCAGTCTATTGTACCCAAATTATACCTTAAGTAAGTTGATTTCACAATCTATTGTACCTCTCTGCAGGGACAATTAGTAGTGAGAAAATGAAATTCAGTAAAACGCAATAGAGATTAGCATCCAAAATTATTAAATGCTTATGAATATATAAAAATGAAGCAGACCCAAGACCCCTAAAAACTACTGCTGTGAGAAAGTGAAGAAGACTAGTAAACAGAGAAATAGGTAGCATGTTCATTGATTGCAAGACTCAGTTCTGTTAGGATAACAAAGTAACATTATTTTGGTAAATATTGCTGTAGATATTTGTGAAGAAAATGACAAACCAATTTTAAAATGTATATGAAGGGACGCCTGGGTGGCTTAGTCGGTTAAGCGTCTGCTTTCAGCTCACGTCATGATCCTGGCATCCATTCTTTAAAATGCAAAGGCCATCTACAGCCCAGAAATGATTATTTTCAATGTATGTATGTGACTAAACACTCATCCAAAATATGTCAAGAAATCTTATAAATCACAAAGAAAATGAGAAACAACCTAGTGTATTAATGAGCAGAAATATTTTAAAAAGCCCATCCCAAAAGAAGATATCCAAATGATTAATAAGCATATGAAAACCCAATAGGATATCTGCTAGATTGGTTTCTTTCTTTTTCTTTTCTTTTTTTTTTAGTGGACCCCGACACAGGGCTCCGATTCGCAACCCTAAGATGAAGACCTGAACTGAGATCAAGAGTTGGATGGTGCCCCCAGAAATGGTTTCTAATGCACCCTCCTCTCTTCACTAGATATGTGGCCTTGGGGAGGTTTGTAATCTTCTTGAGTTCTTGTTTTTTTTTTTTTTTTCTTTTCTCATCAGGAAAATGATAGCATCTTAATAATAAGATAGTTCATTGGATTCTTTACGATCACCCGGAAGTTTACATGAACTGTACTTTTTGCTAAGAATGTATTGACCTTGAATTCTCCTTTATACATCTTTAAAAGCACAGACAGACAATTGGCAAGGAATAGACAAGTTGTTCTAAAATTTCACCTTTTCTAGAGAGAAATCATATATATAATAGAAAATTGGAGAGGAACGAATTTGTATTGAACAACTTTCCCAATACCCTGAAGCATGTCTACTTTCCATTAAGACCGGAGATGAAAGTCTTGACTAGGTCCAACTCCTGCAGTCTTCTTGGTCTGGAGGGGTCTGAGAAAGTCCATTCTAGACCTAGAAAGATCTGGACTCCTGGACAAGTGTTCCTCAGAAAGATAATCAACTACTTACCTCTAAAAGCCCTGAGCAATTTGTGAAACTGTGGGTGAGGTTCAGACCAGCTCAACTCTATAAGCAGGACTCTCCCCTGAATCAAAGCTGGAATATTGATAGATATCATTTCCAAAATCTCTGGTATAGGTCATGGCATGCTCCATAGGAGAGAAAACAGGCACATGAATATCAATTGAGAGAAATATCAATCAACACACAGAGCCATTATTAAATAATGTCCACCCCCACTACAACCCAGGAAAGTTCTCATTCAAAAGCCATGTTTTAAGGAATATGTAGTTAGAAATCGTCACGATTTGGGGCTAGAAGCCAGTTTCTTTAATGGACAAGCAACTCCAAGAATAAATAGATAAGCTGGATTTCATCAAAATTACAAGCTTTTTGTTTCAGAGGACACTATCAAGGAAGTGAAAAGACAATGCATGGAATGGGAGAAATTTGCAAATTGTATATCTGATGGAGGTCTGCTATCTAGAATAAATTAAAAAAAAAACGATACAACTAAGCAGTAAAAGACAGCCAATTAAAAAAATGGGAAGAAGAGTTTGAGTCGACTCTCTCTAAAGGATAAGACCAATCTAACAACAAATACTTGAAAAGGTGCTCAATAACATTAGTCATTAGGAAAATACAAATCTAAAGCACAGTGTGATCCCTCTTCCCCCCACTAGTATGACTTAAAAAAAAAAAAAAGATAATGTATGCGTTGGGAAGATTGTAGAGAAATGGAATTCTTACACCTTCCTGGTGGGAATGTCAAATGGTGTAGTTGCTTTCCTTTGAAAAAGAGTTTGGTAGTTTCTGAAAAAGTTAAATATAGGGTTACATATGATCTAGCAATTCCACTCCTAGGCATATAGCTAAGAAAATTGAAAATATATGTGAACATAAGGGGAAAAGAAGACTACATAACACATAGATGCAGGAAGAAGAATACTGAGAGAGTTAGAATAGAAAACAGTTTCATAATCAATTGCATAAATTAACTTTGGTTTTTCCCCTGTGTTTTGGGGTGTGTGTGTGTGTGTGTGTGTGTGTGTGTGTGTTTTGCTGTAAAGAAAGTTTCCTTTACTACATATTGTAAATGGAGGAAGATCCAAATAAATTTAAAAGCTTGTCAAATACAAAGGAAACAAAGATAACGAAAGTGCTAGCATGCTTCTCTTGTGTTTTTAACGCACAGAGGAAAAAATAAAACACTAAAAGACACAGGGAAGAACATCATGACAGTCTAAGACATTGGAATCTATCCCTTATTATAAAAGCCTTAAGATCTGTTTGCCCTTAAAGGCAAGTGTGATGAGTTCATGACAGCCCTAAGAAAACCCGTTGGGAGGGGTGCCTGAGCAGTTCAGTTGGTTGAGCATCTGACTCTTGGTTTAGGCTAGGGTCATGATCTCACGGATGGTCAGATTGAGCGCCTTGTCCCACTCTCTCCCTCTACCCACCCCCCATTCTCTCTCTCAAATAAATGAAGATGAACAAAACAGTAAACTACTTGGGAAACTATTTCTGCCTTGGTGATTTATACACACACAAGAATGAACAATCAGAACTATGCTGAGATAATTTTTTAGAAAGAGATGGGAACTGTGGTATCAGCACAAGGGTAGACAGCAACTGAGAGTGGCCAGTGAGGGGTGGTTCCCATCAGTGGGGACCTTCGGGGGGACCGGGCAGTCTTGTGTATCAGCACGGCCTTGGCAACTGGAAGGCAGCAGCTCCCCAGGTTCCATGTCATCTCGGACGTTCCAACTCTGTTATTTCAAGTGCAGACCGTTACCTGGCATTCTGAGTGCTCCCTCTGTCATTCCGTTTGGAGTGTGAGCTAGGGGCAGTGCCTTCAGCTCTCAGCTGTGGCATCTTGAACCTTGGTTTTGTGGTTCCTGAATCTCAGGTGCTGTGGGGTGTTGTTCAAATTGTTCCCAACAGTAAGTAAAGACTTCCTGTATCCTCACCCCTCAGTCCTGATGAAACCTACTTGATTTCACTGGTTTTTAACCATCCTGTGTTTGGGTTTCTTCTCCTCAGTCCCCAGCTCTACCTCCTCGGCCACACGTCACCATGGCAGCACCTCTTGGCCCTCTGTCTGATCCAGGGGCAGAAATCAGCCTCCTGGAAATCAACCAGGAGCTTCAATCCCAGCTGGAAAAAAGCAAGCAGGACTTCCGAGACCTCAAGGAGAAATTCCTTATATCCGAATGTACTGCCTACTCCCTGGCCAACCAGCTGCAGAAATACAGTAAGTCCTACAAGATCATGGCCACCAAAGACATATCTGTCTGTATTCCTTCTGAGAAACTAAAAACCTCTCCAGATGCTGTCTTCTCTCTTCCAATGTCACATAAATTTCATTCTGACCACAATCCGGGAAATGTAGAAGTGGGTATTTTATCCTCAGTTTGCTGAGGATGGGAAAACTGAAGACAAAGAGGTTAACAGTGACATGTCAGGTGGGGTTAGAGTTAACATCCCAGTTCCTGCTTCCTGGTGCGGACACAGAAACGCCTGGTCCTCTCAGGATGGTCTCTGTGCTGTATCAGATCCTGCATGCCTGCAGGCCTAAGTGTCAGGGACTAAGGAACTCTCTCAGGTCCCGCTTCTCTGAGGTCCCATTGGTAAAGCACCAAGTTAGTTACACTGGGGAAACATCCTGATGGCACACCCGGGGGCGAGAGGGAGGGTAGCAGGTGACACTACCTGCTTTCAAGGAGATGGAAGTGGTAAGTGGAAAGTGGAAAGAAGGTCTCCTTTCCCCCTAAAACTGTGGTATCTGTGAGTGACGCCATCCACACAGTGACTCCCCTTGTGAGAGGGAACCGGTGCAGAGCCTCTGCTTCCTGAGTCCACGGAGGCCATTTGATACCCAGTGGCAAGGGTGAGGGTGTTTCAGGGAACATCACGGTCTCTCCCTGAGCTGGGGACCTTCAGACGTGCAGGATGGCCAGCAGGTCCAGGCCTGGGCCAGGAGACATGTGGCCTAGTGAGAAGGAGGGTGAGTGGGGGAGACCACAGCCCCGGGAACCAGCCAAGCCAGGGTGTGGGGCAGGCCTTCCCCCACAGTCAGCCTGAAATGGGGAGCTCAGCTGCCTGTTCATTAGGAGGGGCCTGCGCTGGCAGAAGGAGTCATGAGAACGGGGCACGTGCACAGCCGAGCGATAGGAAGGAATCCTGACAACTCTCAGCCCGCATTTTTGTCATTTTCTCACAATTTGCTTTCAATAGAACAAGGGGAGGTGTAATTAAAAACGAATGACGCAGAGAAAAAAAAAAACTGAGGCATGCTTTTTACGAAAGGGAAGAGATGATGAACTTTCAGGGAAGGACAAGCAGTTTTGTTTACAACTTTCCTGAAAATCATCACATAAGTGTGGGAAACCAGTTGTGAAGATGATGCAAACAGATATCACCTGAGGGCGTGGGGTGGCGGTAACACAGCACAGGGGAGAAAAGCATGGGTTGTAGGTCAGTCAGCCTGGGCTAAATCCATGGTGCCCAACGTCCTGTGCCTCAGTTTCCTCCTTGTTAACCTGTTAGTGTTGTGGGACCTACTTCTCTGAGTCAGAATGAATACTGAGTAATTTCTTGTAACGCTCTAAGAGCAGAACCTGGAACTGTGTAACTCTGTTCATCATTCTACTGCTTCTCATAACACAAACTGTATTAGGATTGGGCCATATTCCTCTCCGGTGCTTCTGGTTTTATGCATTGTGGTTTCCACAAGTGTAACCGGATGAATTTTTACCTTTGAGATACTTGCTCAGTATAGAAATCCCAGCTCAGGGGACCCATCAGTCCAGTAGCCCTGGGGGCCTTATGTCATGTCCCTGCTTAGTGTTTCACTTAGGAGTCTCCAAGGCTTGCTAGAGTGACCATGATCAGGGGAACCCAAATTCTGACTCTACCAAATACCAGTTCATCACCGTGTCCAGTTCCTCTCTGTGCCTTGGGGCTGTTCTTTCCTGGGCTCTGAAACAGGGAGTAATCGACTGCCCTGTAGTTGGGAGGCTGAAGAATGTGATGTGGAGCTCCCAGCGCAGAGCCAGGTGGCCGGGGTTCCAGTTGTCCTAGGATGGACCCTGCCTCGTCCCTTGAAGGCAGCGAGCACAGCAGCATGTCCAGCTTTCCCCTGAGGCAGGCGTCTCTGTTTCTCAGAGTGTGAAGAGTCCACCGACCTCATCGAATCCGTGCTGGGAGAGAAGGTGCAGTTTGAGAAGGGGAAGCAGGCAGACACGGTGGCTGAGAAGCTCAGGTAAGGAAGGCTCCATGTGGGAGGCTGCAGGGACGCTGTGGGCATCTTTGACTTGGGGCAGCAACAAGTCTGGGCCAGGAAAGGGCAGAAACGTCATGGCAGGCATGTGACCCAAATATTTCTAAAACAACTAAGACAACAGTGATTGGTAAATGATGGACTCCAATGACTCAAAGTCTCGCTCTCTCTCTGGAAAAAAATATCAAAGTCCCCAAGTTCAAGGGAACAATTCGTGGCTTTTAGCACATTCACAGTGTTGCGAGATCACCACCTCACTTACCTTTCACAGAGTCATGACCTGGCTGACCACAGCTTGAGCCTGCCATTCTCCTGAGCTCACCAGTTCACACCAGCTCTACTGGACATGCTTCTGCGTCTGGCGCTGTGTCCTTTCACTGCACGCCGCGCTGTGTGTAGTTTTCCAGGGAAACGGGTGTCCCCGAAGTTAGCAGCTGAAGGGACATCTCTCTGGCGTGTGCTTAGGAGAACCCCTGGCTCTGTTTACAGAAGGAAAAGGTGTAAGGGATGTGCAGGGTTCACGGCTCCTTTGGGGAAATTCTGCCAGAAATCATCACGAAAGATCTTATTGTCTGTTGTTCAACTCTTTGCATTTTAAAATTTTCTCTCTGCCCTGCCTTAGGCTATGTCATACCCTCATTAAAGACCAGGCTAAAGAGCTGACCCGTTTGTATCAGAAGTTACGGAAAGGGAAAGACGTTTCCCAACTGCTCAATAAGCTCCTCGAGGACCTCCTCACCCATGATGACCCTGAGCATTCCCAAGGGCAGGGCTTCCAAGAGCAACTGGCTGAGGGGCGCAGGCTGGCCAAGTGCCTTGCCCGAAAGCTCAGCCCAGGTAAGGCGGCCACCGGCCCTGATGCCCGGAGCTGCGCCAAGGCCCTGGGCTCACAAGAGACTCCCCGCCTGGCCTCACGCCGTGTGCAGCAGCCCTCCTGGATTCCCCATAGCAAGTGGGGCCATGAGAGAACCAGGAGTGGAAGGTGGTAACAGAGAGCAGAAATGCACAGTGTGGAGGTAATAGTGCTCCACGTGTCTGCTTCCTCCCTGAGGGAATGCAGCCTTTGGAGCGGGAGGCAGCCTCCACCAGTCTTTGAGCCAGAGAGCAAAATGTGACAGGAGGATGCTTGTTAGTGTGCAAGGATCCCTGCACTAAGTGGGAGGTTCCCAGAGTCAGCGTGGTCTGTATTAATTGTGGGTGAGAAAGTGAGTTTTACTTTCTCCATATCTGTCTCCTCATCTGGAAAGTATATCAAATAACCTGTTGATACTGTAGTGATCAGATAGGGAAAATTCATGAATGCATGTCAGGAAAAAATAATGCTCCTGACTGTGTGGAGTTGGATGAGGTCCTTGATGCAGTAGGACTTGGAGGTGGGAGTGCTGTTTAGACGGGACCGCTTTTCGTAGACGGATGTCCCCTTGATAACACTGAAGCCCACGTGGGGGCCCTTGAAGTCCCCGGTGGAGGGATGTGGGACAGGGTGGTTGTCCTGTCGTGAGGGCAAGGAGGCGGCTCTATGTGAGAGCTGTGAACCCACAGAGAGTCTGTGGCTATGGTGGGACCTGTGGCACTCTGCAAGACACGGTGCAGAAATGAAGCTGACAAGCATTCCCTGATATGGACAACAAGAGCCGGTAGAACGTGTTGCCCAGGTTCAGTGATGCTGATCCTCAGAATCAGAGACACACTGCCTGACGCATCAGAAATCCATGCCACAGCAGTTCTTAAAGACAGTGCCCTAAACTCAGTAGAATACCTAGTCATTCATAGACCCTTAGGTCTCCAGGGACATAGAAGCCGCTGTGTTTATAGTGGTGATGTGGGAAATAGCTGATGGGACATTTCTGAATTTATTTGCAGAAAATTATGAGGATGAGGAGGATGAAGAAGAACAAGGAACCCTCACTCCCAGGTGACAATGAAAATTCTGGAACCAATAATGTGTGGGTCAAAATGGACAGGGTCTCAGAAAGTAAAGTAAGTGAGGTCAAGAGAGTGACAGATGTCAGATGCAAGGTTAAGCAAAACTGCAGATGGTCCCCAAAGGATGGCCGTTTTGGCTTGGTTGCCTGTTGTCTCTGTGGTGTTGTAAGACCGAGATGAATTCACCAGCCTTAGGATTCCCCGTGGGGACAAAAATACCCATTCTTTCCTGTAAATGGACACCGGGAGGAGATGCATATCTACTTCCTACACAGTTCTCTAAGGTCCTTGGTAGGAAGGTAACTCACCAAGGAATTGGTAAACAGACAACTAGCAAAATTAAAACCAAGAGAAGTACCTAACCAAACTCCAAAAACTTGGGGTGTCATGTGACACTATTAATGACAAAGTGCCTAGAAGGCACACATTTCTGCAGTCTGCAGGTACTCCAGAGCTGTAAGTAATTGACCAATCTATGTAAAAATCATCCTGACTCAGGCCCGTGGTGGTTGCCCCTGGTCTGGTCTCCACTGTGCTTCTTGTTGTGACCGCATCCTGCTGGGAGGGTGGAGTCTCATTCCTAGTCAGTGCTTCTGTGGCCAGTGCTCTGAGGATCAGCTCCTGCTCTCCCAGCCCCGGGCAGCCACACTCTGCCTCTTATAGGTTGGTGTGCTTGTTCCCTCTCCAGCCGGTGCCCTGTGCCTCTTGTGACCACTCCATATAACTCCCATCCAACCAGCTAGGAAGCCACAGTGTCTGATCCTCCTGGTTTGATCTCTTGTCATTCCTGTCCTACCCGGCACAGCATGGAGCAGCAGCAAGTTGAAAAGAAGGAAGCCCTACAGGACACAGTGGATGAGTTTGTTTTGACTCCTTCAACTCTGCAAGAAGAGTGTGACAACGACCAGTCCTACAGTGCTGGCGAATTCCCATTAGATGAACAGGAATTCGGCTCTGCTCTGGATTTCGCCTGTGAATGCTCCCACACCCAAGGGGATGAAACGTCACGTGGTCCCCCAGGTAGTGTCCATGTTGTTTGTTCTGCACACCTTGTCTACACTGAGGAAGGTCATCTCTATACACGGGCGTTACAGACACACTTTGCTTTAAATCAGGACATAATGGATGTGGAGACACAGACATCAGGTGGGTCAGGGAGCCTTCAACCATCCTAGGCAGCGGCCATGCCTCTGTCAACCTGGCCCCCGTGTCAGGCCATTGAACCTATGTCATGGGTGACAAGCTCTACCCACCTCAGTAGGACATCCACAAAGTCTTGTCAGATACCCTACGTGGATCAACTGTCTTTTGTTCCATGCAATGACACTTTCTTTTTAGGATCAATATCTCTCGAGGGCCTAGACCTGTCCAATGTTTTTGGCTCACATACCTGCATATCAAGGAAAGGTGCTTTCCCTGGTTTCACTGCTCTCAGGCCCAGGCACAATCTTCTCTATGTGGGTTCAACTTAGCCAAGTGGTCATCTGAAAACAACTGTGTCATTACCTTGCCTGGATGTTCCTATGAAGCCAAGCTGGGCTCTGGCATCACTCAGACCAAATGGCTTTTGTGTCGGTAGAACACCAAAGATTCTTTTTGATTTGAGGTTTTCTACAGTTGATTCATTAGCCTAGTTTCAAGAATAAATTCCTGGGAAGCATCAAGAGCCATGGTATGTCATGGAATAACCCCATTTTGCAGCAACACTTCAAGAAAGTGCTTGGACTCCTCCGCAGGACCTCTGGGGAAAATATATTCGGAACTCTTTTTACAGACTCCCATCAGAGGAGGATATTGGGATAATTTGTGGGGGAGAAGAAAGTGAATTTCTGCAGCAGGTTAGGGAGCAGTCCTGTGCACTGCTCGTAAGACTTAACCTTGGCCATCCTGGAATATCCCTGCCAGAGCACTAGGGTCTTGCCCTGAGAATCTTAATGTCCTTGCAGTGTGGGTGGTCACTGTGTTGGTAATATGGGAAGTATGATTTCCTTAGTGTCACCTGCTGTCTTGGAACTGATTTTCAGAAAGTCAAGATGATCGAAGGGAAAGAAATGGACAACAGCCAATGTGCCCCAGGTAAGTGTGAAGACTGTGGACTACGAATTTTCCTGGTGACCTCTGGAGACCTCACATCGGGGATAGAGAGAAAGTGCTGCCTAGAAGTATTCCATCCATTCAGTCAATAGCAGAATATGGCCTTTAACCATGTCATCTATTTTCATGTGGTAGTTGTGTAGGTGTCACTTTCTTACTCCCTTTCATGTTGAATAACCTACAGAGAGTGGACACACATGAATTGACCAAAGCCAGGGATTCCGGTAATCAGCTGTTGTCTCCTGTGTGGTTAAAACCAAAGTGAGATGCGTATTAACTTTGTGTCTGTTTGACATCATCATGTTGGAGGAGTTTGGATAGCAAGAGAGGAAGTTGAAGAATAAATGCATGTCCCATCAGAATATTGAGAAAATATTCCTTGGAGTCAGAATGTCTGAGAGGCAGTAAGGCCTCAGGATATTTAGTCCCTTGGACACTGCATGTACAAGTCAATGCAACGTATGCAGAAGGGTTGAAGCCACTTGTTTTGATAACCTCTGTGTGCTGGGAGTCATAATTATGACATGAGTATGACAGGGATGTTTTAGTCTCCTCCTCCGTCACCTGGTTGTGAGGCCAGTGCACAGAATATCTCCTGTTCTGTCTCCCACTGCTCCTCATATCGGAGGCCACACTCTGCTCCTTATATAGGGGGATAGTTTTTCCCTCCAAGGGGACAGCCCCATTGCTTTCTGGGACCACTCGCTATCACACCCATCAACACCAGCTAGGAAGCCATGGTGTCTGATCCTCCTGGTTTGATCTTCTATCATTGTTGTCTCCCCCGGCATAGCATGGAGCCCCAGGATGTTGAAAAGAAGGAATTCCTACAGGACACAGTGGATGAATGTGTTTTGGCTCCTTCAACTGAGCAAGAAAGGCGTGACAGCGGCCAGTCTTACCGTGATGGCAAATTCCTGTTTGATGAACCTGAAATTGGGTCTACTCTGGATATGGCCTATGAATGCTCCCATTCCAAAGGGGCTATAACTCCACGTGGTCCCCCAGGTGGTGTCCATATTCCTTGTTCCTCACACCCTGCCAGACTCATACACCTCTCCAGCCCAGGCCCACGAGGTCACTGCCAGACCTCCTAATTATGAATTCAGCTCGTGTCCTCTCTTGCAAGGCTCTAATTTCCATTCTTGAAACATGCCCCTGAATTTGGATGCCTGCCAAGGCTGTTGGCAGCCTTTTCTGTATCTCTGGAGATGGCACTCCCCTGGTTCACGCTCTTCACTTCGTCTATGTCTTCATTTGTCTTATCTCATCTCAAGTCAGCTGAGAACCCGAACTGGACCACTGCTATGGGACAGTGTATGTTTCTCTGGAGCAATGCAGGGTCCTGAAACTTCCCTACCCCATGAATGGCCCCTGTTTCTTTGTAGCTTTCAAGATTGTTCTGATTTGATGGCGTGTAGAATCCATTCATTGGTTTAATCTGCATGGCTGATTCCTCTAAACCATTCACCTGTTGGAATTTCAGATGGAAAAAGCCTCAATATTGCAGCAAATGTCTAGGAAGCAGCCAGGGAGTTCCCCCAGGATCTCTGAGAAACAGAATCGGTTTGTTTGCCTAGACTCAAGATTTAGGATGCTATGAGGATGGCTTGTTTTATCAGGGATATTGCTTTAATAACTCAAGAGTACCATCCCAATATTTGCCTGCGAGGCCTTACCTAAGCGCTCCTGGATGTTTACACTCACAGTTGCCTGGTATTGCTGTGCTTATATGTCTGTCCTGTGCTATGCAGGATATAGGAGTGGGCATCTGTGAAGGCGAATGTGCTTAACGTAATTCTTTCTCTTCATTATTTGCAGAAGACCGAACTGATCAGGAGGGTCTGGGAAGACAAGAGCCGGCTGCCCCCAGGTAACTCTGGACACTCGGGGTCTGGGGATTCAAAAGTGGCACCCGGGGAGAAGCAGAAAGTGCTGACGAGCACGGTATTATCCATGCGGTCAAGGACAAATTACCAGTTTCACAATGTTCTCTGTCTTCACCGTTGTACTGGGATTGCTTCCCATTTCTTAATGACTTCTCGAGTTGAGTAAGCCACAGTCCGCTGACCCGGGTGAACGAATATGTCACAGGGACCACGGTGCTTGCTCATTCTTGTGTGCTTTAGAGAGCCATGCACATCTGCTCTCTGTCTTTAGATTTCGCTTTTTGACATGTGTTCATAACATTAAAATATCATAGCAAGTAGACAAACATGTTCTATGATGCCACAAGGTTGAGAGAAAGAGGGCTTCGTGGCATGAGATTTCTGTGACACTCCACTGCCCCCAGAGCTGCCCGTGCTTGGCCACTACATGCAGAACTCAACGCCCTTTGCATGGAAGGGGGAAGGCCACCATTGTGGGACTCGTGTGTTATGAGTCATAAGTGGACGGCACAGAGATAATTCAGTCTCTTTCGTCAGAAGCTTGCTATTTGGCCCGTGCACGAGCACTTATTTTCCTTTCGAACAGCTGCCCCTGTGTGAAACACAACGTGTCCCACAAAAACAAGAATCGTTTCTCTTTTTAATGGGTCCTTCCCCTCTTTGCTTTCTTGACCACTCCTTTCCGCCTTGCATCAAAGCCTGACAGGACTTATGACTTCAGATCCCTCTTAGGTTAATCTTCACTTGTCCCTACCCTGCAGGCTCAGCAGACAGCTGGTAGAGGTGGTACAGCAGGACGTCTCAAGGGACTCTCAGGATGAACACTACTTGACATACTCAGTTCTTCCCGACCTGTCTGACTCCTACTGGCCTTACAGGAGCACCAACATCTTCCTACCCGAGGAACTGGAAGTCTGTTCCTCTCTGGAAGTGACCAGTGAGTACTCCATTGTCCAGGTGATCAAGCTCCACCTGGACACTCACAAAGATCTCCTGTTCTTTGTACCCCAGACCTCTGCTGTGCCGAGAGAGGTCATCCCTGTGGGCAGGCCCTGTAGAGACAAACTGATCTGAACTGGGCTCTAGGATTGAGTTTTAAGCACAGATGTCAGGTGGGCGAGGCACATTTGCTCTCTTCTTAGTCCCAGGGCATGCCCATGTTACGTTGATTTCTCTGTCACTTCGTTGTTGGGCCAAGGCAGGCACGACAAGCTCAAATCACCTCAGCCACACGACCATAAAACCTGTCTGTCAGACCTAATTTGGATGAAATGTCTCTTTTCACCTCTAATAAGCTCTATGTTTCATCTCGGAGGTGGGTCCGTTAAGAATCTGTGCCTGCCGCAGTCACTTGGCATTCTTGTCCAGGGTTAACTGGTTTTGCTATTCTTAGCCCCATTCTCTGTCTCCTTTAGGTTTGCTTGTCTTCCTAAACAGTTGTCTGAAAACCCACCCTAAGTGTCTCTACTGATAGCTTGATTGTGTGTTTCCAGAAGCAGAGCTGTGCCTTGGCATTCTCCCACCACATGAATCAGGCCAATGTTCTGAGTAGCACCAAAGATTCACTTGAATTTGTGTGTCTGTAGTTGCATTCCATCTGTTCAGTCTCAGTGTACAAATTCCACGGAGCCTTCAACAACCAGGCTATCTGACGAGAGAAGGGTGAATGCTGCAGCGATCCTTTTAGAATGCAGGGAGGCTGGCTCCCCAGAATCTGTGTCAAAGAGAGAAGTTCAAGTGCTTGCACAGACGACAGGGGAGACTGTGATGTTAATCTCCTAGAGAGAATAAATTTCTCCAAATGGCTCAGGCCGGGAAATCAAGCCAGTTATCACATGACAATATCGGAGGCACCCTGACATATTCTTCTGACTGAACCTGTTCTCACATTGAACGTATCTGAGTGTGTGGGTAACATGAGACTCTGGATTATTAACGTACCGAGAAGGATCTCATTCATGACCAGCCCTGTCTCTATATAATTACAGAAAATCAATTCCACCATGAGGGGGAAGAAGACCAGGACCAGGCATGCCCCAGGTAACTCTGATGAATCATGGGTTGTTATTTCAGTGGTTAAACTGAAGGATTACATCTCGAGGAAAAAATAGAAATGGCCGAACATATCTATTGCATCCATTCTCCAATTACAAAGTATCTCTTTTAACTTTGATGTATGTCTTCACCTTGTAACACGGTTACGTTCCTTTTATTGACCCCTCCATTTCAATAACCTGCAGTCAGTTGAACTTTGTGAACTAATCCTTCACAGGGATTCTCCGCATTCCCCTCTTCTCTTTTTGGTAAAACCAGAGTGAGAGGCATATCTGCCTCTAACTCTTTGGTGTTACCACATTGAGGATATATTATAGGAAAAGAACACCTCCTGTCACAGTAGTTAGAGAAAGAGACACTGAAGACACAAGATGTCTCCATTTTGAAGATGCCTTTTAACACCCGCGTTCACTTGGTCAGTGAAGGTAGTATCGACAACATTTACGTAAATGTGTTGAAGTCACCTTTAGGATTATCCATGCAGGCTGTGAGTCATGACTTCCACACTAGTTCAGGTTGTTGCTCAGAAGCTTAGTTCTGTGGCCACTGCCCTGAGCACCTTCCGTTCTCTATATCTACTGCCCCCACAGCACCACACTGCCGCCTGGAACAGGAGCAGAGTTGTTGCTGTCAAAAATTGGTGTGCCCCTTTGTTATGAATGTAATTCCCAGCTGCCCATCAAAACCGTTAGGATGGTGGGAGGTCCACCTTTCTTGTCTTAATGTTCAGATCTCCCCACCCTACCAGGTTCAGCAGGGAGCTGCCAGTGGTGGAAGAGCAGGACAACCCATGGGACTCACTGGATGAATACTATATGATTTCCTCAGCATTTCCTGGCCTGTCTGACCCCCACGGGAATTCTAGGAGGGCTGACATTCACTCTTTCCAAAATCTGGACATCTGTTCTCCTCTGGAAGCCGCTCGTGAGTCCTCCACTGTCCATGTGATAAACCTCCAACTGGCCTCCCAAGTTGCCCCACTATTTTTGGTATCCAACCTCTGGTTCCGTTGAGATGTGTCATCGCTGTGTAGAAGCCCGCTAGACATAGGGATCTGAGTCAGGCCCCAGGATAGACTTTTCACCATAGACATCAGGTGAGTCAGGGACCTACCGTTTGTTCCTCATCTCCAGCCATGCTTACGGCTCCTGACAGAAGTTAGGACATTGGAGTCAAGGCAGATGTGACGAACTCACTCTCACTTGAGCTGCATATGCAGAGGTGTCTGTCTTTGATCCTGATTTCCTTTAAATGCCTCTCCTTATCTGCACTGCTCTCCTTTGTAGACCCGAAAAACATCCCTTGAATTTTTGTGCCTGTCCAAAGATGTTGTCAGCCTTACCTGTATCTTTGGATTTGTCATTTCCCTGATTTCACTGCACCGATCCCCAGTGTCTATATCCTCTGTGTTGTCTGTCTACACTGAGTCATCGTCGGAGTATTGCACGTCAACGCTTCTACCATCAGCCTCCTTGTATGTTTTCCTCGAAGCAAAGCTGAGCCTGGGCATCGCCCCTCCCCATGCATGGCTCATATGTCTGTGTAGCACAAAGGACTGTACACAATAGATTCCTTTTGCTGTGAGGGTTTGCAGATTCCATCCATCAGCCTGGTCTTTGTGTCTAAATTCCCTTAAACCCTCACACCTAGAGCATCTCATACTATATTATAAGGGAATGAGAGATTGTTGCAGTAAGGTTTTAGAATGCATGTAAGCTGTTCCCCAGAATCTGTGGTAAAACACATGTTTCACTCTGTACACAGACACTTGAGATGTGGCCCTATCACATTAGGGAGCTCATGCCCAATGGTATAGGAAAGCAAACCAAGGCACAATCCCAAGGTACTACCTGAGGCCTCCAGGAGGATTTCTCTCAGAGTATCCTGCTGCCCCACTAAGGGTAATTATGCCCATGCACTAGTTGTATTGGATACTTAATTTTAACGTACAAATGTTCTGTTTATGTGACTGGACCGGTCTGTATTTGTTTGTAGAAAATCATAATGATCTTTTGGAGGAAGACCAAGACCGGATATGCCCCAGGTAACTCTGAAGAATCATGGGCTTTAATTCAATGGTGACATCTCGTGATCTCAGATCTAGGCAAATCTAGAAAGTGCTAAACGTACCTATTTTACCCATTCAGCCACCCACAAAATCTTCCGTTAGCAGTGTTCTCTGTTTCACTGTGGTACTTCTAGAGGCCCCTTTCTTAATCCCCCCCAAAAGCAGGAACCTCTTGTCCATTGATGCAGGTATCCTAAGCAGTCACAGGGACACTTTGTATTGGATCCATCCAAAATGCCCATCTGTCGCTGCTGGTTTCGCATTATGATGTTGGCAGGAACTCATGGCAAGGGAAGTGTTTAGGAAAACGAAAATTCATGTCTCAGTATTTAGACAAGTAGGCCTTGGACATACGAGCTTTCTAGGAATCTACAATGCTGCCAATCTGGGGTTGTCTTGGTGATTTCTGTAAATTTCAACAAAATGTATGCAAAAGTGTTGATGCCGGTTTTATTGTTTTCTGAGTGTGCTATGTGTTGTGACTGTTGTGCACAGGGCTGGTTCAGGCTCCTTCCCTTAAGCTCCCATTCTGTCCATGCTCTGAGCACCTCCTGCTCTCGCTCCCTCCCCGCCTCCGTGATCTCTCCCCAGTGCAGCCACACTCTGGCCCCAGATAGAGGCAGAATGGTTCATCTCCCTTGATGGGGACTTCCCATTGGTTTCCTGTGACCAGTCCCTCCTCCCTGCCACCAAAACCAGCTGGGACTCTGTGTTGACTCAACCTTCTCGTTGCATCTCCTGTCCTCCCTGTAACACCAGGTTCCCCAGGGAGCTGCCAGTAGCAGAAGAGAATGAAGTCCCACAGGACTCACTGGACGAATGTTGTTTGACTTCTTCAGTTGGCCATGACCTGCCAGACACCTGGAGGCCGTATACAAGTGCCTCATCCATATTTGATACTCTGGAAACTTTCTTGGGTCTGGATGTAGATGGTAAGTACTCCCACGTGAGGGGCACAAGGTTCCTGGGGCGGGGGCTCCAAGGAAGCCTGTCTTCTCTGTATCCAACCACCTAAATAGGCTGAGACATGCACCCGTGGCAACAGGCCCTGTAGACTCAAACTGGTTTGAACTTTGCCCTTGGAGTTAATTTTGAAAACACTGGGACACCTGGGTGTTTCAGTTGGTTATGCATCCAGCTCTTGATGTCCACTCAGATCTTCATCTCAGGGTTGTGAGTTCAAGCCCCAGGTTAAGCTCCACACTGGTTGTGGAGCCTACTTCAAAAAAAAAAAAAAAGTGTGTTTTGAATCAGACAAATTTCCTTTCCTTCTGTCTCAGACTACCCTCTGTCACCCGGCCCCCTCACAAGTGCAGGCTGTTGGTACCAAGTCAGGTTGGAGAGGAGAAATGGAGGGAAACGGGCAAAAACTCAGCCACCACTATCTCACCTGGAGACATCTGGGTCACAGACCTCTTTTTATTTCTTGCAAGAAGAATTCTGTGCTACCCATGAAATTCTGTTGCCAGTTCTATTTCCTGTGTGCTTCCTGCAAAGTCTCTGGCTCTCCACACAGGTTTCCAGTCAGCTCCATATTTGTAGCATCGGAAATCAGCATTTGTTGCTGATTTTAAAGTTTTTGCTCCTGGGGTGCCTACGTTCCTCTGGAGCATATAGATCGAAAATCCTCAGCCTCGAATCCTGTCTGTACACCATGGTTTCAGTGAAGCCAGAGCCCTAGCCCCGGTTTTCCATCCTCCACGGATGGCGTGCTTTTTACCCTTCCTGCAGCGTCAGTGACTTTTCCCCCATGTGGATATGTTTTCAGTCAAGTGTCTGCTCAGTGGCATAATGTCCTATCAATGATCAATGGCCCGTGCACCTGACGTGGGTGTGGCCTCATTCAGGAGCAAAGCAGAGTTGTTCCCCTCTCCAGATTCTTCAGAAAATGCTGCCTGCTGAGCCAGACCCCTTTGGGGCCACACTCTCACAGGAGTGCAGGCTAAAACCCAATTTCCCTTTCTTCCCACTCAGGGTATTTTTCGGCCTTCCCTTCTGGGAGAAGCATTGGCATCGTTAGGAGTCTTTCTTTGCTCATCAAATCACTTTGAAGGAGCAGCAAGGAGTATAAGATGTTCCTTGCCGTGTCAATGTTGTATAGTGAAATTGGCCGTGAAACGATTTGTCCCTCACCTTATTTGGTCAGTAACAGCCTTTCCACACTAGGACCACTTTCTCCCCTGTTTCCTATCCCTCTCCGAGGGGTAAGGAAGCCAAGGCTTCCTAGGGGTTACAGCAATTCAGGAAGCAGAAATGAAACACAGAGTTATTTACTCTTGTGCTCTACCATGCCCCTTCCCGTGCCCACTCAGCAGCACCTCTATTTCTCTGGAAGCATCGGGTCCTCACAGGGACACTCTCGAGTCCATGTGGCATCTCCTGTGACAGCTGAGGGTGCTGAGCCTCAGCAAGGTCACGTCACTTGCCCAAGACTTCTGGCCAGTGGGTAGTGGGACATCAGACTCACCAGATCAAGCTGTCCATTGATCTCAACTCAGTCCTGTCAGGGAGTAGGTGGGGATGGAGCTCACACTTTCATCTCTGCTTTTGTACCAAATTATTTGAAACAGTTGTGAATGTAAACAAAAATGTTGCAAGACTGTCCCAAAGACCCCTGTGACTCAGCCATGCATCTGCCAACCCCTACCCTGTGTGTCACTCTGTGGTGTAAACAGAGCCAGCGGCTCGTCCAGCCCCTCTGCGAGATCAAGGTCTCAAAGAGGCTCTCCATCCCAAAGCAATCAGGGCTGAGAGGTCCCCAGGCTTTTCTGTTTTCACCAGGGGTCCCATGGAGGCTCCTCACTTGGCTGCCTGTCACCCTTGTAAGGCTGCACATTCCCTCAGAGATGCTGACGGCCAAGTGTGGGTTCCCATGGGCAGTGGGATGAGAAAGGTTCAGACACATGTCTCAGAAGGCAGGTGTGTGTGATACGGCCTTCCATTCACCCTGGACCATGGGGGCAACATTCAGCCACGTGGATGGGCTGAGATGAGTGAATGCAGCGTCTATATTATACACGGCCCGTCCAGGGTAGGGGTTCTGACGGCAGCGTGTGATCAGTGTGCATAGGCTGTGATTCCAGCAACAGGGCCGCAGGAGGGCTACTCAGGCCCATCCTGCCTGCACAGGGAGAACCCTTGTAGAAACAGGCCAATCTCATGGAAGTGCCAACCTTAGCTTTCATCCAGGGCTTTTCCCCACTAGCCAAACTAAAAATAGTGGACGGTCCTTCAGAGTTTGATAAAATATTTTCCCTTTTCTTCTGCATGTGCAAAGCACATTGTTTGAGTAGATTAAATGAACCCTGGTAGTTGAGAAAAGACCCATAAAAGAACGTGAGGAAATTAGGAGTCATAACTTTAAGCACACTTAGACCTTCATTCAAGATATCATTTGAGAATGGGGAACCTGGTTTTGACAACTTCTTCTCCAACCAGATTTGCTAATTGCAGATGATTTAGCCTTTCCCCCAGTAGGAAGTATCATAAAGTCACATGACATGTCCTAAATTGTGCTTAACAATGACTGGTGACAGTGTGCCTCGAGGAATGATGGAAGGCCTACCCATCTGAGAGACGTGCTTGGGGCAGAAGCCCTGGGAGCTGGGGAGGCACCTGGTGTGGGGTGGGGAGAAGTGATTCTGGAGGACAGAGAGGGACCAGAGGACCAAGCGACCCCAGAGGCAGGGTGAGGAGTGGAGAGGGTGTGCAGCAGAGAGGGGACTGAGCGTTCCCCAGCACGGTGGGCGTTTGGGAGGACAGGACTTGGGGACGTTGCTAGCGCAGGCAGGAAAGAGCAGATAGAAGGAAGTGGGAGAACGCACGGTGAGAGGAGATACAGGGCGTTGCCAGGGAGGCTAAACAGTCACAGACTCATGGAATCGTTTGTAGTGACAGATGAAAAGACTAGGGAGAATGAGATGCACACAAGGGACTAGGAATCATGGCAGGGAGCCGCCAGGCCCCGCTGAGGCTGACCTGCTCTGGCGAGAGGCTGTGGCACGTCTCCGGTTAGCCCCCTTTCTGAGAACACGGACTCCCTTCACAGTAGCAATGTGAGTGGGTTTGATTACGGAGTGCGGTCCACACCTCACTGAGGGGTGTGTGATGCGAGGACTGGGTGCTGTATGCCCTCCCTGAAGACCCACAAGTCTGATCCTGTAGTACTTCTGGCCTGGAAGTTTCCAAAGGGACTCAGACCGCTGCTACGTTACTCAGAGCTGTTAGCCCCTCCTCCAATGGCAATAGAATATATCGCATACAGATGTGCGGGTGGGGGGAAAGCAATCAGATATTGCAGATAAGAAACCTCAAAAGGCTCCAGAGCTGTGAAATGTTCCCATAACTTGGTCCGTGGTCCCGTCTCTAGTGGTACCTAAAGCATCTAGAGGTACCCTTCGCAACTCCGTTCTCTAGTGGTACCTGAAGCCTGGAGGTCGAACTTGTTTCCCTGTTCGTTTTCTTGAGGGGGAAACAACCGACAACTCCTTCTCCACATGCCCTGAGGCCTCTCTAGGATCTTCTCCCTAGGCTGTAGGACCAAGGTTACTACTAACTGAATGATAGGCATGAACTCATGTGCCCATCCAAAGGCCCGGTGGCGTCAAGGGGGTATTTTCACCTCAGGGACTTTGCTGGCTTGGAACTTGCCATCCCAGCATCCCCAGGCTGGGACATAATGGTGACATCTCCTTCATACATATCATGTGTGCCTTTGTGCTTGCTCACAGTGTGGTCTTAAAGGCAGACGGGGACGTCAGACATGGGTGGTCTGGGAGTGCTCAGCTAAGGAGCCCGGGGATTGAGCCCATTGAGATCTCTTCTTGCTTCAGCTCCGATGCAGGCTCCCTGTCACCAAGGGCCATCAAGCGGAAACTGGACTTTCCAAAGGGCAGAGGTGCAGACTTCAGGAGCACGGACACAGCCAAGCACCCAGGTGGCCAATATTCTGCCACTGCAGTTGGACCAGCAGTTGGATTGTGGTGACAACAGAGCCAGGCTCGGCCTCTCCTGCACCCTCGGGAGCCTGGACGCCGAGTTGGGTCCTGGGAACCAATGGCCGCCCTTCCAAGGTGAGTGGGGACAGGAGTAGGCCGTTCTGGTCCCCGCATTGGTCATCACCGGCTCATGGCTGGAGGCCGCAGTGGGGTGAGGTCGAACCCCACGATGCTCCAATACAGCGAGGTGAGCAAGAGCCTGTGTTTAGTGGCAGCTGTGTCCCAGGGCCTGGGCTTGCGACTTCCTGGCTGTTTAACTTAGTCATCTTCTTACGTATTGTCCCCTCGGTCCCCTCATCAGAACCTGTGCAGATGGTATCTCCGTTCCATCAATGCTGGGAGCATGAAACCACATCGTTGCTAGGGGGGCTGATTCAACAACAATTGCTTGATAACATCTATGAATTTGTCATGTCTAATTTTGGGGTCTCTGTGGTGCTTGCACACTTGGAAAATGGTGTCAGGGCATGATTCATGGGGCTGGAGCGGTTCCTACTGGCCCCACTTCCCCGGAGCCCATCTCCACTGGCTTTCTCAGGAAGGCTCCTGTGCCCGGTTTTCTCTCCGTCAGCATCTCCAAGCCCATCTTCTCTGTTTGGCGCTCACATTCACAATAGAAATACTGGTCTCCGGCTTATTTCTGTTTTTTCCCTTTTCTAAACAAATAAGGGGCCACTTTCTTACACAAAGTGCACATGTCACTCTCTCCTCTGATCCTCCGTCTAGTTCGTCATCTCCCCTCATCCCTGGGGCCTCGTTCCCAGCTTCCTGCTCATCAGAATCCGCCTCTGCTCGGATTTCCTGACATCTGAGCTTTTCCACCCTCCCCTGGGTCGTGTCTTCCTTACCCTCCCACACTCAGTGTCCCTTCCTGGACCCTGGGGTGACCCGGGACTCCTATGTCAGGCGCCGAACTACCTGAGAATTGGGGAGGCGCCGTTCCCACGTGGCGGAGACATAAGCAGCAGCTCGGTGGCACCAGGGAGAGGCCCTCGAAAAAAAGAGCTCAGTGAGTGTTCGGGGATGCACAGCCCCAACAAGGGCCTTTGAACGGAACCTACTTACCGTCTTCCCCCTTGAGCCTCTCTGTCACTTCTCCTTGTCGCCCACGGTCCGGGTCCCGACTCACCTTGCTGGCTCACATCCAGGGATAGAGAGAAAGTGCTGCCTAAAACTATTCCATCCATTCAGTCAATAGCAGAATATGCCCTTTAACCATGTCATCTATTTTCATGTGGTAGTTGTGTAGGTGTCACTTTCTTACTCCCTTTCATGTTGAATAACCTACAGAGAGTGGACACACATGAATTGACCATACCCAGGGATTCCGGTAATCAGCTGTTTTCTCCTGTGTGGTTAAAACCAAAGTGAGATGCGTATTAACTTTGTGTCTGTTTGACATCATCATGTTGGAGGGTTTTGGATAGCAAGAGAGGAAATTGAAGAATAAATGCATGTCCCATCAAAATATTGAGAAAATATTCCTTGGAGTCAGAATGTCTGAGAGGCAGTAAGGCCTCAGGATATTTAGTCCCTTGGACACTGCATGTACAAGTCAATGCAACGTATGCAGAAGGGTTGAAGCCACTTGTTTTGATAACCTCTGTGTGCTGGGAGTCATAATTATGACATGAGTATGACAGGGATGTTTTAGTCACCTCCTCCGTCACCTGGTTATGAGGCCAGTGCACAGAATATCTCCTGCTCTGTCTCCCACTGCTCCTCATATCGGAGGCCACACTCTGCTCCTTATATAGGGGGATAGTATTTTCCCTCCAAGGGGACAGCCCCATTGCTTTCTGGGACCACTCGCTATCACACCCATCAACACCAGCTAGGAAGCCATGGTGTCTGATCCTCCTGGTTTGATCTTCTATCATTGTTGTCTCCCCCGGCATAGCATGGAGCCCCAGGATGTTGAAAAGAAGGAATTCCTACAGGACACAGTGGATGAATGTGTTTTGGCTCCTTCAAATGTGCAAGAAAGGCGTGACAGCGGCCAGTCTTACCGTGATGGCAAATTCCTGTTTGATGAACCTGAATTTGGGTCTACTCTGGATATGGCCTATGAATGCTCCCATTCCAAAGGGGCTATAACTCCACGTGGTCCCCCAGGTGGTGTCCATATTCCTTGTTCCTCACACCCTGCCAGACTCATACACCTCTCCATCCCAGGCCCACGAGGTCACTGCCAGACCTCCTAATTATGAATTCAGCTCGTGTCCTCTCTTCCAAGGCTCTAATTTCCATTCATGAAACATGCCCCTGAATTTGGGTGCCTGCCAAGGCTGTTGGCAGCCTTTTCTATATCTCTGGAGATGGCACTCCCCTGGTTCACGCTCTTCACTTCGTCTAGGTCTTCATTTGTCTTATCTCATCTCAAGTCAGCTGAGAACCCGAACTGGACCACTGCTATGGGACAGTGTATGTTTCTCTGGAGCAATGGAGGGTCCTGAAACTTCCCTACCCCATGAGTGTCCCCTGTTTCTTTGTAGCTTTCAAGATTGTTCTGATTTGATGGCGTGTAGAATCCATTCATTGGTTTAATCTGCATGGCTGATTCCTCTAAACCATGCACCTGTTGGAATTTCAGATGGAAAAAGCCTCAATATTGCAGCAACTGTCTAGGAAGCAGCCAGGGAGTTCCCCCAGGATCTCTGAGAAACAGAATCGGTTTGTTTGCCTAGACTCAAGATTTAGGATGCTATGAGGATGGCTTGTTTTATCAGGGATATTGGTTTAATGACTCAAGAGTACCATCCCAATTTTTGCCCGCGAGGCCTTACCTAAGCGCTCCTGGATGTTTACACTCACAGTTGCCTGGTATTGCTGTGCTTATATGTCAGTCCTGTGCTATGCAGGATATAGGAGTGGGCATCTGTGAAGGCGAATGTGCTTAACGTAATTCTTTCTCTTCATTATTTGCAGAAGACCGAACTGATCAGGAGGGTCTGGGAAGACAAGAGCCGGCTGCCCCCAGGTAATTCTGGACACTCGGGGGCTGGGGATTCAAAAGTGGCATCCGGGGAGAAGCAGAAAGTGCTGACGAGCACGGTATTATCCATGCGGTCCAGGACAAATTACCAGTTTCACAATGTTCTCTGTCTTCACCGTTGTACTGGGATTGTTTCCCATTTCTTAATGACTTCTCGAGTTGAGTAAGCCACAGTCCGCTGACCCGGGTGAACGAATATGTCACAGGGACCACGGTGCTTGCTCATTCTTGTGTGCTTTAGAGAGCCATGCACATCTGCTCTCTGTCTTTAGATTTCGTGTGGACAAGTGTTCATAACATTAAAATATCATAGCAAGTAGACAAACATGTTCTATGATGCCACAAGGTTGAGAGAAAGAGGGCTTCCTGGCATGAGATTTCTGTGACAGTCCACTGCCCCCAGAGCTGCCCGTGCTTGGCCACTACATGCAGAACTCAATGCCATTTGCATGGAAGGGGAAAGGCCACCATTGTGGGACTCGTGTGGTATGAGTCATAAGTGGAAGGCACAGAGATAATTCAGTCTCTTTCGCCAGAAGCTTGCTATTTGGCCCGTGCACGAGCACTTATTTTCCTTTCGAACAGCTGCCCCTGTGTGAAACACAACGTGTCCCACGAAAACAAGAATCGTTTCTCTTCTTAATGGGTCCTTCCCCTCTTTGCTTTCTTGACCACTCCCTTCCGCCTTGCATCAAAGCCTGACAGGACTTATGACTTCAGATCCCTCTTAGGTTAATCTTCACTTGTCCCTACCCTGCAGGCTCAGCAGACAGCTGGTAGAGGTGGTACAGCAGGACGTCTCAAGGGACTCTCAGGATGAACACTACTTGACATACTCAGTTCTTCCCGACCTGTCTGACTCCTACTGGCCTTACAGGAGCACCAACATCTTCCTACCCGAGGAACTGGAAGTCTGTTCCTCTCTGGAAGTGACCAGTGAGTACTCCATTGTCCAGGTGATCAAGCTCCACCTGGACACCCACAAAGATCTCCTGTTCTTTGTACCCCAGACCTCTGCTGTGCCGAGAGAGGTCATCCCTGTGGGCAGGCCCTGTAGAGACAAACTGATCTGCACTGGGCTCTAGGATTGAGTTTTAAGCACAGACATCAGGTGGGCGAGGCACATTTGCTCTCTTCTTAGTCCCAGGGCATGCCCATGTTACCTTGAATTCTCTGTCACTTCGTTGTTGGGCCAAGGCAGGCACGACAAGCTCAACTCACCTCAGCAACACGACCATAAAACCTGTCTGTCAGACCTAATTTGGATGAAATGTCTCTTTTCACCTCTAATAAGCTCTATGTTTCATCTCGGAGGTGGGTCCGTTAAGAATCTGTGCCTGCCGCAGTCACTTGGCATTCTTGTCCAGGGTTAACTGGTTTTGCTATTCTTAGCCCCATTCTCTGTCTCCTTTAGGTTGGCTTGTCTTCCTAAACAGTTGTCTGAAAACCCACCCTAAGTGTCTCTACTGATAGCTTGATTGTGTGTTTCCAGAAGCAGAGCTGTGCCTTGGCATTCTCCCACCACATGAATCAGGCCAATGTTCTGAGTAGCACCAAAGACTCACTTGAATTTCAGTGTCTGTAGTTGCATTCCATCTGTTCAGTCTCAGTGTACAAATTCCACGGAGCCTTCAACAACCAGGCTATCTGACGAGAGAAGGGTGAATGCTGCAGCGATCCTTTTAGAATGCAGGGAGGCTGGCTCCCCAGAATCTGTGTCAAAGAGAGAAGTTCAAGTGCTTGCACAGACGACAGGGGAGACTGTGATGTTAATCTCCTAGATAGAATAAATTTTTCCAAATGGCTCAGGCCGGAAATCAAGCCAGTTATCACATGACAATATCGGAGGCACCCTGACATATTCTTCTGACTGAACCTGTTCTCACATTGAACGTATCTGAGTGTGTGGGTAACATGAGACCCTGGATTATTAACGTACCGAGAAGGATCTCATTCATGACCAGCCCTGTCTCTATATAATTACAGAAAATCAATTCCACCATGAGGAGGAAGAAGACCAGGACCAGGCATGCCCCAGGTAACTCTGATGAATCATGGGTTGTTATTTCAGTGGTTAAACTGAAGGATTGCATCTCGAGGAAAAAATAGAAATGGCCGAACATATCTATTGCATCCATTCTTCAATTACAAAGTATCTCTTTTAACTTTGATGTATGTCTTCACCGTGTAACACGGTTACGTTCCTTTTATTGACCCCTCCGTTTCAATAACCTGCAGTCAGTTGAACTTTGTGAACTAATCCTTCACAGGGATTCTCCGCATTCCCCTCTTCTCTTTTTGGTAAAACCAGAGTGAGAGGCATATCTGCCTCTAACTCTTTGGTGTTACCACATTGAGGATATATTATAGGAAAAGAACACCTCCTGTCACAGTAGTTAGAGAAAGAGACACTGAAGACACAAGATGTCTCCATTTTGAAGATGCCTTTTAACACCCGCGTTCACTTGGTCAGTGAAGGTAGTATCGACAACATTTACGTAAATGTGTTGAAGTCACCTTTAGGATTATCCATGCAGGCTGTGAGTCATGACTTCCACACTAGTTCAGGTTGTTGCTCAGAAGCTTAGTTCTGTGGCCACTGCCCTGAGCACCTTCCGTTCTCTATATCTACTGCCCCCACAGCACCACACTGCCGCCTGAAACAGGAGCAGAGTTGTTGCTGTCAAAAATTGGTGTGCCCCTTTTTTATGAGTGTAATTCCCAGCTGCCCATCAAAACGGTTAGGATGGTGGGAGGTCCACCTTTCTTGTCTTAATATTCAGATCTCCCCACCCTACCAGGTTCAGCAGGGAGCTGCCAGTGGTGGAAGTGCAGGACAACCCATGGGACTCAATGGATGAATGCTGTATGATTTCCTCAGCATTTCCTGGCCTGTCTGACCCCCACGGGAATTCTAGGAGGGCTGACATTCACTCTTTCCAAGATCTGGACATCTGTTCTCCTCTGGAAGCCGCTCGTGAGTCCTCCACTGTCCATGTGATAAAGCTCCAACTGGCCTCCCAAGTTGCCCCGCTATTTTTGGTATCCAACCTCTGGTTCCGCTGAGATGTGTCATCGCTGTGTAGAAGCCCGCTAGACATAGGGATCTGAGTCAGGCCCCAGGATAGACTTTTCACCATAGACATCAGGTGAGTCAGGGACCTACCGTTTGTTCCGCATCTCCGGCCATGCTTACGGCTCCTGACAGAAGTTAGGACATTGGAGTCAAGGCAGATATGACGAACTCACTCTCAGTTGAGCTGCATATGCAGAGGTGTCTGTCTTTGTTCCTGATTTCCTTTAAATGCCTCTCCTCATCTGCACTGCTCTCCTTTGTAGACCCGAAAAACATCCCTTGAATTTTTGTGCCTGTCCAAAGATGTTGTCAGCCTTACCTGTATCTTTGGATTTGTCATTTCCCTGCTTTCACTGCACCGATCCCCAGTGTCTGTATCCTCTGTGTTGTCTGTCTACACTGAGTCATCGTCGGAGTATTGCACGTCAACGCTTCTACCATCAGCCTCCTTGTATGTTTTCCTCGAAGCAAAGCTGAGCCTGGGCATCGCCCCTCCCCATGCATGGCTCATATGTCTGTGTAGCACAAAGGACTGTACACAATAGATTCCTTTTACTGTGAGGGTTTGCAGATTCCATCCATCAGCCTGGTCTTTGTGTCTAAATTCCCTTAAACCCTCACACCTAGAGCATCTCATACTATACTATAAGGGAATGAGAGTTTGTTCCAGTAAGGTTTTAGAATGCATGTAAGCTGTTCCCCAGAATCTGTGGTAAAACAGATGTTTCACTCTGTACACAGACACTTGAGATGTGGCCCTATCACATTAGGGAGCTCATGCCCAATGGTATAGGAAAGAAAACCAAGGCACAATCCCAAGGTACTACCTGAGGCCTCCAGGAGGATTTCTCTCAGAGTATCCTGCTGCCCCACTAAGGGTAATTATGCCCATGCACTAGTTGTATTGGATACTTAATTTTAACGTACAAATGTTCTGTTTATGTGACTGGACCGGTCTGTATTTGTTTGTAGAAAATCATAATGATCTTTTGGAGGAAGACCAAGACCGGATATGCCCCAGGTAACTCTGAAGAATCATGGGCTTTAATTCAATGGTGACATCTCGTGATCTCAGATCTAGGCAAATCTAGAAAGTGCTAAACGTACCTATTTTACCCATTCAGCCACCCACAAAATCTTCCGTTAGCAGTGTTCTCTGTTTCACTGTGGTACTTCTAGAGGCCCCTTTCTTAATCCCCCCCCAAAAGCAGGAACCTCTTGTCCATTGATGCAGGTATCCTAAGCAGTCACAGGGACACTTTGTATTGGATCCATCCAAAATGCCCATCTGTCGCTGCTGGTTTCGCATTATGATGATGGCAGGAATTCATGGCAAGGGAAGTGTTTAGGAAAACGAAAATTCATGTCTCAGTATTTAGACAAGTAGGCCTTGGACATACGAGCTTTCTAGGAATCTACAATGCTGCCAATCTGGGGTTGTCTTGGTGATTTCTGTAAATTTCAACAAAATGTATGCAAAAGTGTTGATGCCGGTTTTATTGTTTTCTGAGTGTGCTATGTGTTGTGACTGTTGTGCACAGGGCTGGTTCAGGCTCCTTCCCTTAAGCTCCCATTCTGTCCATGCTCTGAGCACCTCCTGCTCTCGCTCCCTCCCCGCCTCCGTGATCTCTCCCCAGTGCAGCCACACTCTGGCCCCAGATAGAGGCAGAATGGTTCATCTCCCTTGATGGGGACTTCCCATTGGTTTCCTGTGACCAGTCCCTCCTCCCTGCCACCAAAACCAGCTGGGACTCCGTGTTGACTCAACCTTCTCGTTGCATCTCCTGTCCTCCCTGTAACACCAGGTTCCCCAGGGAGCTGCCAGTAGCAGAAGAGAATGAAGTCCCACAGGACTCACTGGACGAATGTTGTTTGACTTCTTCAGTTGGCCATGACCTGCCAGACACCTGGAGGCCGTATACAAGTGCCTCATCCATATTTGATACTCTGGAAACTTTCTTGGGTCTGGATGTAGATGGTAAGTACTCCCACGTGAGGGGCACAAGGTTCCTGGGGCGGGGGCTCCAAGGAAGCCTGTCTTCTCTGTATCCAACCACCTAAATAGGCTGAGACATGCACCCGTGGCAACAGGCCCTGTAGACTCAAACTGGTTTGAACTTTGCCCTTGGAGTTAATTTTGAAAACACTGGGACACCTGGGTGTTTCAGTTGGTTATGCATCCAGCTCTTGATGTCCACTCAGATCTTCATCTCAGGGTTGTGAGTTCAAGCCCCAGGTTAAGCTCCACACTGGTTGTGGAGCCTACTTCAAAAAAAAAAAAAGTGTGTTTTGAATCAGACAAATTTCCTTTCCTTCTGTCTCAGACTACCCTCTGTCACCCGGCCCCCTCACAAGGGCAGGCTGTTGGTACCAAGTCAGGTTGGAGAGGAGAAATGGAGGGAAAAGGGCAAAAACTCAGCCACCACTATCTCACCTGGAGACATCTGGGTCACAGACCTCTTTTTATTTCTTGCAAGAAGAATTCTGTGCTACCCATGAAATTCTGTTGCCAGTTCTATTTCCTGTGTGCTTCCTGCAAAGTCTCTGGCTCTCCACACAGGTTTCCAGTCAGCTCCATATTTGTAGCATCGGAAATCAGCATTTGTTGCTGATTTTAAAGTTTTTGCTCCTGGGGTGCCTACGTTCCTCTGGAGCATATAGATCGAAAATCCTCAGCCTCGAATCCTGTCTGTACACCATGGTTTCAGTGAAGCCAGAGCCCTAGCCCCGGTTTTCCATCCTCCACGGATGGCGTGCTTTTTACCCTTCCTGCAGCGTCAGTGACTTTTCCCCCATGTGGATATGTTTTCAGTCAAGTGTCTGCTCAGTGGCATAATGTCCTATCAATGATCAATGGCCCGTGCACCTGACGTGGGTGTGGCCTCATTCAGGAGCAAAGCAGAGTTGTTCCCCTCTCCAGATTCTTCAGAAAATGCTGCCTGCTGAGCCAGACCCCTTTGGGGCCACACTCTCACAGGAGTGCAGGCTAAAACCCAATTTCCCTTTCTTCCCACTCAGGGTATTTTTCGGCCTTCCCTTCTGGGAGAAGCATTGGCATCGTTAGGAGTCTTTCTTTGCTCATCAAATCACTTTGAAGGAGCAGCAAGGAGTATAAGATGTTCCTTGCCGTGTCAATGTTGTATAGTGAAATTGGCCGTGAAACGATTTGTCCCTCACCTTATTTGGTCAGTAACAGCCTTTCCACACTAGGACCACTTTCTCCCCTGTTTCCTATCCCTCTCCGAGGGGTAAGGAAGCCAAGGCTTCCTAGGGGTTACAGCAATTCAGGAAGCAGAAATGAAACACAGAGTTATTTACTCTTGTGCTCTACCATGCCCCTTCCCGTGCCCACTCAGCAGCACCTCTATTTCTCTGGAAGCATCGGGTCCTCACAGGGACACTCTCGAGTCCATGTGGCATCTCCTGTGACAGCTGAGGGTGCTGAGCCTCAGCAAGGTCACGTCACTTGCCCAAGACTTCTGGCCAGTGGGTAGTGGGACATCAGACTCACCAGATCAGGCTGTCCATTGATCTCAACTCAGTCCTGTCAGGGAGTAGGTGGGGATGGAGCTGACACTTTCATCTCTGCTTTTGTACCAAATTATTTGAAACAGTTGTGAATGTAAACAAAAATGTTGCAAGACTGTCCCAAAGACCCCTGTGACTCAGCCATGCATCTGCCAACCCCTACCCTGTATGTCACTCTGTGGTGTAAGCAGAACCAGCGGCTCGTCCAGCCCCTCTGCGAGATCAAGGTCTCAAAGAGGCTCTCCATCCCAAAGCAATCAGGGCTGAGAGGTCCCCAGGCTTTTCTGTTTTCACCAGGGGTCCCATGGAGGCTCCTCACTTGGCTGCCTGTCACCCTTGCAAGGCTGCAGATTCCCTCAGAGATGCTGACGGCCAAGTGTGGGTTCCCATGGGCAGTGGGATGAGAAAGGTTCAGACACATGTCTCAGAAGGCAGGTGTGTGTGATACGGCCTTCCATTCACCCTGGACCATGGGGGCAACGTTCAGCCACGTGGATGGGCTGAGATGAGTGAATGCAGCGTCTATATTATACACGGCCCGTCCAGGGTAGGGGTTCTGACGGCAGCGTGTGATCAGTGTGCATAGGCTGTGATTCCAGCAACAGGGCCACAGGAGGGCTACTCAGGCCCATCCTGCCTGCACAGGGAGAACCCTTGTAGAAACAGGCCAATCTCATGGAAGTGCCAACCTTAGCTTTCATCCAGGGCTTTTCCCCACTAGCCAAACTAAAAATAGTGGACGGTCCTTCAGAGTTTGATAAAATATTTTCCCTTTTCTTCTGCATGTGCAAAGCACATTGTTTGAGTAGATTAAATGAACCCTGGTAGTTGAGAAAAGACCCATAAAAGAACGCGAGGAAATTAGGAGTCATAACTTTAAGCACACTTAGACCTTCATTCAAGATAACATTTGAGAATGGGGAACCTGGTTTTGACAACTCCTTCTCCAACCAGATTTGCTAATTGCAGATGATTTAGCCTTTCCCCCAGTAGGAAGTATCATAAAGTCACATGACATGTCCTAAATTGTGCTTAACAATGACTGGTGACAGTGTGCCTCGAGGAATGATGGAAGGCCTACCCATCTGAGAGACGTGCTTGGGGCAGAAGCCCTGGGAGCTGGGGAGGCACCTGGTGTGGGGTGGGGAGAAGTGATTCTGGAGGACAGAGAGGGACCAGAGGACCAAGCGACCCCAGAGGCCGGGTGAGGAGTGGAGAGTATGTGCAGCAGAGAGGGGACTGAGCGTTCCGCAGCACGGTGGGCGTTTGGGAGGACAGGACTTGCGGGCGTTGCAAGCGCAGGCAGGAAAGAGCAGATAGAAGGAGGTGGGAGAACGCACGGTGAGAGGAGATACAGGGCGTTGCCAGGGAGGCTAACACAGTCACAGACTCATGGAATCGTTTGTAGTGACAGATGAAAAGACTAGGGAGAATGAGATGCACACAAGGGACCAGGAATCATGGCAGGGAGCCGCCAGGCCCCGCTGAGGCTGACCTGCTCTGGCGAGAGGCTGTGGCACGTCTCTGGTTAGCCCCCTTTCTGAGAACACGGACTCCCTTCACAGTCGCAATCTGAGCGGGTTTGATTACGGAGTGCGGTCCACACCTCACTGAGGGGTGTGTGATGCGAGGACTGGGTGCTGTATGCCCTCCCTGAAGACCCACAAGTCTGATCCTATAGTACTTCTGGCCTGGAAGTTTCCAAAGGGACTCAGACCGCTGCTACGTTACTCAGAGCTGTTAGCCCCTCCTCCAATGGCAATAGAATATATCGCATACAGATGTGTGGGTGGGGGGAAAGCAATCAGATATTGCAGATAAGAAACCTCAAAAGGCTCCAGAGCTGTGAAATGTTCCCATAACTTGGTCCGTGGTCCCGTCTCTAGTGGTACCTAAAGCATCTAGAGGTACCCTTCGCAACTCCGTTCTCTAGTGGTACCTGAAGCCTGGAGGTCGAACTTGTTTCCCTGTTCGTTTTCTTGAGGGGGAAACAACCGACAACTCCTTCTCCACATGCCCTGAGGCCTCTCTAGGATCTTCTCCCTAGGCTGTAGGACCAAGGTTACTACTAACTGAATGATAGGCATGAACTCATGTGCCCATCCAAAGGCCCGGTGGCGTCAAGGGGGTATTTTCACCTCAGGGACTTTGCTGGCTTGGAACTTGCCATCCCAGCATCCCCAGGCTGGGACATAATGGTGACATCTCCTTCATACATATCATGTGTGCCTTTGTGCTTGCTCACAGTGTGGTCTTAAAGGCAGACGGGGACGTCAGACATGGGTGGTCTGGGAGTGCTCAGCTAAGGAGCCCGGGGATTGAGCCCATTGAGATCTCTTCTTGCTTCAGCTCCGATGCAGGCTCCCTGTCACCAAGGGCCATCAAGCGGAAACTGGACTTTCCAAAGGGCAGAGGTGCAGACTTCAGGAGCACGGACACAGCCAAGCACCCAGGTGGCCAATATTCTGCCACTGCAGTTGGACCAGCAGTTGGATTGTGGTGACAACAGAGCCAGGCTCGGCCTCTCCTGCACCCTCGGGAGCCTGGACGCCGAGTTGGGTCCTGGGAACCAATGGCCGCCCTTCCAAGGTGAGTGGGGACAGGAGTAGGCCGTTCTGGTCCCCGCATTGGTCATCACCGGCTCATGGCTGGAGGCCGCAGTGGGGTGAGGTCGAACCCCACGATGCTCCAATACAGCGAGGTGAGCAAGAGCCTGTGTTTAGTGGCAGCTGTGTCCCAGGGCCTGGGCTTGCGACTTCCTGGCTGTTTAACTTAGTCATCTTCTTACGTATTGTCCCCTCGGTCCCCTCATCAGAACCTGTGCAGATGGTATCTCCGTTCCATCAATGCTGGGAGCATGAAACCACATCGTTGCTAGGGGGGCTGATTCAACAACAATTGCTTGATAACATCTATGAATTTGTCATGTCTAATTTTGGGGTCTCTGTGGTGCTTGCACACTTGGAAAATGGTGTCAGGGCATGATTCATGGGGCTGGAGCGGTTCCTACTGGCCCCACTTCCCCGGAGCCCATCTCCACTGGCTTTCTCAGGAAGGCTCCTGTGCCCGGTTTTCTCTCCGTCAGCATCTCCAAGCCCATCTTCTCTGTTTGGCGCTCACATTCACAATAGAAATACTGGTCTCCGGCTTATTTCTGTTTTTTCCCTTTTCTAAACAAATAAGGGGCCACTTTCTTACACAAAGTGCACATGTCACTCTCTCCTCTGATCCTCCGTCTAGTTCGTCATCTCCCCTCATTCCTGGGGCCTCGTTCCCAGCTTCCTGCTCATCAGAATCCGCCTCTGCTCGGATTTCCTGACATCTGAGCTTTTCCACCCTCCCCTGGGTCGTGTCTTCCTTACCCTCCCACACTCAGTGTCCCTTCCTGGAGCCTGGGGTGACCCGGGACTCCTATGTCAGGCGCCGAACTACCTGAGAATTGGGGAGGCGCCGTTCCCACGTGGCGGAGACATAAGCAGCAGCTCGGTGGCACCAGGGAGAGGCCCTCGAGAAAGAGCTCAGTGAGTGTTCGGGGATGCACAGCCCCAACAAGGGCCTTTGAACGGAACCTACTTACCGTCTTCCCCCTTGAGCCTCTCTGTCACTTCTCCTTGTCGCCCACGGTCCGGGTCCCGACTCACCTCGCTGGCTCACATCCAGGGATAGAGAGAAAGTGCTGCCTAAAACTATTCCATCCATTCAGTCAATAGCAGAATATGCCCTTTAACCATGTCATCTATTTTCATGTGGTAGTTGTGTAGGTGTCACTTTCTTACTCCCTTTCATGTTGAATAACCTACAGAGAGTGGACACACATGAATTGACCATACCCAGGGATTCCGGTAATCAGCTGTTTTCTCCTGTGTGGTTAAAACCAAAGTGAGATGCGTATTAACTTTGTGTCTGTTTGACATCATCATGTTGGAGGATTTTGGATAGCAAGAGAGGAAATTGAAGAATAAATGCATGTCCCATCAAAATATTGAGAAAATATTCCTTGGAGTCAGAATGTCTGAGAGGCAGTAAGGCCTCAGGATATTTAGTCCCTTGGACACTGCATGTACAAGTCGATGCAACGTATGCAGAAGGGTTGAAGCCACTTGTTTTGATAACCTCTGTGTGCTGGGAGTCATAATTATGACATGAGTATGACAGGGATGTTTTAGTCACCTCCTCCGTCACCTGGTTATGAGGCCAGTGCACAGAATATCTCCTGCTCTGTCTCCCACTGCTCCTCATATCGGAGGCCACACTCTGCTCCTTATATAGGGGGATAGTATTTTCCCTCCAAGGGGACAGCCCCATTGCTTTCTGGGACCACTCGCTATCACACCCATCAACACCAGCTAGGAAGCCATGGTGTCTGATCCTCCTGGTTTGATCTTCTATCATTGTTGTCTCCCCCGGCATAGCATGGAGCCCCAGGATGTTGAAAAGAAGGAATTCCTACAGGACACAGTGGATGAATGTGTTTTGGCTCCTTCAAATGTGCAAGAAAGGCGTGACAGCGGCCAGTCTTACCATGATGGCAAATTCCTATTTGATGAACCTGAATTTGGGTCTACTCTGGATATGGCCTATGAATGCTCCCATTCCAAAGGGGCTATAACTCCACGTGGTCCCCCAGGTGGTGTCCATATTCCTTGTTCCTCACACCCTGCCAGACTCATACACCTCTCCATCCCAGGCCCACGAGGTCACTGCCAGACCTCCTAATTATGAATTCAGCTCGTGTCCTCTCTTCCAAGGCTCTAATTTCCATTCATGAAACATGCCCCTGAATTTGGGTGCCTGCCAAGGCTGTTGGCAGCCTTTTCTATATCTCTGGAGATGGCACTCCCCTGGTTCACGCTCTTCACTTCGTCTAGGTCTTCATTTGTCTTATCTCATCTCAAGTCAGCTGAGAACCCGAACTGGACCACTGCTATGGGACAGTGTATGTTTCTCTGGAGCAATGGAGGGTCCTGAAACTTCCCTACCCCATGAGTGTCCCCTGTTTCTTTGTAGCTTTCAAGATTGTTCTGATTTGATGGCGTGTAGAATCCATTCATTGGTTTAATCTGCATGGCTGATTCCTCTAAACCATGCACCTGTTGGAATTTCAGATGGAAAAAGCCTCAATATTGCAGCAACTGTCTAGGAAGCAGCCAGGGAGTTCCCCCAGGATCTCTGAGAAACAGAATCGGTTTGTTTGCCTAGACTCAAGATTTAGGATGCTATGAGGATGGCTTGTTTTATCAGGGATATTGGTTTAATGACTCAAGAGTACCATCCCAATTTTTGCCCGCGAGGCCTTACCTAAGCGCTCCTGGATGTTTACACTCACAGTTGCCTGGTATTGCTGTGCTTATATGTCAGTCCTGTGCTATGCAGGATATAGGAGTGGGCATCTGTGAAGGCGAATGTGCTTAACGTAATTCTTTCTCTTCATTATTTGCAGAAGACCGAACTGATCAGGAGGGTCTGGGAAGACAAGAGCCGGCTGCCCCCAGGTAATTCTGGACACTCGGGGGCTGGGGATTCAAAAGTGGCATCCGGGGAGAAGCAGAAAGTGCTGACGAGCACGGTATTATCCATGCGGTCCAGGACAAATTACCAGTTTCACAATGTTCTCTGTCTTCACCGTTGTACTGGGATTGTTTCCCATTTCTTAATGACTTCTCGAGTTGAGTAAGCCACAGTCCGCTGACCCGGGTGAATGAATATGTCACAGGGACCACGGTGCTTGCTCATTCTTGTGTGCTTTAGAGAGCCATGCACATCTGCTCTCTGTCTTTAGATTTCGTGTGGACAAGTGTTCATAACATTAAAATATCATAGCAAGTAGACAAACATGTTCTATGATGCCACAAGGTTGAGAGAAAGAGGGCTTCCTGGCATGAGATTTCTGTGACAGTCCACTGCCCCCAGAGCTGCCCGTGCTTGGCCACTACATGCAGAACTCAATGCCATTTGCATGGAAGGGGAAAGGCCACCATTGTGGGACTCGTGTGGTATGAGTCATAAGTGGAAGGCACAGAGATAATTCAGTCTCTTTCGCCAGAAGCTTGCTATTTGGCCCGTGCACGAGCACTTATTTTCCTTTCGAACAGCTGCCCCTGTGTGAAACACAACGTGTCCCACGAAAACAAGAATCGTTTCTCTTCTTAATGGGTCCTTCCCCTCTTTGCTTTCTTGACCACTCCCTTCCGCCTTGCATCAAAGCCTGACAGGACTTATGACTTCAGATCCCTCTTAGGTTAATCTTCACTTGTCCCTACCCTGCAGGCTCAGCAGACAGCTGGTAGAGGTGGTACAGCAGGACGTCTCAAGGGACTCTCAGGATGAACACTACTTGACATACTCAGTTCTTCCCGACCTGTCTGACTCCTACTGGCCTTACAGGAGCACCAACATCTTCCTACCCGAGGAACTGGAAGTCTGTTCCTCTCTGGAAGTGACCAGTGAGTACTCCATTGTCCAGGTGATCAAGCTCCACCTGGACACCCACAAAGATCTCCTGTTCTTTGTACCCCAGACCTCTGCTGTGCCGAGAGAGGTCATCCCTGTGGGCAGGCCCTGTAGAGACAAACTGATCTGCACTGGGCTCTAGGATTGAGTTTTAAGCACAGACATCAGGTGGGCGAGGCACATTTGCTCTCTTCTTAGTCCCAGGGCATGCCCATGTTACCTTGAATTCTCTGTCACTTCGTTGTTGGGCCAAGGCAGGCACGACAAGCTCAACTCACCTCAGCAACACGACCATAAAACCTGTCTGTCAGACCTAATTTGGATGAAATGTCTCTTTTCACCTCTAATAAGCTCTATGTTTCATCTCGGAGGTGGGTCCGTTAAGAATCTGTGCCTGCCGCAGTCACTTGGCATTCTTGTCCAGGGTTAACTGGTTTTGCTATTCTTAGCCCCATTCTCTGTCTCCTTTAGGTTGGCTTGTCTTCCTAAACAGTTGTCTGAAAACCCACCCTAAGTGTCTCTACTGATAGCTTGATTGTGTGTTTCCAGAAGCAGAGCTGTGCCTTGGCATTCTCCCACCACATGAAACAGGCCAATGTTCTGAGTAGCACCAAAGACTCACTTGAATTTCAGTGTCTGTAGTTGCATTCCATCTGTTCAGTCTCAGTGTACAAATTCCACGGAGCCTTCAACAACCAGGCTATCTGACGAGAGAAGGGTGAATGCTGCAGCGATCCTTTTAGAATGCAGGGAGGCTGGCTCCCCAGAATCTGTGTCAAAGAGAGAAGTTCAAGTGCTTGCACAGACGACAGGGGAGACTGTGATGTTAATCTCCTAGATAGAATAAATTTTTCCAAATGGCTCAGGCCGGAAATCAAGCCAGTTATCACATGACAATATCGGAGGCACCCTGACATATTCTTCTGACTGAACCTGTTCTCACATTGAACGTATCTGAGTGTGTGGGTAACATGAGACCCTGGATTATTAACGTACCGAGAAGGATCTCATTCATGACCAGCCCTGTCTCTATATAATTACAGAAAATCAATTCCACCATGAGGAGGAAGAAGACCAGGACCAGGCATGCCCCAGGTAACTCTGATGAATCATGGGTTGTTATTTCAGTGGTTAAACTGAAGGATTGCATCTCGAGGAAAAAATAGAAATGGCCGAACATATCTATTGCATCCATTCTTCAATTACAAAGTATCTCTTTTAACTTTGATGTATGTCTTCACCGTGTAACACGGTTACGTTCCTTTTATTGACCCCTCCATTTCAATAACCTGCAGTCAGTTGAACTTTGTGAACTAATCCTTCACAGGGATTCTCCGCATTCCCCTCTTCTCTTTTTGGTAAAACCAGAGTGAGAGGCATATCTGCCTCTAACTCTTTGGTGTTACCACATTGAGGATATATTATAGGAAAAGAACACCTCCTGTCACAGTAGTTAGAGAAAGAGACACTGAAGACACAAGATGTCTCCATTTTGAAGATGCCTTTTAACACCCGCGTTCACTTGGTCAGTGAAGGTAGTATCGACAACATTTACGTAAATGTGTTGAAGTCACCTTTAGGATTATCCATGCAGGCTGTGAGTCATGACTTCCACACTAGTTCAGGTTGTTGCTCAGAAGCTTAGTTCTGTGGCCACTGCCCTGAGCACCTTCCGTTCTCTATATCTACTGCCCCCACAGCACCACACTGCCGCCTGAAACAGGAGCAGAGTTGTTGCTGTCAAAAATTGGTGTGCCCCTTTTTTATGAGTGTAATTCCCAGCTGCCCATCAAAACGGTTAGGATGGTGGGAGGTCCACCTTTCTTGTCTTAATATTCAGATCTCCCCACCCTACCAGGTTCAGCAGGGAGCTGCCAGTGGTGGAAGTGCAGGACAACCCATGGGACTCAATGGATGAATGCTGTATGATTTCCTCAGCATTTCCTGGCCTGTCTGACCCCCACGGGAATTCTAGGAGGGCTGACATTCACTCTTTCCAAGATCTGGACATCTGTTCTCCTCTGGAAGCCGCTCGTGAGTCCTCCACTGTCCATGTGATAAAGCTCCAACTGGCCTCCCAAGTTGCCCCGCTATTTTTGGTATCCAACCTCTGGTTCCGCTGAGATGTGTCATCGCTGTGTAGAAGCCCGCTAGACATAGGGATCTGAGTCAGGCCCCAGGATAGACTTTTCACCATAGACATCAGGTGAGTCAGGGACCTACCGTTTGTTCCGCATCTCCGGCCATGCTTACGGCTCCTGACAGAAGTTAGGACATTGGAGTCAAGGCAGATATGACGAACTCACTCTCAGTTGAGCTGCATATGCAGAGGTGTCTGTCTTTGTTCCTGATTTCCTTTAAATGCCTCTCCTCATCTGCACTGCTCTCCTTTGTAGACCCGAAAAACATCCCTTGAATTTTTGTGCCTGTCCAAAGATGTTGTCAGCCTTACCTGTATCTTTGGATTTGTCATTTCCCTGCTTTCACTGCACCGATCCCCAGTGTCTGTATCCTCTGTGTTGTCTGTCTACACTGAGTCATCGTCGGAGTATTGCACGTCAACGCTTCTACCATCAGCCTCCTTGTATGTTTTCCTCGAAGCAAAGCTGAGCCTGGGCATCGCCCCTCCCCATGCATGGCTCATATGTCTGTGTAGCACAAAGGACTGTACACAATAGATTCCTTTTGCTGTGAGGGTTTGCAGATTCCATCCATCAGCCTGGTCTTTGTGTCTAAATTCCCTTAAACCCTCACACCTAGAGCATCTCATACTATACTATAAGGGAATGAGAGTTTGTTCCAGTAAGGTTTTAGAATGCATGTAAGCTGTTCCCCAGAATCTGTGGTAAAACAGATGTTTCACTCTGTACACAGACACTTGAGATGTGGCCCTATCACATTAGGGAGCTCATGCCCAATGGTATAGGAAAGAAAACCAAGGCACAATCCCAAGGTACTACCTGAGGCCTCCAGGAGGATTTCTCTCAGAGTATCCTGCTGCCCCACTAAGGGTAATTATGCCCATGCACTAGTTGTATTGGATACTTAATTTTAACGTACAAATGTTCTGTTTATGTGACTGGACCGGTCTGTATTTGTTTGTAGAAAATCATAATGATCTTTTGGAGGAAGACCAAGACCGGATATGCCCCAGGTAACTCTGAAGAATCATGGGCTTTAATTCAATGGTGACATCTCGTGATCTCAGATCTAGGCAAATCTAGAAAGTGCTAAACGTACCTATTTTACCCATTCAGCCACCCACAAAATCTTCCGTTAGCAGTGTTCTCTGTTTCACTGTGGTACTTCTAGAGGCCCCTTTCTTAATCCCCCCCCAAAAGCAGGAACCTCTTGTCCATTGATGCAGGTATCCTAAGCAGTCACAGGGACACTTTGTATTGGATCCATCCAAAATGCCCATCTGTCGCTGCTGGTTTCGCATTATGATGATGGCAGGAATTCATGGCAAGGGAAGTGTTTAGGAAAACGAAAATTCATGTCTCAGTATTTAGACAAGTAGGCCTTGGACATACGAGCTTTCTAGGAATCTACAATGCTGCCAATCTGGGGTTGTCTTGGTGATTTCTGTAAATTTCAACAAAATGTATGCAAAAGTGTTGATGCCGGTTTTATTGTTTTCTGAGTGTGCTATGTGTTGTGACTGTTGTGCACAGGGCTGGTTCAGGCTCCTTCCCTTAAGCTCCCATTCTGTCCATGCTCTGAGCACCTCCTGCTCTCACTCCCTCCCCGCCTCCGTGATCTCTCCCCAGTGCAGCCACACTCTGGCCCCAGATAGAGGCAGAATGGTTCATCTCCCTTGATGGGGACTTCCCATTGGTTTCCTGTGACCAGTCCCTCCTCCCTGCCACCAAAACCAGCTGGGACTCCGTGTTGACTCAACCTTCTCGTTGCATCTCCTGTCCTCCCTGTAACACCAGGTTCCCCAGGGAGCTGCCAGTAGCAGAAGAGAATGAAGTCCCACAGGACTCACTGGACGAATGTTGTTTGACTTCTTCAGTTGGCCATGACCTGCCAGACACCTGGAGGCCGTATACAAGTGCCTCATCCATATTTGATACTCTGGAAACTTTCTTGGGTCTGGATGTAGATGGTAAGTACTCCCACGTGAGGGGCACAAGGTTCCTGGGGCGGGGGCTCCAAGGAAGCCTGTCTTCTCTGTATCCAACCACCTAAATAGGCTGAGACATGCACCCGTGGCAACAGGCCCTGTAGACTCAAACTGGTTTGAACTTTGCCCTTGGAGTTAATTTTGAAAACACTGGGACACCTGGGTGTTTCAGTTGGTTATGCATCCAGCTCTTGATGTCCACTCAGATCTTCATCTCAGGGTTGTGAGTTCAAGCCCCAGGTTAAGCTCCACACTGGTTGTGGAGCCTACTTCAAAAAAAAAAAAAAGTGTGTTTTGAATCAGACAAATTTCCTTTCCTTCTGTCTCAGACTACCCTCTGTCACCCGGCCCCCTCACAAGGGCAGGCTGTTGGTACCAAGTCAGGTTGGAGAGGAGAAATGGAGGGAAAAGGGCAAAAACTCAGCCACCACTATCTCACCTGGAGACATCTGGGTCACAGACCTCTTTTTATTTCTTGCAAGAAGAATTCTGTGCTACCCATGAAATTCTGTTGCCAGTTCTATTTCCTGTGTGCTTCCTGCAAAGTCTCTGGCTCTCCACACAGGTTTCCAGTCAGCTCCATATTTGTAGCATCGGAAATCAGCATTTGTTGCTGATTTTAAAGTTTTTGCTCCTGGGGTGCCTACGTTCCTCTGGAGCATATAGATCGAAAATCCTCAGCCTCGAATCCTGTCTGTACACCATGGTTTCAGTGAAGCCAGAGCCCTAGCCCCGGTTTTCCATCCTCCACGGATGGCGTGCTTTTTACCCTTCCTG
Source organism: Eumetopias jubatus (assembly GCF_037043125.1). Taxonomy (NCBI): domain Eukaryota; kingdom Metazoa; phylum Chordata; class Mammalia; order Carnivora; family Otariidae; genus Eumetopias; species Eumetopias jubatus. Next base: position 551,264 of record NW_028274872.1, read on the forward strand.
CAGCGTCAGTGACTTTTCCCCCATGTGGATATGTTTTCAGTCAAGTGTCTGCTCAGTGGCATAATGTCCTATCAATGATCAATGGCCCGTGCACCTGACGTGGGTGTGGCCTCATTCAGGAGCAAAGCAGAGTTGTTCCCCTCTCCAGATTCTTCAGAAAATGCTGCCTGCTGAGCCAGACCCCTTTGGGGCCACACTCTCACAGGAGTGCAGGCTAAAACCCAATTTCCCTTTCTTCCCACTCAGGGTATTTTTCGGCCTTCCCTTCTGGGAGAAGCATTGGCATCGTTAGGAGTCTTTCTTTGCTCATCAAATCACTTTGAAGGAGCAGCAAGGAGTATAAGATGTTCCTTGCCGTGTCAATGTTGTATAGTGAAATTGGCCGTGAAACGATTTGTCCCTCACCTTATTTGGTCAGTAACAGCCTTTCCACACTAGGACCACTTTCTCCCCTGTTTCCTATCCCTCTCCGAGGGGTAAGGAAGCCAAGGCTTCCTAGGGGTTACAGCAATTCAGGAAGCAGAAATGAAACACAGAGTTATTTACTCTTGTGCTCTACCATGCCCCTTCCCGTGCCCACTCAGCAGCACCTCTATTTCTCTGGAAGCATCGGGTCCTCACAGGGACACTCTCGAGTCCATGTGGCATCTCCTGTGACAGCTGAGGGTGCTGAGCCTCAGCAAGGTCACGTCACTTGCCCAAGACTTCTGGCCAGTGGGTAGTGGGACATCAGACTCACCAGATCAGGCTGTCCATTGATCTCAACTCAGTCCTGTCAGGGAGTAGGTGGGGATGGAGCTGACACTTTCATCTCTGCTTTTGTACCAAATTATTTGAAACAGTTGTGAATGTAAACAAAAATGTTGCAAGACTGTCCCAAAGACCCCTGTGACTCAGCCATGCATCTGCCAACCCCTACCCTGTGTGTCACTCTGTGGTGTAAGCAGAACCAGCGGCTCGTCCAGCCCCTCTGCGAGATCAAGGTCTCAAAGAGGCTCTCCATCCCAAAGCAATCAGGGCTGAGAGGTCCCCAGGCTTTTCTGTTTTCACCAGGGGTCCCATGGAGGCTCCTCACTTGGCTGCCTGTCACCCTTGCAAGGCTGCACATTCCCTCAGAGATGCTGACGGCCAAGTGTGGGTTCCCATGGGCAGTGGGATGAGAAAGGTTCAGACACATGTCTCAGAAGGCAGGTGTGTGTGATACGGCCTTCCATTCACCCTGGACCATGGGGGCAACGTTCAGCCACGTGGATGGGCTGAGATGAGTGAATGCAGCGTCTATATTATACACGGCCCGTCCAGGGTAGGGGTTCTGACGGCAGCGTGTGATCAGTGTGCATAGGCTGTGATTCCAGCAACAGGGCCGCAGGAGGGCTACTCAGGCCCATCCTGCCTGCACAGGGAGAACCCTTGTAGAAACAGGCCAATCTCATGGAAGTGCCAACCTTAGCTTTCATCCAGGGCTTTTCCCCACTAGCCAAACTAAAAATAGTGGACGGTCCTTCAGAGTTTGATAAAATATTTTCCCTTTTCTTCTGCATGTGCAAAGCACATTGTTTGAGTAGATTAAATGAACCCTGGTAGTTGAGAAAAGACCCATAAAAGAACGCGAGGAAATTAGGAGTCATAACTTTAAGCACACTTAGACCTTCATTCAAGATAACATTTGAGAATGGGGAACCTGGTTTTGACAACTCCTTCTCCAACCAGATTTGCTAATTGCAGATGATTTAGCCTTTCCCCCAGTAGGAAGTATCATAAAGTCACATGACATGTCCTAAATTGTGCTTAACAATGACTGGTGACAGTGTGCCTCGAGGAATGATGGAAGGCCTACCCATCTGAGAGACGTGCTTGGGGCAGAAGCCCTGGGAGCTGGGGAGGCACCTGGTGTGGGGTGGGGAGAAGTGATTCTGGAGGACAGAGAGGGACCAGAGGACCAAGCGACCCCAGAGGCCGGGTGAGGAGTGGAGAGTATGTGCAGCAGAGAGGGGACTGAGCGTTCCCCAGCACGGTGGGCGTTTGGGAGGACAGGACTTGCGGGCGTTGCAAGCGCAGGCAGGAAAGAGCAGATAGAAGGAGGTGGGAGAACGCACGGTGAGAGGAGATACAGGGCGTTGCCAGGGAGGCTAACACAGTCACAGACTCATGGAATCGTTTGTAGTGACAGATGAAAAGACTAGGGAGAATGAGATGCACACAAGGGACCAGGAATCATGGCAGGGAGCCGCCAGGCCCCGCTGAGGCTGACCTGCTCTGGCGAGAGGCTGTGGCACGTCTCTGGTTAGCCCCCTTTCTGAGAACACGGACTCCCTTCACAGTCGCAATCTGAGCGGGTTTGATTACGGAGTGCGGTCCACACCTCACTGAGGGGTGTGTGATGCGAGGACTGGGTGCTGTATGCCCTCCCTGAAGACCCACAAGTCTGATCCTATAGTACTTCTGGCCTGGAAGTTTCCAAAGGGACTCAGACCGCTGCTACGTTACTCAGAGCTGTTAGCCCCTCCTCCAATGGCAATAGAATATATCGCATACAGATGTGTGGGTGGGGGGAAAGCAATCAGATATTGCAGATAAGAAACCTCAAAAGGCTCCAGAGCTGTGAAATGTTCCCATAACTTGGTCCGTGGTCCCGTCTCTAGTGGTACCTAAAGCATCTAGAGGTACCCTTCGCAACTCCGTTCTCTAGTGGTACCTGAAGCCTGGAGGTCGAACTTGTTTCCCTGTTCGTTTTCTTGAGGGGGAAACAACCGACAACTCCTTCTCCACATGCCCTGAGGCCTCTCTAGGATCTTCTCCCTAGGCTGTAGGACCAAGGTTACTACTAACTGAATGATAGGCATGAACTCATGTGCCCATCCAAAGGCCCGGTGGCGTCAAGGGGGTATTTTCACCTCAGGGACTTTGCTGGCTTGGAACTTGCCATCCCAGCATCCCCAGGCTGGGACATAATGGTGACATCTCCTTCATACATATCATGTGTGCCTTTGTGCTTGCTCACAGTGTGGTCTTAAAGGCAGACGGGGACGTCAGACATGGGTGGTCTGGGAGTGCTCAGCTAAGGAGCCCGGGGATTGAGCCCATTGAGATCTCTTCTTGCTTCAGCTCCGATGCAGGCTCCCTGTCACCAAGGGCCATCAAGCGGAAACTGGACTTTCCAAAGGGCAGAGGTGCAGACTTCAGGAGCACGGACACAGCCAAGCACCCAGGTGGCCAATATTCTGCCACTGCAGTTGGACCAGCAGTTGGATTGTGGTGACAACAGAGCCAGGCTCGGCCTCTCCTGCACCCTCGGGAGCCTGGACGCCGAGTTGGGTCCTGGGAACCAATGGCCGCCCTTCCAAGGTGAGTGGGGACAGGAGTAGGCCGTTCTGGTCCCCGCATTGGTCATCACCGGCTCATGGCTGGAGGCCGCAGTGGGGTGAGGTCGAACCCCACGATGCTCCAATACAGCGAGGTGAGCAAGAGCCTGTGTTTAGTGGCAGCTGTGTCCCAGGGCCTGGGCTTGCGACTTCCTGGCTGTTTAACTTAGTCATCTTCTTACGTATTGTCCCCTCGGTCCCCTCATCAGAACCTGTGCAGATGGTATCTCCGTTCCATCAATGCTGGGAGCATGAAACCACATCGTTGCTAGGGGGGCTGATTCAACAACAATTGCTTGATAACATCTATGAATTTGTCATGTCTAATTTTGGGGTCTCTGTGGTGCTTGCACACTTGGAAAATGGTGTCAGGGCATGATTCATGGGGCTGGAGCGGTTCCTACTGGCCCCACTTCCCCGGAGCCCATCTCCACTGGCTTTCTCAGGAAGGCTCCTGTGCCCGGTTTTCTCTCCGTCAGCATCTCCAAGCCCATCTTCTCTGTTTGGCGCTCACATTCACAATAGAAATACTGGTCTCCGGCTTATTTCTGTTTTTTCCCTTTTCTAAACAAATAAGGGGCCACTTTCTTACACAAAGTGCACATGTCACTCTCTCCTCTGATCCTCCGTCTAGTTCGTCATCTCCCCTCATTCCTGGGGCCTCGTTCCCAGCTTCCTGCTCATCAGAATCCGCCTCTGCTCGGATTTCCTGACATCTGAGCTTTTCCACCCTCCCCTGGGTCGTGTCTTCCTTACCCTCCCACACTCAGTGTCCCTTCCTGGAGCCTGGGGTGACCCGGGACTCCTATGTCAGGCGCCGAACTACCTGAGAATTGGGGAGGCGCCGTTCCCACGTGGCGGAGACATAAGCAGCAGCTCGGTGGCACCAGGGAGAGGCCCTCGAGAAAGAGCTCAGTGAGTGTTCGGGGATGCACAGCCCCAACAAGGGCCTTTGAACGGAACCTACTTACCGTCTTCCCCCTTGAGCCTCTCTGTCACTTCTCCTTGTCGCCCACGGTCCGGGTCCCGACTCACCTCGCTGGCTCACATCCAGGGATAGAGAGAAAGTGCTGCCTAAAACTATTCCATCCATTCAGTCAATAGCAGAATATGCCCTTTAACCATGTCATCTATTTTCATGTGGTAGTTGTGTAGGTGTCACTTTCTTACTCCCTTTCATGTTGAATAACCTACAGAGAGTGGACACACATGAATTGACCATACCCAGGGATTCCGGTAATCAGCTGTTTTCTCCTGTGTGGTTAAAACCAAAGTGAGATGCGTATTAACTTTGTGTCTGTTTGACATCATCATGTTGGAGGATTTTGGATAGCAAGAGAGGAAATTGAAGAATAAATGCATGTCCCATCAAAATATTGAGAAAATATTCCTTGGAGTCAGAATGTCTGAGAGGCAGTAAGGCCTCAGGATATTTAGTCCCTTGGACACTGCATGTACAAGTCGATGCAACGTATGCAGAAGGGTTGAAGCCACTTGTTTTGATAACCTCTGTGTGCTGGGAGTCATAATTATGACATGAGTATGACAGGGATGTTTTAGTCACCTCCTCCGTCACCTGGTTATGAGGCCAGTGCACAGAATATCTCCTGCTCTGTCTCCCACTGCTCCTCATATCGGAGGCCACACTCTGCTCCTTATATAGGGGGATAGTATTTTCCCTCCAAGGGGACAGCCCCATTGCTTTCTGGGACCACTCGCTATCACACCCATCAACACCAGCTAGGAAGCCATGGTGTCTGATCCTCCTGGTTTGATCTTCTATCATTGTTGTCTCCCCCGGCATAGCATGGAGCCCCAGGATGTTGAAAAGAAGGAATTCCTACAGGACACAGTGGATGAATGTGTTTTGGCTCCTTCAAATGTGCAAGAAAGGCGTGACAGCGGCCAGTCTTACCGTGATGGCAAATTCCTATTTGATGAACCTGAATTTGGGTCTACTCTGGATATGGCCTATGAATGCTCCCATTCCAAAGGGGCTATAACTCCACGTGGTCCCCCAGGTGGTGTCCATATTCCTTGTTCCTCACACCCTGCCAGACTCATACACCTCTCCATCCCAGGCCCACGAGGTCACTGCCAGACCTCCTAATTATGAATTCAGCTCGTGTCCTCTCTTCCAAGGCTCTAATTTCCATTCATGAAACATGCCCCTGAATTTGGGTGCCTGCCAAGGCTGTTGGCAGCCTTTTCTATATCTCTGGAGATGGCACTCCCCTGGTTCACGCTCTTCACTTCGTCTAGGTCTTCATTTGTCTTATCTCATCTCAAGTCAGCTGAGAACCCGAACTGGACCACTGCTATGGGACAGTGTATGTTTCTCTGGAGCAATGGAGGGTCCTGAAACTTCCCTACCCCATGAGTGTCCCCTGTTTCTTTGTAGCTTTCAAGATTGTTCTGATTTGATGGCGTGTAGAATCCATTCATTGGTTTAATCTGCATGGCTGATTCCTCTAAACCATTCACCTGTTGGAATTTCAGATGGAAAAAGCCTCAATATTGCAGCAACTGTCTAGGAAGCAGCCAGGGAGTTCCCCCAGGATCTCTGAGAAACAGAATCGGTTTGTTTGCCTAGACTCAAGATTTAGGATGCTATGAGGATGGCTTGTTTTATCAGGGATATTGGTTTAATGACTCAAGAGTACCATCCCAATTTTTGCCCGCGAGGCCTTACCTAAGCGCTCCTGGATGTTTACACTCACAGTTGCCTGGTATTGCTGTGCTTATATGTCAGTCCTGTGCTATGCAGGATATAGGAGTGGGCATCTGTGAAGGCGAATGTGCTTAACGTAATTCTTTCTCTTCATTATTTGCAGAAGACCGAACTGATCAGGAGGGTCTGGGAAGACAAGAGCCGGCTGCCCCCAGGTAATTCTGGACACTCGGGGGCTGGGGATTCAAAAGTGGCATCCGGGGAGAAGCAGAAAGTGCTGACGAGCACGGTATTATCCATGCGGTCCAGGACAAATTACCAGTTTCACAATGTTCTCTGTCTTCACCGTTGTACTGGGATTGTTTCCCATTTCTTAATGACTTCTCGAGTTGAGTAAGCCACAGTCCGCTGACCCGGGTGAACGAATATGTCACAGGGACCACAGTGCTTGCTCATTCTTGTGTGCTTTAGAGAGCCATGCACATCTGCTCTCTGTCTTTAGATTTCGTGTGGACAAGTGTTCATAACATTAAAATATCATAGCAAGTAGACAAACATGTTCTATGATGCCACAAGGTTGAGAGAAAGAGGGCTTCCTGGCATGAGATTTCTGTGACAGTCCACTGCCCCCAGAGCTGCCCGTGCTTGGCCACTACATGCAGAACTCAATGCCATTTGCATGGAAGGGGAAAGGCCACCATTGTGGGACTCGTGTGGTATGAGTCATAAGTGGAAGGCACAGAGATAATTCAGTCTCTTTCGCCAGAAGCTTGCTATTTGGCCCGTGCACGAGCACTTATTTTCCTTTCGAACAGCTGCCCCTGTGTGAAACACAACGTGTCCCACGAAAACAAGAATCGTTTCTCTTCTTAATGGGTCCTTCCCCTCTTTGCTTTCTTGACCACTCCCTTCCGCCTTGCATCAAAGCCTGACAGGACTTATGACTTCAGATCCCTCTTAGGTTAATCTTCACTTGTCCCTACCCTGCAGGCTCAGCAGACAGCTGGTAGAGGTGGTACAGCAGGACGTCTCAAGGGACTCTCAGGATGAACACTACTTGACATACTCAGTTCTTCCCGACCTGTCTGACTCCTACTGGCCTTACAGGAGCACCAACATCTTCCTACCCGAGGAACTGGAAGTCTGTTCCTCTCTGGAAGTGACCAGTGAGTACTCCATTGTCCAGGTGATCAAGCTCCACCTGGACACCCACAAAGATCTCCTGTTCTTTGTACCCCAGACCTCTGCTGTGCCGAGAGAGGTCATCCCTGTGGGCAGGCCCTGTAGAGACAAACTGATCTGCACTGGGCTCTAGGATTGAGTTTTAAGCACAGACATCAGGTGGGCGAGGCACATTTGCTCTCTTCTTAGTCCCAGGGCATGCCCATGTTACCTTGAATTCTCTGTCACTTCGTTGTTGGGCCAAGGCAGGCACGACAAGCTCAACTCACCTCAGCAACACGACCATAAAACCTGTCTGTCAGACCTAATTTGGATGAAATGTCTCTTTTCACCTCTAATAAGCTCTATGTTTCATCTCGGAGGTGGGTCCGTTAAGAATCTGTGCCTGCCGCAGTCACTTGGCATTCTTGTCCAGGGTTAACTGGTTTTGCTATTCTTAGCCCCATTCTCTGTCTCCTTTAGGTTGGCTTGTCTTCCTAAACAGTTGTCTGAAAACCCACCCTAAGTGTCTCTACTGATAGCTTGATTGTGTGTTTCCAGAAGCAGAGCTGTGCCTTGGCATTCTCCCACCACATGAATCAGGCCAATGTTCTGAGTAGCACCAAAGACTCACTTGAATTTCAGTGTCTGTAGTTGCATTCCATCTGTTCAGTCTCAGTGTACAAATTCCACGGAGCCTTCAACAACCAGGCTATCTGACGAGAGAAGGGTGAATGCTGCAGCGATCCTTTTAGAATGCAGGGAGGCTGGCTCCCCAGAATCTGTGTCAAAGAGAGAAGTTCAAGTGCTTGCACAGACGACAGGGGAGACTGTGATGTTAATCTCCTAGATAGAATAAATTTTTCCAAATGGCTCAGGCCGGAAATCAAGCCAGTTATCACATGACAATATCGGAGGCACCCTGACATATTCTTCTGACTGAACCTGTTCTCACATTGAACGTATCTGAGTGTGTGGGTAACATGAGACCCTGGATTATTAACGTACCGAGAAGGATCTCATTCATGACCAGCCCTGTCTCTATATAATTACAGAAAATCAATTCCACCATGAGGAGGAAGAAGACCAGGACCAGGCATGCCCCAGGTAACTCTGATGAATCATGGGTTGTTATTTCAGTGGTTAAACTGAAGGATTGCATCTCGAGGAAAAAATAGAAATGGCCGAACATATCTATTGCATCCATTCTTCAATTACAAAGTATCTCTTTTAACTTTGATGTATGTCTTCACCGTGTAACACGGTTACGTTCCTTTTATTGACCCCTCCATTTCAATAACCTGCAGTCAGTTGAACTTTGTGAACTAATCCTTCACAGGGATTCTCCGCATTCCCCTCTTCTCTTTTTGGTAAAACCAGAGTGAGAGGCATATCTGCCTCTAACTCTTTGGTGTTACCACATTGAGGATATATTATAGGAAAAGAACACCTCCTGTCACAGTAGTTAGAGAAAGAGACACTGAAGACACAAGATGTCTCCATTTTGAAGATGCCTTTTAACACCCGCGTTCACTTGGTCAGTGAAGGTAGTATCGACAACATTTACGTAAATGTGTTGAAGTCACCTTTAGGATTATCCATGCAGGCTGTGAGTCATGACTTCCTTTCCACACTAGTTCAGGTTGTTGCTCAGAAGCTTAGTTCTGTGGCCACTGCCCTGAGCACCTTCCGTTCTCTATATCTACTGCCCCCACAGCACCACACTGCCGCCTGAAACAGGAGCAGAGTTGTTGCTGTCAAAAATTGGTGTGCCCCTTTTTTATGAGTGTAATTCCCAGCTGCCCATCAAAACGGTTAGGATGGTGGGAGGTCCACCTTTCTTGTCTTAATATTCAGATCTCCCCACCCTACCAGGTTCAGCAGGGAGCTGCCAGTGGTGGAAGTGCAGGACAACCCATGGGACTCAATGGATGAATGCTGTATGATTTCCTCAGCATTTCCTGGCCTGTCTGACCCCCACGGGAATTCTAGGAGGGCTGACATTCACTCTTTCCAAGATCTGGACATCTGTTCTCCTCTGGAAGCCGCTCGTGAGTCCTCCACTGTCCATGTGATAAAGCTCCAACTGGCCTCCCAAGTTGCCCCGCTATTTTTGGTATCCAACCTCTGGTTCCGCTGAGATGTGTCATCGCTGTGTAGAAGCCCGCTAGACATAGGGATCTGAGTCAGGCCCCAGGATAGACTTTTCACCATAGACATCAGGTGAGTCAGGGACCTACCGTTTGTTCCGCATCTCCGGCCATGCTTACGGCTCCTGACAGAAGTTAGGACATTGGAGTCAAGGCAGATATGACGAACTCACTCTCAGTTGAGCTGCATATGCAGAGGTGTCTGTCTTTGTTCCTGATTTCCTTTAAATGCCTCTCCTCATCTGCACTGCTCTCCTTTGTAGACCCGAAAAACATCCCTTGAATTTTTGTGCCTGTCCAAAGATGTTGTCAGCCTTACCTGTATCTTTGGATTTGTCATTTCCCTGCTTTCACTGCACCGATCCCCAGTGTCTGTATCCTCTGTGTTGTCTGTCTACACTGAGTCATCGTCGGAGTATTGCACGTCAACGCTTCTACCATCAGCCTCCTTGTATGTTTTCCTCGAAGCAAAGCTGAGCCTGGGCATCGCCCCTCCCCATGCATGGCTCATATGTCTGTGTAGCACAAAGGACTGTACACAATAGATTCCTTTTGCTGTGAGGGTTTGCAGATTCCATCCATCAGCCTGGTCTTTGTGTCTAAATTCCCTTAAACCCTCACACCTAGAGCATCTCATACTATACTATAAGGGAATGAGAGTTTGTTCCAGTAAGGTTTTAGAATGCATGTAAGCTGTTCCCCAGAATCTGTGGTAAAACAGATGTTTCACTCTGTACACAGACACTTGAGATGTGGCCCTATCACATTAGGGAGCTCATGCCCAATGGTATAGGAAAGAAAACCAAGGCACAATCCCAAGGTACTACCTGAGGCCTCCAGGAGGATTTCTCTCAGAGTATCCTGCTGCCCCACTAAGGGTAATTATGCCCATGCACTAGTTGTATTGGATACTTAATTTTAACGTACAAATGTTCTGTTTATGTGACTGGACCGGTCTGTATTTGTTTGTAGAAAATCATAATGATCTTTTGGAGGAAGACCAAGACCGGATATGCCCCAGGTAACTCTGAAGAATCATGGGCTTTAATTCAATGGTGACATCTCGTGATCTCAGATCTAGGCAAATCTAGAAAGTGCTAAACGTACCTATTTTACCCATTCAGCCACCCACAAAATCTTCCGTTAGCAGTGTTCTCTGTTTCACTGTGGTACTTCTAGAGGCCCCTTTCTTAATCCCCCCCCAAAAGCAGGAACCTCTTGTCCATTGATGCAGGTATCCTAAGCAGTCACAGGGACACTTTGTATTGGATCCATCCAAAATGCCCATCTGTCGCTGCTGGTTTCGCATTATGATGATGGCAGGAATTCATGGCAAGGGAAGTGTTTAGGAAAACGAAAATTCATGTCTCAGTATTTAGACAAGTAGGCCTTGGACATACGAGCTTTCTAGGAATCTACAATGCTGCCAATCTGGGGTTGTCTTGGTGATTTCTGTAAATTTCAACAAAATGTATGCAAAAGTGTTGATGCCGGTTTTATTGTTTTCTGAGTGTGCTATGTGTTGTGACTGTTGTGCACAGGGCTGGTTCAGGCTCCTTCCCTTAAGCTCCCATTCTGTCCATGCTCTGAGCACCTCCTGCTCTCGCTCCCTCCCCGCCTCCGTGATCTCTCCCCAGTGCAGCCACACTCTGGCCCCAGATAGAGGCAGAATGGTTCATCTCCCTTGATGGGGACTTCCCATTGGTTTCCTGTGACCAGTCCCTCCTCCCTGCCACCAAAACCAGCTGGGACTCCGTGTTGACTCAACCTTCTCGTTGCATCTCCTGTCCTCCCTGTAACACCAGGTTCCCCAGGGAGCTGCCAGTAGCAGAAGAGAATGAAGTCCCACAGGACTCACTGGACGAATGTTGTTTGACTTCTTCAGTTGGCCATGACCTGCCAGACACCTGGAGGCCGTATACAAGTGCCTCATCCATATTTGATACTCTGGAAACTTTCTTGGGTCTGGATGTAGATGGTAAGTACTCCCACGTGAGGGGCACAAGGTTCCTGGGGCGGGGGCTCCAAGGAAGCCTGTCTTCTCTGTATCCAACCACCTAAATAGGCTGAGACATGCACCCGTGGCAACAGGCCCTGTAGACTCAAACTGGTTTGAACTTTGCCCTTGGAGTTAATTTTGAAAACACTGGGACACCTGGGTGTTTCAGTTGGTTATGCATCCAGCTCTTGATGTCCACTCAGATCTTCATCTCAGGGTTGTGAGTTCAAGCCCCAGGTTAAGCTCCACACTGGTTGTGGAGCCTACTTCAAAAAAAAAAAAAGTGTGTTTTGAATCAGACAAATTTCCTTTCCTTCTGTCTCAGACTACCCTCTGTCACCCGGCCCCCTCACAAGGGCAGGCTGTTGGTACCAAGTCAGGTTGGAGAGGAGAAATGGAGGGAAAAGGGCAAAAACTCAGCCACCACTATCTCACCTGGAGACATCTGGGTCACAGACCTCTTTTTATTTCTTGCAAGAAGAATTCTGTGCTACCCATGAAATTCTGTTGCCAGTTCTATTTCCTGTGTGCTTCCTGCAAAGTCTCTGGCTCTCCACACAGGTTTCCAGTCAGCTCCATATTTGTAGCATCGGAAATCAGCATTTGTTGCTGATTTTAAAGTTTTTGCTCCTGGGGTGCCTACGTTCCTCTGGAGCATATAGATCGAAAATCCTCAGCCTCGAATCCTGTCTGTACACCATGGTTTCAGTGAAGCCAGAGCCCTAGCCCCGGTTTTCCATCCTCCACGGATGGCGTGCTTTTTACCCTTCCTGCAGCGTCAGTGACTTTTCCCCCATGTGGATATGTTTTCAGTCAAGTGTCTGCTCAGTGGCATAATGTCCTATCAATGATCAATGGCCCGTGCACCTGACGTGGGTGTGGCCTCATTCAGGAGCAAAGCAGAGTTGTTCCCCTCTCCAGATTCTTCAGAAAATGCTGCCTGCTGAGCCAGACCCCTTTGGGGCCACACTCTCACAGGAGTGCAGGCTAAAACCCAATTTCCCTTTCTTCCCACTCAGGGTATTTTTCGGCCTTCCCTTCTGGGAGAAGCATTGGCATCGTTAGGAGTCTTTCTTTGCTCATCAAATCACTTTGAAGGAGCAGCAAGGAGTATAAGATGTTCCTTGCCGTGTCAATGTTGTATAGTGAAATTGGCCGTGAAACGATTTGTCCCTCACCTTATTTGGTCAGTAACAGCCTTTCCACACTAGGACCACTTTCTCCCCTGTTTCCTATCCCTCTCCGAGGGGTAAGGAAGCCAAGGCTTCCTAGGGGTTACAGCAATTCAGGAAGCAGAAATGAAACACAGAGTTATTTACTCTTGTGCTCTACCATGCCCCTTCCCGTGCCCACTCAGCAGCACCTCTATTTCTCTGGAAGCATCGGGTCCTCACAGGGACACTCTCGAGTCCATGTGGCATCTCCTGTGACAGCTGAGGGTGCTGAGCCTCAGCAAGGTCACGTCACTTGCCCAAGACTTCTGGCCAGTGGGTAGTGGGACATCAGACTCACCAGATCAGGCTGTCCATTGATCTCAACTCAGTCCTGTCAGGGAGTAGGTGGGGATGGAGCTGACACTTTCATCTCTGCTTTTGTACCAAATTATTTGAAACAGTTGTGAATGTAAACAAAAATGTTGCAAGACTGTCCCAAAGACCCCTGTGACTCAGCCATGCATCTGCCAACCCCTACCCTGTGTGTCACTCTGTGGTGTAAGCAGAACCAGCGGCTCGTCCAGCCCCTCTGCGAGATCAAGGTCTCAAAGAGGCTCTCCATCCCAAAGCAATCAGGGCTGAGAGGTCCCCAGGCTTTTCTGTTTTCACCAGGGGTCCCATGGAGGCTCCTCACTTGGCTGCCTGTCACCCTTGCAAGGCTGCAGATTCCCTCAGAGATGCTGACGGCCAAGTGTGGGTTCCCATGGGCAGTGGGATGAGAAAGGTTCAGACACATGTCTCAGAAGGCAGGTGTGTGTGATACGGCCTTCCATTCACCCTGGACCATGGGGGCAACGTTCAGCCACGTGGATGGGCTGAGATGAGTGAATGCAGCGTCTATATTATACACGGCCCGTCCAGGGTAGGGGTTCTGACGGCAGCGTGTGATCAGTGTGCATAGGCTGTGATTCCAGCAACAGGGCCACAGGAGGGCTACTCAGGCCCATCCTGCCTGCACAGGGAGAACCCTTGTAGAAACAGGCCAATCTCATGGAAGTGCCAACCTTAGCTTTCATCCAGGGCTTTTCCCCACTAGCCAAACTAAAAATAGTGGACGGTCCTTCAGAGTTTGATAAAATATTTTCCCTTTTCTTCTGCATGTGCAAAGCACATTGTTTGAGTAGATTAAATGAACCCTGGTAGTTGAGAAAAGACCCATAAAAGAACGCGAGGAAATTAGGAGTCATAACTTTAAGCACACTTAGACCTTCATTCAAGATAACATTTGAGAATGGGGAACCTGGTTTTGACAACTCCTTCTCCAACCAGATTTGCTAATTGCAGATGATTTAGCCTTTCCCCCAGTAGGAAGTATCATAAAGTCACATGACATGTCCTAAATTGTGCTTAACAATGACTGGTGACAGTGTGCCTCGAGGAATGATGGAAGGCCTACCCATCTGAGAGACGTGCTTGGGGCAGAAGCCCTGGGAGCTGGGGAGGCACCTGGTGTGGGGTGGGGAGAAGTGATTCTGGAGGACAGAGAGGGACCAGAGGACCAAGCGACCCCAGAGGCCGGGTGAGGAGTGGAGAGTATGTGCAGCAGAGAGGGGACTGAGCGTTCCGCAGCACGGTGGGCGTTTGGGAGGACAGGACTTGCGGGCGTTGCAAGCGCAGGCAGGAAAGAGCAGATAGAAGGAGGTGGGAGAACGCACGGTGAGAGGAGATACAGGGCGTTGCCAGGGAGGCTAACACAGTCACAGACTCATGGAATCGTTTGTAGTGACAGATGAAAAGACTAGGGAGAATGAGATGCACACAAGGGACCAGGAATCATGGCAGGGAGCCGCCAGGCCCCGCTGAGGCTGACCTGCTCTGGCGAGAGGCTGTGGCACGTCTCTGGTTAGCCCCCTTTCTGAGAACACGGACTCCCTTCACAGTCGCAATCTGAGCGGGTTTGATTACGGAGTGCGGTCCACACCTCACTGAGGGGTGTGTGATGCGAGGACTGGGTGCTGTATGCCCTCCCTGAAGACCCACAAGTCTGATCCTATAGTACTTCTGGCCTGGAAGTTTCCAAAGGGACTCAGACCGCTGCTACGTTACTCAGAGCTGTTAGCCCCTCCTCCAATGGCAATAGAATATATCGCATACAGATGTGTGGGTGGGGGGAAAGCAATCAGATATTGCAGATAAGAAACCTCAAAAGGCTCCAGAGCTGTGAAATGTTCCCATAACTTGGTCCGTGGTCCCGTCTCTAGTGGTACCTAAAGCATCTAGAGGTACCCTTCGCAACTCCGTTCTCTAGTGGTACCTGAAGCCTGGAGGTCGAACTTGTTTCCCTGTTCGTTTTCTTGAGGGGGAAACAACCGACAACTCCTTCTCCACATGCCCTGAGGCCTCTCTAGGATCTTCTCCCTAGGCTGTAGGACCAAGGTTACTACTAACTGAATGATAGGCATGAACTCATGTGCCCATCCAAAGGCCCGGTGGCGTCAAGGGGGTATTTTCACCTCAGGGACTTTGCTGGCTTGGAACTTGCCATCCCAGCATCCCCAGGCTGGGACATAATGGTGACATCTCCTTCATACATATCATGTGTGCCTTTGTGCTTGCTCACAGTGTGGTCTTAAAGGCAGACGGGGACGTCAGACATGGGTGGTCTGGGAGTGCTCAGCTAAGGAGCCCGGGGATTGAGCCCATTGAGATCTCTTCTTGCTTCAGCTCCGATGCAGGCTCCCTGTCACCAAGGGCCATCAAGCGGAAACTGGACTTTCCAAAGGGCAGAGGTGCAGACTTCAGGAGCACGGACACAGCCAAGCACCCAGGTGGCCAATATTCTGCCACTGCAGTTGGACCAGCAGTTGGATTGTGGTGACAACAGAGCCAGGCTCGGCCTCTCCTGCACCCTCGGGAGCCTGGACGCCGAGTTGGGTCCTGGGAACCAATGGCCGCCCTTCCAAGGTGAGTGGGGACAGGAGTAGGCCGTTCTGGTCCCCGCATTGGTCATCACCGGCTCATGGCTGGAGGCCGCAGTGGGGTGAGGTCGAACCCCACGATGCTCCAATACAGCGAGGTGAGCAAGAGCCTGTGTTTAGTGGCAGCTGTGTCCCAGGGCCTGGGCTTGCGACTTCCTGGCTGTTTAACTTAGTCATCTTCTTACGTATTGTCCCCTCGGTCCCCTCATCAGAACCTGTGCAGATGGTATCTCCGTTCCATCAATGCTGGGAGCATGAAACCACATCGTTGCTAGGGGGGCTGATTCAACAACAATTGCTTGATAACATCTATGAATTTGTCATGTCTAATTTTGGGGTCTCTGTGGTGCTTGCACACTTGGAAAATGGTGTCAGGGCATGATTCATGGGGCTGGAGCGGTTCCTACTGGCCCCACTTCCCCGGAGCCCATCTCCACTGGCTTTCTCAGGAAGGCTCCTGTGCCCGGTTTTCTCTCCGTCAGCATCTCCAAGCCCATCTTCTCTGTTTGGCGCTCACATTCACAATAGAAATACTGGTCTCCGGCTTATTTCTGTTTTTTCCCTTTTCTAAACAAATAAGGGGCCACTTTCTTACACAAAGTGCACATGTCACTCTCTCCTCTGATCCTCCGTCTAGTTCGTCATCTCCCCTCATTCCTGGGGCCTCGTTCCCAGCTTCCTGCTCATCAGAATCCGCCTCTGCTCGGATTTCCTGACATCTGAGCTTTTCCACCCTCCCCTGGGTCGTGTCTTCCTTACCCTCCCACACTCAGTGTCCCTTCCTGGAGCCTGGGGTGACCCGGGACTCCTATGTCAGGCGCCGAACTACCTGAGAATTGGGGAGGCGCCGTTCCCACGTGGCGGAGACATAAGCAGCAGCTCGGTGGCACCAGGGAGAGGCCCTCGAGAAAGAGCTCAGTGAGTGTTCGGGGATGCACAGCCCCAACAAGGGCCTTTGAACGGAACCTACTTACCGTCTTCCCCCTTGAGCCTCTCTGTCACTTCTCCTTGTCGCCCACGGTCCGGGTCCCGACTCACCTCGCTGGCTCACATCCAGGGATAGAGAGAAAGTGCTGCCTAAAACTATTCCATCCATTCAGTCAATAGCAGAATATGCCCTTTAACCATGTCATCTATTTTCATGTGGTAGTTGTGTAGGTGTCACTTTCTTACTCCCTTTCATGTTGAATAACCTACAGAGAGTGGACACACATGAATTGACCATACCCAGGGATTCCGGTAATCAGCTGTTTTCTCCTGTGTGGTTAAAACCAAAGTGAGATGCGTATTAACTTTGTGTCTGTTTGACATCATCATGTTGGAGGATTTTGGATAGCAAGAGAGGAAATTGAAGAATAAATGCATGTCCCATCAAAATATTGAGAAAATATTCCTTGGAGTCAGAATGTCTGAGAGGCAGTAAGGCCTCAGGATATTTAGTCCCTTGGACACTGCATGTACAAGTCGATGCAACGTATGCAGAAGGGTTGAAGCCACTTGTTTTGATAACCTCTGTGTGCTGGGAGTCATAATTATGACATGAGTATGACAGGGATGTTTTAGTCACCTCCTCCGTCACCTGGTTATGAGGCCAGTGCACAGAATATCTCCTGCTCTGTCTCCCACTGCTCCTCATATCGGAGGCCACACTCTGCTCCTTATATAGGGGGATAGTATTTTCCCTCCAAGGGGACAGCCCCATTGCTTTCTGGGACCACTCGCTATCACACCCATCAACACCAGCTAGGAAGCCATGGTGTCTGATCCTCCTGGTTTGATCTTCTATCATTGTTGTCTCCCCCGGCATAGCATGGAGCCCCAGGATGTTGAAAAGAAGGAATTCCTACAGGACACAGTGGATGAATGTGTTTTGGCTCCTTCAAATGTGCAAGAAAGGCGTGACAGCGGCCAGTCTTACCATGATGGCAAATTCCTATTTGATGAACCTGAATTTGGGTCTACTCTGGATATGGCCTATGAATGCTCCCATTCCAAAGGGGCTATAACTCCACGTGGTCCCCCAGGTGGTGTCCATATTCCTTGTTCCTCACACCCTGCCAGACTCATACACCTCTCCATCCCAGGCCCACGAGGTCACTGCCAGACCTCCTAATTATGAATTCAGCTCGTGTCCTCTCTTCCAAGGCTCTAATTTCCATTCATGAAACATGCCCCTGAATTTGGGTGCCTGCCAAGGCTGTTGGCAGCCTTTTCTATATCTCTGGAGATGGCACTCCCCTGGTTCACGCTCTTCACTTCGTCTAGGTCTTCATTTGTCTTATCTCATCTCAAGTCAGCTGAGAACCCGAACTGGACCACTGCTATGGGACAGTGTATGTTTCTCTGGAGCAATGGAGGGTCCTGAAACTTCCCTACCCCATGAGTGTCCCCTGTTTCTTTGTAGCTTTCAAGATTGTTCTGATTTGATGGCGTGTAGAATCCATTCATTGGTTTAATCTGCATGGCTGATTCCTCTAAACCATGCACCTGTTGGAATTTCAGATGGAAAAAGCCTCAATATTGCAGCAACTGTCTAGGAAGCAGCCAGGGAGTTCCCCCAGGATCTCTGAGAAACAGAATCGGTTTGTTTGCCTAGACTCAAGATTTAGGATGCTATGAGGATGGCTTGTTTTATCAGGGATATTGGTTTAATGACTCAAGAGTACCATCCCAATTTTTGCCCGCGAGGCCTTACCTAAGCGCTCCTGGATGTTTACACTCACAGTTGCCTGGTATTGCTGTGCTTATATGTCAGTCCTGTGCTATGCAGGATATAGGAGTGGGCATCTGTGAAGGCGAATGTGCTTAACGTAATTCTTTCTCTTCATTATTTGCAGAAGACCGAACTGATCAGGAGGGTCTGGGAAGACAAGAGCCGGCTGCCCCCAGGTAATTCTGGACACTCGGGGGCTGGGGATTCAAAAGTGGCATCCGGGGAGAAGCAGAAAGTGCTGACGAGCACGGTATTATCCATGCGGTCCAGGACAAATTACCAGTTTCACAATGTTCTCTGTCTTCACCGTTGTACTGGGATTGTTTCCCATTTCTTAATGACTTCTCGAGTTGAGTAAGCCACAGTCCGCTGACCCGGGTGAATGAATATGTCACAGGGACCACGGTGCTTGCTCATTCTTGTGTGCTTTAGAGAGCCATGCACATCTGCTCTCTGTCTTTAGATTTCGTGTGGACAAGTGTTCATAACATTAAAATATCATAGCAAGTAGACAAACATGTTCTATGATGCCACAAGGTTGAGAGAAAGAGGGCTTCCTGGCATGAGATTTCTGTGACAGTCCACTGCCCCCAGAGCTGCCCGTGCTTGGCCACTACATGCAGAACTCAATGCCATTTGCATGGAAGGGGAAAGGCCACCATTGTGGGACTCGTGTGGTATGAGTCATAAGTGGAAGGCACAGAGATAATTCAGTCTCTTTCGCCAGAAGCTTGCTATTTGGCCCGTGCACGAGCACTTATTTTCCTTTCGAACAGCTGCCCCTGTGTGAAACACAACGTGTCCCACGAAAACAAGAATCGTTTCTCTTCTTAATGGGTCCTTCCCCTCTTTGCTTTCTTGACCACTCCCTTCCGCCTTGCATCAAAGCCTGACAGGACTTATGACTTCAGATCCCTCTTAGGTTAATCTTCACTTGTCCCTACCCTGCAGGCTCAGCAGACAGCTGGTAGAGGTGGTACAGCAGGACGTCTCAAGGGACTCTCAGGATGAACACTACTTGACATACTCAGTTCTTCCCGACCTGTCTGACTCCTACTGGCCTTACAGGAGCACCAACATCTTCCTACCCGAGGAACTGGAAGTCTGTTCCTCTCTGGAAGTGACCAGTGAGTACTCCATTGTCCAGGTGATCAAGCTCCACCTGGACACCCACAAAGATCTCCTGTTCTTTGTACCCCAGACCTCTGCTGTGCCGAGAGAGGTCATCCCTGTGGGCAGGCCCTGTAGAGACAAACTGATCTGCACTGGGCTCTAGGATTGAGTTTTAAGCACAGACATCAGGTGGGCGAGGCACATTTGCTCTCTTCTTAGTCCCAGGGCATGCCCATGTTACCTTGAATTCTCTGTCACTTCGTTGTTGGGCCAAGGCAGGCACGACAAGCTCAACTCACCTCAGCAACACGACCATAAAACCTGTCTGTCAGACCTAATTTGGATGAAATGTCTCTTTTCACCTCTAATAAGCTCTATGTTTCATCTCGGAGGTGGGTCCGTTAAGAATCTGTGCCTGCCGCAGTCACTTGGCATTCTTGTCCAGGGTTAACTGGTTTTGCTATTCTTAGCCCCATTCTCTGTCTCCTTTAGGTTGGCTTGTCTTCCTAAACAGTTGTCTGAAAACCCACCCTAAGTGTCTCTACTGATAGCTTGATTGTGTGTTTCCAGAAGCAGAGCTGTGCCTTGGCATTCTCCCACCACATGAAACAGGCCAATGTTCTGAGTAGCACCAAAGACTCACTTGAATTTCAGTGTCTGTAGTTGCATTCCATCTGTTCAGTCTCAGTGTACAAATTCCACGGAGCCTTCAACAACCAGGCTATCTGACGAGAGAAGGGTGAATGCTGCAGCGATCCTTTTAGAATGCAGGGAGGCTGGCTCCCCAGAATCTGTGTCAAAGAGAGAAGTTCAAGTGCTTGCACAGACGACAGGGGAGACTGTGATGTTAATCTCCTAGATAGAATAAATTTTTCCAAATGGCTCAGGCCGGAAATCAAGCCAGTTATCACATGACAATATCGGAGGCACCCTGACATATTCTTCTGACTGAACCTGTTCTCACATTGAACGTATCTGAGTGTGTGGGTAACATGAGACCCTGGATTATTAACGTACCGAGAAGGATCTCATTCATGACCAGCCCTGTCTCTATATAATTACAGAAAATCAATTCCACCATGAGGAGGAAGAAGACCAGGACCAGGCATGCCCCAGGTAACTCTGATGAATCATGGGTTGTTATTTCAGTGGTTAAACTGAAGGATTGCATCTCGAGGAAAAAATAGAAATGGCCGAACATATCTATTGCATCCATTCTTCAATTACAAAGTATCTCTTTTAACTTTGATGTATGTCTTCACCGTGTAACACGGTTACGTTCCTTTTATTGACCCCTCCATTTCAATAACCTGCAGTCAGTTGAACTTTGTGAACTAATCCTTCACAGGGATTCTCCGCATTCCCCTCTTCTCTTTTTGGTAAAACCAGAGTGAGAGGCATATCTGCCTCTAACTCTTTGGTGTTACCACATTGAGGATATATTATAGGAAAAGAACACCTCCTGTCACAGTAGTTAGAGAAAGAGACACTGAAGACACAAGATGTCTCCATTTTGAAGATGCCTTTTAACACCCGCGTTCACTTGGTCAGTGAAGGTAGTATCGACAACATTTACGTAAATGTGTTGAAGTCACCTTTAGGATTATCCATGCAGGCTGTGAGTCATGACTTCCTTTCCACACTAGTTCAGGTTGTTGCTCAGAAGCTTAGTTCTGTGGCCACTGCCCTGAGCACCTTCCGTTCTCTATATCTACTGCCCCCACAGCACCACACTGCCGCCTGAAACAGGAGCAGAGTTGTTGCTGTCAAAAATTGGTGTGCCCCTTTTTTATGAGTGTAATTCCCAGCTGCCCATCAAAACGGTTAGGATGGTGGGAGGTCCACCTTTCTTGTCTTAATATTCAGATCTCCCCACCCTACCAGGTTCAGCAGGGAGCTGCCAGTGGTGGAAGTGCAGGACAACCCATGGGACTCAATGGATGAATGCTGTATGATTTCCTCAGCATTTCCTGGCCTGTCTGACCCCCACGGGAATTCTAGGAGGGCTGACATTCACTCTTTCCAAGATCTGGACATCTGTTCTCCTCTGGAAGCCGCTCGTGAGTCCTCCACTGTCCATGTGATAAAGCTCCAACTGGCCTCCCAAGTTGCCCCGCTATTTTTGGTATCCAACCTCTGGTTCCGCTGAGATGTGTCATCGCTGTGTAGAAGCCCGCTAGACATAGGGATCTGAGTCAGGCCCCAGGATAGACTTTTCACCATAGACATCAGGTGAGTCAGGGACCTACCGTTTGTTCCGCATCTCCGGCCATGCTTACGGCTCCTGACAGAAGTTAGGACATTGGAGTCAAGGCAGATATGACGAACTCACTCTCAGTTGAGCTGCATATGCAGAGGTGTCTGTCTTTGTTCCTGATTTCCTTTAAATGCCTCTCCTCATCTGCACTGCTCTCCTTTGTAGACCCGAAAAACATCCCTTGAATTTTTGTGCCTGTCCAAAGATGTTGTCAGCCTTACCTGTATCTTTGGATTTGTCATTTCCCTGCTTTCACTGCACCGATCCCCAGTGTCTGTATCCTCTGTGTTGTCTGTCTACACTGAGTCATCGTCGGAGTATTGCACGTCAACGCTTCTACCATCAGCCTCCTTGTATGTTTTCCTCGAAGCAAAGCTGAGCCTGGGCATCGCCCCTCCCCATGCATGGCTCATATGTCTGTGTAGCACAAAGGACTGTACACAATAGATTCCTTTTGCTGTGAGGGTTTGCAGATTCCATCCATCAGCCTGGTCTTTGTGTCTAAATTCCCTTAAACCCTCACACCTAGAGCATCTCATACTATACTATAAGGGAATGAGAGTTTGTTCCAGTAAGGTTTTAGAATGCATGTAAGCTGTTCCCCAGAATCTGTGGTAAAACAGATGTTTCACTCTGTACACAGACACTTGAGATGTGGCCCTATCACATTAGGGAGCTCATGCCCAATGGTATAGGAAAGAAAACCAAGGCACAATCCCAAGGTACTACCTGAGGCCTCCAGGAGGATTTCTCTCAGAGTATCCTGCTGCCCCACTAAGGGTAATTATGCCCATGCACTAGTTGTATTGGATACTTAATTTTAACGTACAAATGTTCTGTTTATGTGACTGGACCGGTCTGTATTTGTTTGTAGAAAATCATAATGATCTTTTGGAGGAAGACCAAGACCGGATATGCCCCAGGTAACTCTGAAGAATCATGGGCTTTAATTCAATGGTGACATCTCGTGATCTCAGATCTAGGCAAATCTAGAAAGTGCTAAACGTACCTATTTTACCCATTCAGCCACCCACAAAATCTTCCGTTAGCAGTGTTCTCTGTTTCACTGTGGTACTTCTAGAGGCCCCTTTCTTAATCCCCCCCCAAAAGCAGGAACCTCTTGTCCATTGATGCAGGTATCCTAAGCAGTCACAGGGACACTTTGTATTGGATCCATCCAAAATGCCCATCTGTCGCTGCTGGTTTCGCATTATGATGATGGCAGGAATTCATGGCAAGGGAAGTGTTTAGGAAAACGAAAATTCATGTCTCAGTATTTAGACAAGTAGGCCTTGGACATACGAGCTTTCTAGGAATCTACAATGCTGCCAATCTGGGGTTGTCTTGGTGATTTCTGTAAATTTCAACAAAATGTATGCAAAAGTGTTGATGCCGGTTTTATTGTTTTCTGAGTGTGCTATGTGTTGTGACTGTTGTGCACAGGGCTGGTTCAGGCTCCTTCCCTTAAGCTCCCATTCTGTCCATGCTCTGAGCACCTCCTGCTCTCGCTCCCTCCCCGCCTCCGTGATCTCTCCCCAGTGCAGCCACACTCTGGCCCCAGATAGAGGCAGAATGGTTCATCTCCCTTGATGGGGACTTCCCATTGGTTTCCTGTGACCAGTCCCTCCTCCCTGCCACCAAAACCAGCTGGGACTCCGTGTTGACTCAACCTTCTCGTTGCATCTCCTGTCCTCCCTGTAACACCAGGTTCCCCAGGGAGCTGCCAGTAGCAGAAGAGAATGAAGTCCCACAGGACTCACTGGACGAATGTTGTTTGACTTCTTCAGTTGGCCATGACCTGCCAGACACCTGGAGGCCGTATACAAGTGCCTCATCCATATTTGATACTCTGGAAACTTTCTTGGGTCTGGATGTAGATGGTAAGTACTCCCACGTGAGGGGCACAAGGTTCCTGGGGCGGGGGCTCCAAGGAAGCCTGTCTTCTCTGTATCCAACCACCTAAATAGGCTGAGACATGCACCCGTGGCAACAGGCCCTGTAGACTCAAACTGGTTTGAACTTTGCCCTTGGAGTTAATTTTGAAAACACTGGGACACCTGGGTGTTTCAGTTGGTTATGCATCCAGCTCTTGATGTCCACTCAGATCTTCATCTCAGGGTTGTGAGTTCAAGCCCCAGGTTAAGCTCCACACTGGTTGTGGAGCCTACTTCAAAAAAAAAAAAGTGTGTTTTGAATCAGACAAATTTCCTTTCCTTCTGTCTCAGACTACCCTCTGTCACCCGGCCCCCTCACAAGTGCAGGCTGTTGGTACCAAGTCAGGTTGGAGAGGAGAAATGGAGGGAAAAGGGCAAAAACTCAGCCACCACTATCTCACCTGGAGACATCTGGGTCACAGACCTCTTTTTATTTCTTGCAAGAAGAATTCTGTGCTACCCATGAAATTCTGTTGCCAGTTCTATTTCCTGTGTGCTTCCTGCAAAGTCTCTGGCTCTCCACACAGGTTTCCAGTCAGCTCCATATTTGTAGCATCGGAAATCAGCATTTGTTGCTGATTTTAAAGTTTTTGCTCCTGGGGTGCCTACGTTCCTCTGGAGCATATAGATCGAAAATCCTCAGCCTCGAATCCTGTCTGTACACCATGGTTTCAGTGAAGCCAGAGCCCTAGCCCCGGTTTTCCATCCTCCACGGATGGCGTGCTTTTTACCCTTCCTGCAGCGTCAGTGACTTTTCCCCCATGTGGATATGTTTTCAGTCAAGTGTCTGCTCAGTGGCATAATGTCCTATCAATGATCAATGGCCCGTGCACCTGACGTGGGCGTGGCCTCATTCAGGAGCAAAGCAGAGTTGTTCCCCTCTCCAGATTCTTCAGAAAATGCTGCCTGCTGAGCCAGACCCCCTTGGGGCCACACTCTCAGAGGAGTGCAGGCTAAAACCCAATTTCCCTTTCTTCCCACTCAGGGTATTTTTCGGCCTTCCCTTCTGGGAGAAGCATTGGCATCGTTAGGAGTCTTTCTTTGCTCATCAAATCACTTTGAAGGAGCAGCAAGGAGTATAAGATGTTCCTTGCCGTGTCAATGTTGTATAGTGAAATTGGCCGTGAAACGATTTGTCCCTCACCTTATTTGGTCAGTAACAGCTTTTCCACACTAGGACCACTTTCTCCCCTGTTTCCTATCCCTCTCCGAGGGGTAAGGAAGCCAAGGCTTCCTAGGGGTTACAGCAATTCAGGAAGCAGAAATGAAACACAGAGTTATTTACTCTTGTGCTCTACCATGCCCCTCCCCGTGCCCACTCAGCAGCACCTCTATTTCTCTGGAAGCATCGGGTCCTCACAGGGACACTCTCGAGTCCATGTGGCATCTCCTGTGACAGCTGAGGGTGCTGAGCCTCAGCAAGGTCACGTCACTTGCTCAAGACTTCTGGCCAGTGGGTAGTGGGACATCAGACTCACCAGATCAGGCTGTCCATTGATCTCAACTCAGTCCTGTCAGGGTGTAGGTGGGGATGGAGCTCACACTTTCATCTCTGCTTTTGTACCAAATTATTTGAAACAGTTGTGAATGTAAACAAAAATGTTGCAAGACTGCCCCAAAGACCCCTGTGACTCAGCCATGCATCTGCCAACCCCTACCCTGTGTGTCACTCTGTGGTGTAAGCAGAACCAGCGGCTCGTCCAGCCCCTCTGCGAGATCAAGGTCTCAAAGAGGCTCTCCATCCCAAAGCAATCAGGGCTGAGTGGTCCCCAGGCTTTTCTGTTTTCACCAGGGGTCCCATGGAGGCTCCTCACTTGGCTGCCTGTCACCCTTGTAAGGCTGCACATTCCCTCAGAGATGCTGACGGCCAAGTGTGGGTTCCCATGGGCAGTGGGATGAGAAAGGTTCAGACACATGTCTCAGAAGGCAGGTGTGTGTGATACGGCCTTCCATTCACCCTGGACCATGGGGGCAACGTTCAGCCACGTGGATGGGCTGAGATGAGTGAATGCAGCATCTATATTATACACGGCCCGTCCAGGGTAGGGGTTCTGACGGCAGCGTGTGATCAGTGTGCATAGGCTGTGATTCCAGCAACAGGGCCGCAGGAGGGCTACTCAGGCCCATCCTGCCTGCACAGGGAGAACCCTTGTAGAAACAGGCCAATCTCATGGAAGTGCCAACCTTAGCTTTCATCCAGGGCTTTTCCCCACTAGGCAAACTAAAAATAGTGGACGGTCCTTCAGAGTTTGATAAAATATTTTCCCTTTCTTCTGCATGTGCAAAGCACATTGTTTGAGTAGATTAAATGAACCCTGGTAGTTGAGAAAAGAGCCATAAAAGAACGTGAGGAAATTAGGAGTCATAACTTTAAGCACACTTAGACCTTCATTCAAGATAACATTTGAGAATGGGGAACCTGGTTTTGACAACTCCTTCTCCAACCAGATTTGCTAATTGCAGACGATTTAGCCTTTCCCCCAGTAGGAAGTATCATAAAGTCATATGACATGTCCTAAATTGTGCTTAACAATGACTGGTGACAGTGTGCCTCGAGGAATGATGGAAGGCCTACCCATCTGAGAGACGTGCTTGGGGCAGAAGCCCTGGGAGCTGGGGAGGCACCTGGTGTGGCGTGGGGAGAAGTGATTCTGGAGGACAGAGAGGGACCAGAGGACCAAGCGACCCCAGAGGCAGGGTGAGGTGTGGAGAGTATGTGCAGCAGAGAGGAGACTGAGCGTTCCCCAGCACGGTGGGCGTTTGGGAGGACAGGACTTGGGGGCGTTGCTAGCGCAGGCAGGAAAGAGCAGATAGAAGGAGGTGGGAGAACCACGGTGAGAGGAGATACAGGGCGTTGCCAGGGAGGCTAAACAGTCACAGACTCATGGAATCGTTTGTAGTGACAGATGCAAAGACTAGGGAGAATGAGATGCACACAAGGGACCAGGAATCATGGCAGGGAGCCGCCAGGCCCCGCTGAGGCTGACCTGCTCTGGCGAGAGGCTGTGGCACGTCTCTGGTTAGCCCCCTTTCTGAGAACACGGACTCCCTTCACAGTCGCAATCTGAGCGGGTTTGATTACGGAGTGCGGTCCACACCTCACTGAGGGGTGTGTGATGCGAGGACTGGGTGCTGTATGCCCTCCCTGAAGACCCACAAGTCTGATCCTGTAGTACTTCTGGCCTGGAAGTTTCCAAAGGGACTCAGACCGCTGCTACGTTACTCAGAGCTGTTAGCCCCTCCTCCAATGGCAATAGAATATATCGCATACAGATGTGTGGGTGGGGGGAAAGCAATCAGATATTGCAGATAAGAAACCTCAAAAGGCTCCAGAGCTGTGAAATGTTCCCATAACTTGGTCCGTGGTCCCGTCTCTAGTGGTACCTAAAGCATCTAGAGGTACCCTTCGCAACTCCCTTCTCTAGTGGTACCTGAAGCCTGGAGGTCGAACTTGTTTCCCTGTTCGTTTTCTTGAGGGGGAAACAACCGACAACTCCTTCTCCACATGCCCTGAGGCCTCTCTAGGATCTTCTCCCTAGGCTGTAGGACCAAGGTTACTACTAACTGAATGATAGGCATGAACTCATGTGCCCATCCAAAGGCCCGGTGGCGTCAAGGGGGTATTTTCACCTCAGGGACTTTGCTGGCTTGGAACCTGCCATCCCAGCATCCCCAGGCTGGGACATAATGGTGACATCTCCTTCATACATATCATGTGTGCCTTTGTGCTTGCTCACAGTGTGGTCTTAAAGGCAGACGGGGACGTCAGACATGGGTGGTCTGGGAGTGCTCAGCTAAGGAGCCCGGGGATTGAGCCCATTGAGATCTCTTCTTGCTTCAGCTCCGATGCAGGCTCCCTGTCACCAAGGGCCATCAAGCGGAAACTGGACTTTCCAAAGGGCAGAGGTGCAGACTTCAGGAGCACGGACACAGCCAAGCACCCAGGTGGCCAATATTCTGCCACTGCAGTTGGACCAGCAGTTGGATTGTGGTGACAACAGAGCCAGGCTCGGCCTCTCCTGCACCCTCGGGAGCCTGGACGCCGAGTTGGGTCCTGGGAACCAATGGCCGCCCTTCCAAGGTGAGTGGGGACAGGAGTAGGCCGTTCTGGTCCCCGCATTGGTCATCACCGGCTCATGGCTGGAGGCCGCAGTGGGGTGAGGTCGAACCCCACGATGCTCCAATACAGCGAGGTGAGCAAGAGCCTGTGTTTAGTGGCAGCTGTGTCCCAGGGCCTGGGCTTGCGACTTCCTGGCTGTTTAACTTAGTCATCTTCTTACGTATTGTCCCCTCGGTCCCCTCATCAGAACCTGTGCAGATGGTATCTCCGTTCCATCAATGCTGGGAGCATGAAACCACATCGTTTCTAGGGGGGCTGATTCAACAACAATTGCTTGATAACATCTGTGAATTTGTCATGTCTAATTTTGGGGTCTCTGTGGTGCTTGCACACTTGGAAAATGGTGTCAGGGCATGATTCATGGGGCTGGAGCGGTTCCTACTGGCCCCACTTCCACGGACCCCATCTCCCCTGGCTTTCTCAGGAAGGCTCCTGTGCCCGGTTTTCTCTCCGTCAGCATCTCCAAGCCCATCTTCCCTATTTGGCGCTCACATTCACAATAGAAATACTGGTCTCCGGCTTATTTCTGTTTTTTCCCTTTTCTAAACAAATAAGGGGCCACTTTCTTACATAAAGTGCACACGTCACTCTCTCCTCTGATCCTCCGTCTAGTTCGTCATCTCCCCTCATCTCTGGGGCCTCGTTCCCAGCTTCCTGCTCATCAGAATCCGCCTCTGCTCGGATTTCCTGACGTCTGAGCTTTTCCACCCTCCCCTGGGTCGTGTCTTCCTTACCCTCCCGCACTCAGTGTCCCTTCCTGGAGCCTGGGGTGGCCCGGGACTCCTCTGTCAGGCGCCGAACTACCTGAGAAATGGGGAGGCGCCGTTCCCACGTGGCGGAGACATTAGCAGCAGCTCGGTGGCACCAGGGAGAGGCCCCCGAGAAAGAGCTCAGTGAGTTTTCGGGGATGCACAGCCCCAACAATGGCCTTTGAACGGGACCTACTTACCGTCTTCCCCCTTGAGCCTCTCTGTCACTTCTCCTTGTCGCCCACGGTCCGGGTCCCGACTCACCTTGCTGGCTCAGTCCCTCTCTCGGTGACTCACCTTCCACGGAGGCCTGAGCAGGAAACCAGGCTCCATGCGAGATTCTTTGTCCTTTCCGGCGATTATAACAGAAATGCCACAGACAGGCTGAGTTGTCAACAGCAGAAATCAATAGCTCACAGTTCTGCAGGCGCGGTAGATCCACAATCCACCTAGGTGCATATTCGGTGCTGTTGACACTGCCTTCCTGGTTCAGAGGTGGCCACCTTCTTGCTCTGTCCTCACAGGGCGGAGGGGACAGAGAGCTCTGTGGGGCCTTTTTGTAGGGCATGAGTCCCGTTTATGGGATGATCTGTCTCCCAAAGTCTCACCCCACAACACCATCCCATTACAATCACATCACATAGGTTTCAACTCATGAAATGGGGGTGAATACAAACTATCTCTCTGTGGCAGGTGGTTTTACTCTCTTTTGTTCCCACCTGCTCCCCCTGAAATCCATCCATGGTGTTGAACAGGTCACCTGTTTCTCACCACTGCTTTTCTCATTCTTCTTGAATTTGTGTATTTTTTCCACTTTCAGCTGACCAGGAAGGGGGTTAGAATGTCATGTTCCATGTCCCCCAACCTCTATTTAATCATTTTCTCCATTAGATACATACGTACATACAGACACACACCTTTATATCTTTAGTCACATACATGACATATATTATACCCGGTGTTCCTATAGGAAATGTACCACACGTTGGGGCGTGCTGTGTAAATTCCCCAGCTTTCTCTTCCCTGGTTGCTCCCCAAAGGCTTCCTTTCAACTTGGTCTTTGGATGGTCTCTATAATCTCTTCCCTCCAATTGTACAGCCTCGTTCCAGCATGATTTCCTTGCCTTTGTCTTCTCTTCCCCGGAACTACTTCTCTTTACCAATTCTGTTTCGCTCGATTTCACTTTTGTCGATTGTGAGCACGTTGGCCTCGTGGCACTCTTATCCTTACAGACTAGTGTGAGAGAGAAGAAGAAAACAGGAAATAATCAAAGTCTGTCCACTGGCTTCTCCTTTCTTCTGTCCTGTCGGATGGCCTTTCTCATTCTGCCCACCGTCCTTCTTTGGCATCAGTGCAGGTGGAGGCTCAGAAAGATCATGAATAACAGCGCATCCTGTTAATGTGCTTTTCTTTTCAGAGCTGGGTTTGGAAGCTTCCATCTGCATGAAGAACCCTCCCATGCCGGACGGTGATACTACAGAGGGATCGAAGGACAGCCAGTGTGCGTGTCAAGTCTTTAGCCCAATGAAAGCCCTCGGTGCCATGAAACGGAAGATTATCAAGAGAAAAGTGCAGTTTCGCAAGTGGAGGCTCGCATGCATATTCCGTGGCCTTCACGCTAGGGCACAGAGGTAATCACACATTTGTAGCTCTGGGGCATGGATTCCTATTGCTCTCCTTCTGATTCTACCTCCACCCACCCCCAAACACACACACTGTTCTCTTCCTCGATTGGACACTCTCACAGCTGGTGCCACCTCTGTTTCCCACGGGGCTGCCTCCTCGCCTTTGAGCCCCCTTCATCAGAAACCAGTGGCCCAAAGGCCCTTCCATCTCCATCACCTGGTTGCAGCTGGCCGTCCTCAGCCGAGCGGCATCATTGACACAGGTCGCCGCGCAAGTGGGACTTTGCGGGAAATCGCATAATTCCTTGGCCTCTGCCTTCCTTCCCTGCTTCCCCAACTCCAAGGCCCTGTTCTCCCAGGAGCATTGTCTTAATGAATGCCTTGCACAAGGATTCTCCTCGGGGGTCTATCGGGAAATCTGACCTAGGAGGACAAATAACCCTCAACTTCTCCATGTGAATAAGAAGTGTTAAAGCTGAGGAGAAAGAGCCCCCCTTACAAAGTCTAAATGAGAACCCAAGTCACAGCTGGGAGTGCCACACTGGACCCGCTGGAGTCAGGTTTCTCCTCAGCCCCTATAATATAGGATACAGGAGAATTACATATTGCATAAAAAGCCACTGTCCAAAACCTAATCCCTTCCCTGATCAAAGGTGAAGGAATTGAGTGCTTTCTTTCCTCCTACGACAATGCAAACGACAGTTCCCTGGTCACTGAGTGGATTGCACAGCCCCTGACAGGTTCAGTGCAGACTGAAAGACAATATTTTATTCCAAATTTGTCCTTTTCCACCATCTCAGTAAAGAAGCTTAGGTCTCACTCCCCTATTAATCCATTTGCAGGCCCTTCTTCACACTAGTGAACACTGAGAGGCTCTTTCCTTCGGAAAAGTTTGGAAAAGAAGGGATGAGGCCCTAGAGAGCTCAAACTAATGCTTTCTCATTTTCACTTCCGCGTTTGCGAGTCTAGGTAACGAGCATATTCCTAGAAATGCCCTGAGGTCTATCCTGCTGAGATTACCTTCCGAGGATGTGGGTGTCGCTGAGTGAAAATGACTAGGGCCATGGTTACACCCCTGCTCTCTTTTTGTGGATTCGCCCTTGAGTTTCTCATTCTTGGGTTCTTCCCTCAGCCCCTCTGGCCTTGTTCCTGTCCAGCCAAGTGACCAACAGTGTCTCCTGCCGACCCACGACTCCAGATCAGAGGCTTTGCTCTCCCTTCACCCACATGTTTGCACAGGGCCTGAGCCTGAGTTCCAGTCCAGGGGTTTCAGTCACAGGTCACATGGCTTTAGGGGGTCCTTAGTCCTTGGACCACGGCTCCTCATCTGCACATGGCAGAAAGGAACTTGGAGATATTCAGAGGCCCCTATTGGCTCTCACAGTCTGGGACTCATTCCGTAGCCTGGACTTCTTCTCAGGAGACCGGGACAAGGGTGAGAAGGGGGTGTGTTTGTCTGCCAAGGGTCTCCTCCT
The DNA here is from genome assembly GCF_037043125.1 of Eumetopias jubatus. Classification (NCBI taxonomy): domain Eukaryota; kingdom Metazoa; phylum Chordata; class Mammalia; order Carnivora; family Otariidae; genus Eumetopias; species Eumetopias jubatus. Next base: position 582,726 of record NW_028274872.1, read on the forward strand.
TCCTACAGCACTCTGTGTTTGAACGTATGTGTGGGTGCTAGGTGCATCCCTCCCTGGGAGGCGTGAGAAAGCCATCACTTGGCTTCTGATGAAGGGGGCTCAAGAGTGAAGTGGCTGCTGAGGGAGAGGTACTTGGGATCTGGCAAAAGCTCACAGCAGCCTTGAGCTGTGATATCACCAGGCTCCCGCTGGGGGAGCACAGGGGTCCCTGGATCCTGCAACACAGGCTGCCTGTCAGTTTGGTGAGGTATTGCTTCTGACCTGTGGCTCTCACTCTCCCGCTCAGCCTACCTGCGGCTCCCCCTTCAGCTTCTTCTCTGGACAAGGGTTCAAGTTGCACCTGGCCTCTGTCACCATGTAGCCACCCCTCCAGGCTCAGCTATCAGCAGGATCTGAGCAAGACTCACAGTTGAGTTCTCTCTCTCTTCCTCTCTCAGATACCAAGTACTTCAGAAATGAAGAAAAGAGATTCTTCACTTGAATGGAACCCCATTATAAAACCCCATCATAAAACCCCATATTTTCCACTTGATGAAGTAAATCTAGAGCAGCACATCAAGTTAAAGGCCAAACAGAGCACAGGAGGGATCCTTTGCTGAGAATCAACAGCACGATCACAAGCCATTCTGTATGACGTTGGCTACAAAAGACCGCTTTGAGGAGAGAAATTCTAGCCCTTCAGCTGCAGTTGCGATCGATAGCGAAGGAGACCAATGCCTGAGTAGATCACACACAGTTTTGAGAGACCATAAGTCTCGCTGCTCTAAATTTCATCCTACAGAGAATCAGAGTCAGGAGCACCATGGAAAAAGACCACATGTCAGACTGGACACTCTGGGCCACCAGATGGGCTGCGCTATGAGGAGCCAGCGTGAACGATGCAGTGTTCTTGCTGGAGAGCTTTAGCTTGAATTTGAGCACGAGGTAGTTATCAGACAAGTTCAGAATGTAGACCACTGAACAAGATGACCGGCCTGTGTCTTCAAACAATCAATGTCACCACAAATAAGAAACAACCAAAAGGAGAAGAGATATTTTGGGTTTCAAAGGAGTAAAAAGAACGTGTGACTGTATTTATTTAGTCCTTTTGAACGCAAAACATCTCCTCACCTTTAGGTGGCTGTGGTGATGGTGACATTCCCTTGTTTGTAGGGGACAGGCCAAAAGTCCAGCTTAATGGCCTACATCCTGAAGTTGTCTGATCATGTCCTCCTGATTAAATTCAGCCTAACCCTTTGGCCAGGACACTGCATAGTTCCCGCTGTGTGTGTCCTAGCTCAGCCTACCCCGAGAGCACGAGTGTCCCGTGGGCCCACCACCATTCTTGTGATAGCAGCACTGCTTACTTTGCTAGGGAAGGGCCTATCAGATCTGTGCAGAGCGAGACACCTGATTTTCTTTATAAAATTAGTGATTTGGTAAGTGATACTCTGAGAATGTATGCAGACCCTCTTCTCTACAGTCTTTCTCTAAAACGTCGCCATCCTTTAAGGATCCTGACGGTGTGTCCTAACCCTGTGTGTGTTTGTACATTGGAAGAATTCTAACCGTGCCATTCCTATACAACGCGTATTTGCTGGCAATGTGATGTGGAAAAGAACATTCCCTCCCTGTTCATTATCATTAAAGTTTTTGTTTTGACAATCCCATGGACTCATGATTTTTTTACATTGGATGCTCTAATCTGTTCCTATCGTGGTGATTTGGTGGATCTGGATACACAGTAATGGAAATATTCTTGGTTCTCTTCGTCATATTTAATGCTGAGTCTCCGTCTCTTTTCGGCTAAACGTACCCTACGGGGAACTAATTTTGGCTGTGTTTGTCTCTCTGTGGTACGGGGTTTCTTTCCTGTGTGTGCACCTATGTGTGTCTATATGTGAGTCTGGGGTTTAGGAAGGTTGTGTAGGTAGGGCTGAGCCCTGCACCCAAAGGTTTTGGACATGTCTGGTTCCTTATTAGCTTCTGAAACTTTTCACATTCAGTCTCTAAGTTTTAAGTGATCTCTTAACCTCAAACCGTTGACATTATTCTATTTTCTCTTTCCTTCTGTCTTCACCTGCCTCTTCTTATGCTCTTGTTTTCACTGGGTGGAAACCAGCCAAACAGATGCCATTTACATCCTATTTTTCCCACACGCTCCACCCCCAGATTTTGGTTTTAGATCCACAGTTAAGTAGCTTCAACAGTGATCAGCTGTTTGAAAGTCGAAATTTCCTCAGTCATCTCTCGTCAGGTGAAGTTCACCTTCGAAGGTCTCCTAGGGATGGAATCAGGACTCCTTGGGGGTTGCGTATCGGACACTGTTTCTCCTGCCTGTGTACATGGACATCTAGCTGATTAGAAAGTACTGGCACAATGAGTTTTGACTGAGCTTTAAAAATAGAGTGCTTTCTCAGGGAAATTCAAGTCAAAACCACAGTGAGATACCACCTCACAGCAGTCAGAATGGCTAAAATGGCCAACTCAGGAAACAACAGATGTTGGCAAGAAGAGGGAGAGAGGGGAACCCTCTCACACTGTTGGTGGGAACGCAAACTGGGGCAGCCACTCTGGGAAACACTTTGACGTTTCCTCCAGCAGTGAAACATAGGAATGCCTGGGTGGCTCAGTTGGTCAAGCATCTGCTTTTTGCTCAGGTCATGATCCTTGGGTCCCGAGGTGAAGCCCCCCATCAGGTTCCCTGCTCAGCAGGAAGCCTGCTGTACCTTGCGCCTGCCATCCCCTCTGCTTGTGCACCCGTGCTCTCTGTCTGGCAAGTAAATAAATAAAATATTTTAAAAAATTAAAAAGTTAAAAATAGAGCTACCTATTAAGCTGCAATTTATTTATTTAAAAAAAAAGGTATTTATCCAAAGGATACAAACATGGTGTTTTTTTTAATTTTTTTATTGTTATGTTAATCACCTTATATTACATCATTAGTTTTTGATGCAGTGTTCCATGATTCATTGTTTATTCACAACACCCAGTGCTCCATGCAGAACGTGCCCTCCTCAATACCCATCACCAGGCTAACCCATCCCCCTACCCCCCTCCCCTCTAGAACCCTCAGTTTCTTTTTCAGAGTCCATCATCTCTCATGGTTCGTCTCCCCCTCTGCCATACTCACCTTTTCTTCCAAACATGGTGTTTTGAAGGGGCACCTGCACCCCAATGTTCATAGGAACAATGTCCACAACAAACTATGGATAGAGTTGCGATGTCCATCGACAGGTGAATGGATAAACAATATGTGGCGTATATACGTACAATGGAATATTACTCAGCCACCAAAAAATGAAATTTTGCCATTTGCGACGACATGGTTGGAACTAGAGGGTATTATACTAAGTGAAATAAGTCAGCCAGAAAAAGACAAAATACCATATGATTTCACTCATAGATGGAATTTAAGAAACAAAACAGAGGAATATAGGGAAAGACAAGGAAAAATAAAAGAGGAAAACAAGAGAGGGAGACAAAGCATAAGAGACTCAACTATAGAATAGAAACTGAGGGTTGCAGGAGGGGAGGTGGGTAGGGGATGGCGTAAACTGGGTGATGGGCATTAAGGAGGGCATTCGATGTCATGAACCCTGGGTGTTATGTGCAACTGACAAATCACGGAATTCTTTTGTAAATTATTTCTTTATTTGAGAAAGAGAGCATGAGAGAGTGAGAACACAAGCAGGTGAGGGGGTAGAGGGAGAGGGAGAAGCAGACTCTTTGTGGAGCAGGGAGCCGGATATGAGCCTTGATCCCAGGATGACCTGAGCCCAAGGCAGACTGACTGAGCCACCCAGGTGCCCTGAATCACTGAATTCTACCTCTGAAACTAATAATACAGTATATGGTAATTAAATGGAATTTAAATACAAAATTTTAAAAGAAAAATATATATATTGCCTTGTTTTGTATGTTTGATTGGGATATAGAATGTAAACTGTTTTTCTTTCCAGTGGATATAAATTGGGGTTTTTTGGTGGTTGGCGGGGGGCAAGTCTGTAGCTTCAGAGGAGATTTCTTCTTTTTCTTTAAAATCTATTAGTTCTGGGGTGCCTGGGTGGCTCAGTTGGTTAAGCAACTGCCTTCAGCTCAGGTCATGATCCTGGAGTCCCGGGTTCGAGTCCCGCATCGGGCTCCCTGCTCAGTAGGGAGTCTGCTTCTCCCTCTGACCCTCGTCCCTCTCATGCTCTCTCTCTCTCATTCTCTCTCTGTCAAATAAATCAATAAAATCTTAAAAAATATCTTTAAAAAACAATAAAATAAATAAAATAATATCTATTAGTTCTATGAGGATAGGTCTTATTGTTGACTCCTTTGTTTCCGTCTCCCGCAGGCATCCAGGACTTTCTCTCTGATCCTGTCTCACTATCTTCTGTTCATTTTCTGTTCTCTTGGCTGCTTTCTTTTCAGTATTCAAAGTCCACTCTAATTTTGCACCAATGTTGCCCTTATGAATCTTGTGGATCAGCCTCTTTCCCGAGAAATTTTCTTCAATTTTTTCCCAGTTTTGACAATTCTCGTTTCCCATTTCTTGTTTCTTGCCCACTTCTCTTTGGAGTCGTGTGTTTAAGGGAACTTTTACCTTTTCACGGCTACAAATGCTTGTTCGCACATTTCATTCAGGTCGGGGTGTCATTTTAACCATTTTAGTTTTCCTATGTTTTGTGATTGATTTCAGGGGGGATCTTTACTGAGCTGAAATGTTTGACTCTCTATTTCTGCTTGTTTGTTTTCTTCTGTCACCTTGGAACACCGGTCTGCTCTATCATTTTCCCTTTAACACACCTGGGTTTGCTGGAATGAGAAACAAAAGTTCCATGTAGGAAGGAATGAGTGCTCTGAGTAGCTTTGTGGATTCCTGAGGTCTGGATCCCTCTCTTTGGTGTAATTGTTCTAATAGATGTAAATAGCTGGGGATGGGGCCATTTGTCTTCTGCTCCGGGATCCTGCTTGCTTCCAGTATGTCCTTTCATTTCTACCAGTGGCTTCATTGTCTTTACCACAAGCCTCCAAAGGACACTACTTTCATCCAGGTCTGGCCCTCCCCCGAGGGCCACCTCTGTCCTGCACACCATGCAGCCCCTTCCTTCGGATCCAAGTAGCCGAAGCTGGAGTCAGCAGGTCTCGGGCACCCTCTGAGCTCTTCCCACTCTCTTTCTGCCATCATTCACCTGTGTTCCCCGCTGAGAAGCCCTCCCTGAAGTCCTCTCCTCTAAGTGCCTGCCTGGTCTGTGCTGACTGCCCTGCTGTCTCTGGCTCCCAGACCCGGCTAAGTACTAACCATCTGGAGTCCACACTTCTCTCTGGCCCCTGGCTGTTCGGGGACAGGGTTATGAGCTGTGTTACTGACTCTCTAGGTTAATCCCTAACCCTTTAAAGTCATGTGTTGAGAGATTCAGCTGCCATTATTCTCAGTGGACTGGTACTCTTTATCTCTCTTTTCTAGATGCAGACTGTCAGTAGCACACACACGTAGACAGAATTGTAGAACAGAACATCCCCGTCCTCATCAGCCAGGTTCAACAGTTATCAAATTAGGGCTGACCTTGTTTTAATACAATCCCATCCACTTACTTTGTCCTGTATTATTATTTTTTTAAAGGTTGGGGTTTCTTTCTTTTTTTTTTTCTAAGATTTTATTTATTCATTTGAGACACAGAGATAGAGAGAGAGAGAAAGCATGAGCAGGGAGAGAGGCAGAGGGAGACGCAGGCTCCTCGCTGAGCCAGGAACCCGATGTGGGGCTCGATCCCGTGACTCTGGGATCATGACCTGAGCCGAAGGCAGACGCTTAACCATCTGAGCCACCCAGGCGCCCCTGTCCTTTATTATTTAAAGCAAATCGCAGACACCATATTTCATTTGCAGTTGTATCTGTATGTTTCCCTAAATGAGAACCCTTTTAAAGTATTATCATCATAACCTTGTAAATATTCATAAATTAATTTAAAATATGTAATGTAAAATACATAGTGTTCAAATTTCCCATTGTTGTTTTTAAGTTGTTTTCTCTGTATCAGGATCCAAATAAAATGCACACGCTCCCATGAGTAGGACCTGTATTCAAGCCTCCTAGCAATGTGTAGATTTCTTCTCAGTTTCTCCCTTTCCTTCCTCCTCCCTCGTTCCCTCCCCCTCCCTCTGGCTCTCACTCTCTGCTTCGCCCTCTCCAGCTCTTGTTCTCTCCTTTTTTGTTAATCATTTTTGAAAATACTGAGGTGTTTGTGCGGGAGCATGGCCACGGAATGCATTATAGCCAGATATACTTTAACACAGTCCATCATACTTCCTCTCAGTTCGTGGTGGAATCTCCACTGTTCGTGGAGAACAGTGCTATTACAAAGAAAAGGCAAGCCACACATGGAATTTAACATTTTCTGGCAGGAACGTTGAAAAGTAAAAAGTATAAGCGCACAACAATCCAAAATAATCTTGCATCTTGCCGCTTAATGCTTCACATTAAGGGAAACCGAATTCTGCCAGAGTAATAAAGATGCGATTAATAGAAAAATCGTCTGTATTTCTTCAGGTTTTAAGTTTACATTTAAGGGAGCTGTAAATGAAATATAATTAAAATGCATTTCTAAGGAAAGAGGTCCTGCTAACTGCATTCCAAATATTATCGGAACGACTGCTCTGTCGGACCTGGCAGATGTAGAAACTGATCAGTTTCAGGTTTGAATTGTTGGCAAGACTTCCTCTCAAGTGCTGTGTGCGCTTCCATCAGAAAGCACCTCAGGTCCCCTTATGTTCAAGGCCCATCCATCCATTGATTCTGTGGAGCAAAATGATGATACTTCATCATCATGGTTTGGATCCTAGAAGCCTTGTATGAACACCTGCAGGAAAAGAAATTTCCCCCCAATACTATATACCTGGTGGTACATTTTGTAAGGAAAACTCTGGTCCCCTAGCATCTCTAACGGGAACCTGTAAGTTCCGTTCTTTTCCTCTTCATTTTCTTTTATTACTGTGTTAATATGAAAGCAAGGCTTCAGTCATATCGAAGTGTTTCAAACCACTGTATTATGGACTTATGAGTGCTCCATTTATCCTCTCTTTTAGCAGTGAAAGTGATTTCAGGTTGGCTTTCATATCCTTTTGATAAGACCCTCATAGTTTTGAGAACTTTCCTAATATCAGTATGATGAGGTGTTTGTGTCTCATATAGAAGATTTGTTGCGTCTGGCCTGGTCTCGGTCATTTCTCTAAGAATCTGTGGTTTTGTTTCCTGGGAAACCATACTCCCAGATCAAAATGTGTCTCCTCGGGCACTCATTGCAATTGGTTTATTTTTAGGCATTTCCAGTGGACAGAGCTGGAAAATGGCTTATTTGTAGTCATATATATTCATACATTCACATACACTCACATACACTGCCAATTCCAGACTGTCATGATGTTCCTCTTTGGGTCTTCTTTATTTTTTTTTTTCTCTACCCATAAAAAGTATAGGGCAAGAGGCAGAGTATTAACCTAAGTGAATAAAATACTAATTTTTCAAAATGTTTTGTCCTGACTCTCAATATTCTTCTGGCTGTACACCTATGTTATGAGACGTCTTATGCCTTACTGGGACACCATTTGTGGCTTTTCATTAAACTGATATTGACATCCCTATGTCCCAGACTCCTCCACTATGTGTGAACTGTTTTCTTTGTTGTTTTTGTAATGTCACTGAACACCACATTACATGTCACTTACGGATTCATTCACCTCTCACAAGAGATCTTTTGAAATTGTCAAAGGATTAATTTATGCATTAGTAAGATGCATAATATATATAGTGACCACTAAGTTTGGAAAGATTGTAACCTCGATGCCATATTGTGTTTATTTGGTTCACCCTCATATTTAACAGAAGAGAGATAAAGAGCCATTTTATGACAATCAACCAAAGTAGAAGGGAACGTACTGAATGGGAGAAGATATTTGCAAATGACATATCCAATGAATGGTTAGTATCCAACATATATAAAGAGCTTATACAACTCAACACCAAAAGCCACAAATAATCCAATTTAAAAAGAGGCAGAAGAAATGAACAGACATTACTCCAAAGAAGACATCCAGATGGCCAACAGACACATGAAGAGATGCTTGACAACACTCATCATCAGGAAAAAGCAAATCGAAACAATTGCATAGGGCACCAGGGTGGCTCGGTCCGTTACCCGTCTGCCTTTGGCTCGGGTGGTGACCTTGGGGTCCTGGGATCTAGTCCCACATCGGGCTACCTGCTCAGTGGGGAGCCTGCTTCTCCCTCTCCGCCTCCCCCCACTTGTGCTCTCTCCCCTTCATTCTCAAATAAATAGGTAAAATCAGGAAATAGAAAAAAAGAACCAACGAGCTATCACCTCACACCTGTCAGAATGGCTAAAATCAAAAACACAAGAAACAACAAGTGTGGGCAAGGATGTGGAGGAAAAGGAACCCTCTTACAGTATTGGTAGGAATACAAACTGGTGTAGCCATTGTGGAAAACAGTATGGAGGGTCCTCAAAAAGGAACGATTAAGATCCATTAATCCTACCACTGGATATTTATCCCCAAAATACAGAAACACTAATTTGCAGGAATACATGGGCCCTTTGTACAGCAGCATAGCCAAATTATGGAAAGAGCCCAGACGTCCATCAACAGATGAATGATAAAGACAACGTTGTGTGTGTGTGTGTATATATATATATATATATACACACACACATATCTATATCTATCTATCTATCTATCTATCTATCTATCTATCTATCTATCTATTTATACCATGGAATATTATTCAGCCAAAAAAAAGAATGAAATCTTGCCATTAGCAAGGACACAGATGGAGCCAGAGTGTATTCTGCTAAGTGAAATAAGTCAGTGAGAGAAAGATAAATACCCCATGATCTCACTCCTATGTGGAATTTAAGAAACAAAACATGTAAGCAAAGGAAATAGAAAAGGGAGAGAGACAAACCAGGAAAGAGACCCTTAACTATAGAGAACTAACTGATGGTTGCCGAGGGTAGGGGGGCTTGGGGGATGGGTGAGGTGATGGGGATTAAGAAGTGTACTTGTGGTAATGAGCACTGGGCAATGTATGGAAATGTTCAATCACCATGTTATATACTGGAAACTCATGGAACTGTATGTTAACTATACTGGAAAAATATTTTTTAAAAATTTGGAACAATTTTAAAAAGGTGGACCATGGCTTGCTAGATTTCTTTGAGTTGACCTCATGCCATTGACCTGTGGTTGTATTCCTGGAAGCAAACATGGGCAGTTCGAGGTCATGGGTCAATGATGGATGATGTCCACAGTAGATGTGTGCAGTGGTGTTCAGTGGCATAGAAGCTGAGGTTGAGGAGAGAGAAACAGGCAGGCAGGGGAAGTGGTGCCCTGAAGCACCTCTTCACTTCTTCAGCACAGGTTCCCCCCTAGATCTTAGGAGCCAGAGACTTAGGAGGTCGCTGTAGCACTGATAAAGGCAATTGTCCACCTTTAATGTTTGTGGGTCCTGCCCCTGGGCTCCCAAGGAAGCGATGCTTTCACATTTACCAAGGTCAAAATGAATCCACAAAACCTCAATGCATGGGCTCTATTTCACCCCAAGCACACATTGGACATCTGCTTTATGAAAGAAAAGAACCCAAAAGGAGCATTCTGGAAAAGATAAGAAAAAGGAAGACACTTCCCTGGTTCCCATAACATTAAAGCCATACAGCCCTACATGTACTAGAAATTTAAGACCGGGAAATGCAGTGACTTTCTACAATGTCTTTTGTATAAAAATTTGTCACTTTTTATGTAAAAAATATATTTTGGTATATAACCCTTTATCAAAATTTCCTTTGTCATGACACTCTCTCCTGGTAAAGATTCCCTGTCCCATGCAGCTGTACTAATCAGTGCTCAGGTAAAACTCACAACCTTTTATTTTTTTTTTTTTTTGAGTTTGAGCGCCATGTGGGATGCAGAGATTACTTAAAAAGAAAATAATTGAAAAGAAGTAAAATTAAAAGAAAAATTTTAAAAATGTATATGCGTATCAGGAAATTTTATTACTCTCTGCTCTCTCACATTGATATATTTACATTGTGTTACTTACACCATTAAGAGCACCTTAATTACTGTAGCTTTACGGTGAGGTTTAAAATTTAGTAAATTTCTCCAATTGAATTCTTCAAGGTTGTCTTGTCTATTTAGGTATGTTGATTTCCAAATACATTTGAGAATTAGCTTGTAAATTTGCCCCCAAATTGCCTTCTCCAGTATGAATCAGAATAATGCTGATTTGATGTTCCAACAAATTTGAGTGGTCTAGTCCATGAATGTGATATATTTTTTCCTAATTATTTAGTATCCTTTAATTTATTTCAGCAAGAGTTTTCAGGCATCTTTGTTACATGTGTTCTCATACATTTAATGAAGGTGGACATGAATCTCCACTCTGTTTATTGAATTTCATTTCCTTTTTTTAAAAATTTCATTTTCTAAATGCTCACTGCTAGTATAGAGAAATATAGTAGATTATTACATGAATGTTGCTGAGGTATAATTTAGGTACAGTAGACGGCATCCCTTTAAAGTGTACAATTAAGGCTGTACTTTCAGAGATCATTTCTTTCTTTCTTTCTTTTAATTTTATTTTATTATGTTATGTTAATCACCATACATTACATCAATAGTTTTTGATGTAGTGTTCCATGATTCATTGTTTGCCTATAACAGCCAGTGCTCCCTTCAATGCTGCCCTCTTTAATCCCCACCACCAGGCTAACCCATCCCCCCACCCCCTCCCCTCTAGAACCCTCTGTCTGTTTCTCAGAGTCCATCGTCTCTCATGGTTCGTCTCCCCCTCTGATTTCCTCCCCTTCATTTTTCCCTTCCTACTAGCTTCTCTCTCTCTTTTTTATTATTTTTTAAAATTTTTTATTGTTATGTTAATCAACATACATTACATCATTAGTTTTTCATGTAGAGTTCCATGATTCATTGTTTGTGCATAACACCCAGTGCTCCATGCAGAATGTGCCCTCTTTAATACCCATCACCAGGTAACCCATCCCCCCACCCCTCCCCTCTAGAACCCTCAGTTTGTTTCTCAGAGTCCATCTTCTCTCATGGCTTATCTCCCCCTCCGATTTCCTCCCCTTCATTTTTCCCTTCCTACTAGCTTCTCTCTCTCTCTTTTTTTAAACATATAATATATTATTTGTTTCAGAGGTACAGGTCTGTGATTCATCAGTCTTACACAATTCACAGTGCTCACCATAGCACATACCCTCCCCAATGCCCATCACCCAGGCACCCCATCCCTCCCACCCCCACCACTCCAGCAACCCTCAATTTGTTTCCTAAGATTAAGAATCCCTCCTATCAGTGAGGTCATAGGATACATGTCTTTCTCTGATTGACTTAATTTCACTTAGCATAATACCCTCCAGTTCATTTCTACAGTTTGTTACTAGAGAATTTTCTCTGAACGTGTAGAGGACCTGAAACCTCAAGGAGGAGGCACATTGTTCTCTCCTGAGCATGAACGTGATTTTGGGTGTTGTTTCCACAGCTGCCCATTGCCACTGATGATCGTTCTTCTCCTCCTTTGGACGGTAAGAGAGAGAGGACGCAGTGTGAGTGCTTTCTCAACAAATAAAAATTTAAAAAGATAAACTGTACAACTAAATGCATTTTCACAGATGTACATACAATTGAAACTACTGCTCCATTCAGGACACAGGGCATTTCTTCTACCTCACAGCTTCCCTTGGGTGGATCCATTGAAGTCTCTCACTGCCTTCACCCTCAGCCCCAGGCAACCACTGGCATCAAAGACGGCTTGATTTTTAACCACGTTATGGAAATGGAACTCTTTTATGCCTACATTCCTCCGTGCAGCCTAAGGATTCTTATATCTATCCATATTACTAATGGATCACCAGTTCAGAATTTTTCATTGCTAAGGAGTATTCCTCTGTATGGATATATTTGGTCTGTACATTCACCTATTTATGGCCATCTATGCAGTTTCCTGGGTTTGGCCATGGGGAATAAAGCTATGATGAATATTCATGTGCAGTTTGCTGTGTGGCCATATTGTGTAAATCCTTAGGAGAGGAATGGCCGTTCACGTGATTGGTAAATGTTTATCTGTGGTTCAGCTTTTCTCGGTGGTTGGACCATTTTTCATTCCCACAAGTGTATGAAACGTCTAGTTACTTTACATCCTCACCACATATGTTTTCGGTCTTCGTAATTTTAGCCACGGGGATGGTTGTGTAATGGTAACTCACTGTAGTATTAATTTATCTTCCCAATGGCTGAGTGTACCGTCGAAAACTGACCTCTGTGCTTCAGAGCCAAAATATAAGACGAAGACAGAGTTTGGAATATTGAGGAACAATAGCTTTATTGCTTTTCGGGGCACAGGGGGCTAGAACAGGCCAAGGCCCTCAAAAACTGTAAGTCCCCTCCCCCTGAAGGAAGGGGCGGGGGGGTGTTTTATTTTGACAGAAATTGTGTGCATGCTGCCAGCCTCCCTCATCCTGTCTTTAGGGTGGTACCAGGCTCCTGAAACAAAAGGCTTAGAAGGGAGGAGCAGAGGTTTGCAGAAGACAAGGAAAAGGTTACTTAGTTTAAGATGGAGCCTTGCAGAGACATTAGTGAATCCCTTTTGATTTATGTTCAACTTCATGCTTTTCAATGGTTTCAAGTGGAGCATCTTTTCAAGTGCTTTTTGGCCATTTGTGTATCTTCTTTTGTGAAGCATTTCTTCTTCAAGTCTTTTGACCAGTTTTCCTATTGCATTGTCTTATCAGACACAATATGTGTCAGAACATTACACTGAAAACTGCAGAGCACTACTTCCAGAAATTAAAGAACTAAATACATGGGGAGATAAAATTTGTGGTGGATTGGAAGACTCATTATGGTTAGAGGACAACTCTTCCCAAATTGATCAAAAGATCTAATACAATGCCAATCAACCTTCTAGCAGACATTTTAGTAAGTATTTCTAAGCTGATCCAAATGTTTATATGGAAATGGAAATGATCTTAAATTATCAAAGCAATGTTAAGAAGAAGGAGAAAGCGACAGACTTACATTGTCTATTCCAGAATTACTGTATAAACCTTTTGTGCAATTTAAAAGTGATTTGTCCGATTATTATTCAGTATAAGAGTTTCTGCACATTCTCACTGCAGCTTGGAAGTTGCTTTACCCCTTTTTCACTGTAGCTACTTGATCTATACTTTAGCCAATAGTTCCAAAGTTTTTAAGTGGAGAGAGAATACTGAAGCTAGAAAGTATTTCACTTAACAGAGAGAAAGACTAATCCCTGATCATTAGGGCAAGGATGACCCTACAAGACTTAATGAACTCGCCTCTATTTTCCAGTTGGCCAAGACAAAGTGGGGAGCTACTGATACCAGCAGTTTCCTCTGCAGACCTTCATAGTGTTGACTGCTTTGGGTTTACAGGGAACCTAGGTGTTGGCTGTGTCCTGAGAGGCTGAAATTGAGTTGAGGCCCAGGGTCCCTGGGTCAGGACAGGTCATCCAGCTGTTGGAAAACACGGAGGGAGACCAGGCCATCCCCAGGCAGCACTGGCCACTTCCTCCAAGGAATCCACCACCACTACACTTTTCATGACTTCTGGTAACTAGACTGAGAGCCCCACGACAATTGGGATAATGTTTTACTCATCTCTGTACTCATGACTCCTAGGACCAAACCAAGCACTGAGGAAGCTCTCAGAGACATTCCTTCATGGATCTGATAAAGGGGGTGGCAAATTTCTAATCTCAACTACATTCCTGTCCCAAATACATGCACGAATGCTCTCTGCTTTCTTCCAGGAGGCAACAAATACCCTTCCTTCCAGAGGAGCCTGCCCTACACTCTCAATGCCCCATGACACTCCCCTGTGGTGAGCTCTGATGAAGAGGGACTCTCCTCTTGGATTCCTCTCAATGGTTCTCTCAGTAGGAAGAGATGTCTTCGGCCTAGCCCCCTCCCCCCTCCATCCTCTGCACTGCCACCATACCCCAGGTTAGGAGAGCTACAACAGTTTTTAAAATGATTTTATATATTTATTTGAGAGACAGCGTGAGGGAGAAAGCAAGAGTGAGAGAGAGACAGAGAGAAAGATAGAGAACAGCTGGGGAAGGGACAGGGGGAAGCAGACTCCACTGCTGAGCAGGGAGCCACCCCCCTCAATGGGGCTTGATCCCTGGAGCCTGGGATCATGACCTGAGCTGAAGGCAGGCTCTCGATGAACTGAGCCACCCAGGGGCGCTGAGCTACAAGATTTTGTTTGCATTCTTCCTCTCACTGCTTTGACCTCCTCTGTGAAATCTTATTGATGTCAGAATTCCAAGTTCATAACAGAGACTAAGGAAAATGAAACACTCAACACACGGTCAAGACAAAGGTGTGTAAAGTCTTTGACAACCATAAATTCAGAAGAATATAATTGGTATCACTGCCTCAGAGGCAAGGGTCTCCTAACCTGGCCCTTCCTGACCTTAGGGTAGAACTCTTTGTGGTAAGAATGGACAAGTCCAACCTTTATCCAAACATAACTGATCCCTCTAAGCCCACACTTACTTGGAGAACATCGACCGTGAGGGAGCTCCAAGGTCAAAGCTAGGGGTCTGGGGCAGAACCTCATGGTCACATCGTCCACCTCTTTTTTTTTTTAAGATTTTCTTTATTTATTTGACAGAGAGAGACATAGCGAGAGAGGGAACACAAGCAGGGGGAGCGGGAGAGGGAGAAGCAGGCTTCCCGCCGAGCAGAGAGCCCCATGCGGGGCTCGATCCCAGGACCCTTAGATTATGACCTGAGCTGAAGGCAGACGCTTAAAGATGTAGCCACCCAGGTGCCCCTCCTCCTCCTCCTCCTCTTGGAACTGGTGCTTCCCTGCAGTACAAACCAACCCTGATCCATTCTGTGGGGCTCCTCGGGAGGTGCACAGGTTCACCGTGGACGAAGTTACTCTCCTCGTTCTCCTTGCTCAGCTCAGGCTGCTCCTTGCAGAGTTGGATGCCGCTGTATGCATTCCTCAGTTTCCCCTGATTTTTCTGGACCCAACTTGTCCTTCTTCTTACCTCCTTTGGGCAACCACCTGCTCCACCATTGCCTTGTCCTTCTTTGCGTTATTCTCATCCTCCAAACCTGCTGATTTTCTGTCTCCCAAATGCTCCCTCTGTTCTCTGTTTTCAGTGTGGGCTCAGCTCAGGCTCCTGCGAGAGACACACAGTGAAGGGACCAAGTCAGGTCTCAGCTGCAGTCCCCAGGGCTGCTTCAAAGGCACCGCAGACCCTTGTGCATTCACAGAAACTGAGCAGGAAGGGACCGTGGAGAATTTGAATAACAACCTTATCTTACACATGAGGAAGCTGAGCGCAGAGAGATGAAGAGATTTTCCCAAACTCCTTCAGCACTTGATGGCAGCACGGCCCCCACACAGGACTTGGCTGCGAGCTTCCCTGTGGAGTCTCCTAACGTACCCTCTGGGAAGGCACATCTGAATTTCAGGGGACACTTAAATTAGAAGTTCAACTTAAAAATAAATACTTTTTAGGAGACTTTGGATCAAATGTAGATATTTCCACTGTTAAAAATACCAGAAATTCCTTCCTGGGGACAAATCTTTTTCCCAGGTATATAATTCTGTTACTTCTTTCCTTTACAAATCATTGGCTAAGATATTAGGATCACAAAAAAGGTATGCAGGGAAGGAGAAGTTCCTCTGTTACCTGTCCTGGTCTCCCAGCTTAAGTAAGAATTAAGTTTCACTGAGACATTGAATACGCATGGAGAACGGATATTGAAATGGAGACCCTTAAAGAAATATAAAGTATTAAGGCAGACAGTTTTTATGCATTTTAGACAAGGAGAAAATACATTTCTCAGGGATTTGGGGGAGTTTTAATTTAGAGAGTGTCTAGACCGAATTTAGAAACCCTGGTGAGAAGGATGTCTTTTTACTTCTTAGTACAGGGGGTGCCTTTTTCATATGGGAGATTGGTTTCCTGCTTTCAGGGAGACAGAGGAGGGTTTGAGTGTCCTGGTACCAGTTTCTTTTTGGGTAGCTTCAATTCAAAATAATCAATATTGTCGACCTCAGAGAGTCGGGGACCTGGGGTGGCGAAGGAACTGAGAAAAAGAGACTACCGCGGCGCCTGGGTGGCTCAGTTGGTTAAGCGGCTGCCTTCCGCTCAGGTCATGATCCTGGATTCCAGGGATCGAGTCCCGCATCGGGCTCCCTGCTCAGCAGGGAGTCTGCTTCTCCCTCTGACCCTCCCCCCCTCATGCTCACTCTCTCTCTATCTCATTCTCTCTCTCAAATAAATAAATAAAATCTTTTAAAAAAAGAAAAAGAGACGACAGTATAGCGAGGCAAAGGGGACCCCAAGCAAACAGCCCGAGGTCCTGAGGTTTATTTTCCATAATCTAATATACCTTCTACAGTGATATAGTACTATAATGATTTACAGCAGGGGCTTAGTAAGGCGCATCTTCCACGTACACAGGGTTAGTCAAGTGAAGCAATGGCAGTGGAGAAGGAATAAAGAAATCTGCAACTGGCTGTGATCAATTAATTGTAAACAGCATTGTACTCGGTCTTTAACACAGGATAAGAAAACAAAAAAGGGAATGCACAGTGTGCTGTTTACAGCTGGCTTCCTATCTACAAAACATCTTCTGCTGTGTACTTTAGATCAGACCACACACATCCCAAGGGCATTTCACTCTGATCCTTTCAGGTTATTTTTAACCCTGCAATCTCGAGTTTTCTCAGAGATCTTGGAGTCTGAATGAACATGCACCAGTGGTCGTTGTGGCATTCTGTTTCCCCCAAATATGCCATTGTGGTACATTTTGGGCAATCTGACCTTGGCGCCTATGGGTACTATGGTTTCTCTCCGCCTTGCTCATTACTCAGTGCCTATTTCAGAGAGAAGGCTAAACATATCATTCTTAGAAATACCAAGGTGGCTCTCTCGGTTCAGCGTCTGACTCTTGATTTCAGCTCAGGTCATGATCTCAGGGTCATGCGATTGAGCCCCAGTTTAGTCTTCATGCTCAGTGCAGTCAGCTTGGGATTCTTTCTTCCTCTCCGTCTGCCCATCACCCCTGCTCTAAATAAATAAATAATATTTAAAAAAGAAATACAAAATAAATCCCATGACCTTATGTGAAACTAATACAATGCCTATGTTAAGTGGACCAGATTAGTTTAAAAATTATTTTAAAACGCACCTGGGTGGCTCAGTTGTTTAAGTGTCAGTCTTTGGCTCAGGTCAGAATCCCGGGGTCCTGGGATAAGCCCGTATGTCCAACTCCCTGTTCAGTGGTGAGTCAGCTTCTCTCTGTTCCTCTTCCACTACCCCCACCACCGCTCCTGATATCTCAAGTACTCTCTCTCAAATAAGTAAATTAAAAAATTTTAAAAAGAAATGCAATGGTCCTCTCTGGAATCAACCCACACATAAGCATGCTTTCTTTTTGCTGCACCCCAGTCCCCCTTTCTCTTTATTACCTATCTGACCTACATCCTTCCCCCAGCGATGGAGACAGCTCAGATGCACTGCTTCACCTGGTGGTGGGGCCAAAGAGAAGTGCACACATGGTTAGAATGGGCTGCCTTGAGAGTCAGCCGAAACGTAGCTACAGGCAGTTAGAAACAAGCCTAAAGTACCATTAGGAATAAGCACTACAACATTTAGCGGTACAGATTTTAGGTGTGGTATTGATATCACCTTCCTTGTACAAATGTGTTTAGACTCAAGCATGAGACTATGGGATCAGACAAAATGAAAGAAAACTGTGTCAAGTGTGAAGATACTAAGTTACCAAAGTTATTCTGAGTTGTATAATTAGTTTGTCCCTTAGCCCCTCATTTCCACCTGCAGAACCTAGAAGACGTGCAACAGAGTCTCCACTTGCCATCAAAGTCAATCTGAGGACACAATAATTTAAACTGTTAACCCAAACTTTCCATTTTTTCTTAACCTGTGTTGAATACCAGGCATTTCGATTGCCCATTCCCATTTCCAGGGAGACTGCAGTGAGGACGGAGAATAATGTGGTGCATCCAGGTAATAGTCTGTTTCTTGGTCCGCTTCTGTGCTCAGCATGTCAACTTTTGTCTGCCAGTGGACCTCTAACCACACAGGGGAAACCCAACAAATATTAAAAGTGTAGGTTCTCTAGGTTAATCTACATTTAGGATTCTGTAGTGCTCAGAATGGCTCTTGAACTGCAAGGACCAAGGTAGATGCCCCCTCCTTACCTTAGGGGGAGTAATTCTGATTCCTGAAGCATGCACCTCTTCGTTTTCTATTTATTATTATTTTTTTTAAAATTTCAGCTAGGCTCCATCACCTACGTGGGACTCTAATGCATGACCCTGAGATGAAAGTTGCACGCTCTACTGACCGAGGCAGCATGCGTCCCCCCAGCACCTTTGATGCAGGCAAATACCATGATTTTCATGTTGGAAAAATACTGCAAACTGTGGGACATGCCTTCAATCCGCTCCACTCCTTCTGGGCATGTTTCCTGAGTTCCGACTGTGTGCGAGTCCTCTTTCCCACCCACCAATAGAAGGGCATATACATGGAAAATGTGCCCGTCCATAGAAGACCCTCTAGGATCCCAACCCAGATCCGCTGGGATCCCTGGGGTCTTTTCTGTGTTATGCTCTCCTGCTCTCAGTGTGTTTCTGCCTCTAAAGGCACCTGTGAGCAGGACTGCCCTGGGGCTCCTGGAGCTCCTTTGTACCCAGTCCCAGAGAACGGGGAGTACATGCCGTATATGACCACAGCCCCCATGTATCTCCCCTCCCCAAAGGCACTCAGCCTTTCACTAACAGGTGCAGCAGGGTGAAATCTCCATTCCTGGCCCAGGGGAGACTAACTCTGAAACACAAGTGTCCCCTAGGCTCTCCTAAACCTGTCAGGACAAAGCTCCCCCACAGCTGTTGCTGGAAATCACAACTTACACAGCAATGAACTCAAAATGGTCACAGATCTAAGTATAAGAGCCAAAACTATTGTGCAAGAGGACTACATGGGAGAAAATGGTCAGGAATTCACAGTAAGCAAAGAGTTCTAAGTCACTACGGCAAGAGCACGATACGTAAGAGAAAATTGAAGATGAAGAAGTTTTTTGCATCAAACATTGCCACTGAGAAAAGGAACAGAGAAGCCACTGATTAGGAGAAAATATTTGTGGATTAAATACCCAATGGGGACTCACGTTCACGAGAGACAAGAGGACTTTGAACTCACTCAATGGGCAGAAGCAACACACTCGTTTAAGCCAGTATAAGAGTCGAATACACATGTACCAAAGGAGACACATAAAAAGGTAATCAATGTTATTAGTAATATGTTATTAGTTCTCAAAGAAATGCAAGGAAAACCAGGTACCATTTTACACCAACTAGTGTGCTTACGTCCCAAAGACGATACCAAGTGTTGCTGAGGATGAGCAGAAACTGGACCCTCCTATATTGCTGGTCGCAACGTAAAATATAACAGCTCCTGCAGAAGCCACTTTGAGAGTTCTTAAGAGTTCAGCACAAGCTTGCCATAGGACCCAGCCATTCCACAACTAGGAATCTATCTGAGAGAATAAAAACATATGTCCGCTCAAGTCTCGGTCAGAAATGTTCCGGGCAGCGTTATTCACAATGGGCAAAAACTGACAGCAACACAAAGGGCCATCGGCTGGTGAATGGACAAACCAAATGTTTCCTATGTGTACCATGGCATCTATTCCGCAACAAAAGGCACAGAAATCTGATCCAAGCTACAGCATGGAGGAACCTCAAAAGGATGCTAAGTGAAAGAAGCCAGTCACCAAGAACTACAGACTGTCTCATTCGGCTTATGTAAAATGTGCAGAAAGGAGCAATGCACAGAGACAGAAAGCAAATCAGTGCTGCTTGGGGCTGGAGGAGGGAGCGGAGACTGTCTGCAGAGGGGCTGGAGGGAGTGTGGGAAGGTGAAGGAAGCCTCTGAAACAAACTAGGGCACTAGCTGAACAACTCTGTCATTGTTGACAATGGGTGAAATTTATTGTATGTCAATTTCACCTAAAAAAAAAGAAAGAAGGCGACCCTCGCACATCAGTGGGTCCTGGGGTCCCCAGGCAAACACTGCCTGGTGAGGGGCCACATCCTGGAGTCCCAGCAGGTGGTGGCTCAGAGCCTGGTTTCTGACCTCCCAGCTGGAGTCAGGGGCTCAGTGCCTGTGCCTTCAGCCTCAGGCCCTGGCAGTTCCCCTGGAATCCACCAGGCGGCAGACTACTTAAGGGAAGAGACCTTCAGGTGGCCCAAGGACACCAGGGGGAAGCAAGCAAAGATAGGGCACCAGCTGGCTGGAGATTCCTAGAGGAAGTGAAGGCTGCAGGACCCATGGAAGCTGCTGGCAAGATCTGGATGGATCTTAGGTAGGTTTGGTCCCCTGGGTGGGCTCTAAGCACTAAGCTTTAGGTTAACATCCAAAGGTTCCCTTTGATGCTCCCTCCTGCAGTGGCACTGAGGCTCCCCCCGTGGAAGCTCAGCATAGGGAAAAGAACCTGTGCTGCTATTCACCTTCTTCTGAGTCGAAATGGAACACTTGGGCTGCGTTTAGGGGAATCTGCCCTTTTCTGGCCCTCTATGTAGGGCCAGCTCCTGGGTGCTGAACCATCCCTGCAGGAGGCTAGAAGAGGCACTCTGGTCCTTCACATTGGAGCTGGGCTTGCAAAGAAGGGTTCCTGCTAATCCATATTTCCCTGGCCCTGGCTGAGCATCCTGGTCCAAGATCAGGGGCTGCAGTGGCCTAAAATAGGGACTTCCTACATGTCACTGCTCCTCTCTGGAAAGTCCAAAGGCAGCCCATGGTAGTGGTGGGGGGAGGGGAGGGCATAGAAACCTACACTCTGACAAAACATCATCCACAGTGAAGATTTAAAAACAATGTTAGAGGACAGATCTCATATTATGTAGTCGGTGGTGCAGTAACAGCTCTGCGAGGTGAAAGAGGGTAGCTACACTAGTAATCAGCCTAACATAATTTATAGAGTCGTCCAATCCCTGTGTTGCCATGTGAAACAGATCTCACATGGGGAATCAGTTATGACTCAATTGTTTAAAAACCTGAAGGTGAGGGGAAAACATTTGAAAACGAAGCAATAAAACTATAGTTGACTGGGGAACAACATGGCTTTGAATTTTAGTGAACAATGTCGGTCCACTCATGGGTTGATTATTATTTTTTTTTTTACAAATACAGTCTAGTACAAATGTAGGAATACATTTTCTCTTCCTTATGATTTTCTCAATGATATTTTCACTCTAACTCACTGTATCGAAAGAATAAAGTACATAATTCAAGTAACACACAAAATATGTATTAATCAACCGTTTTTGTTATCTGTAAGACTTCAGTAGGCTATTAGTAGCTATGTTTTCTGGGACTCAAATGTTATACAAAGATTTTCAATTGTGGGACTCTGTACCCCTAACCCCCAGGTTCTTCAAGGGACAATTTGTATCTGGATTTGCAAATGACATACTCTTGTATACAGAAAAATACCAAATACACACACACAGAAACCACGACTATTAGAGTCCATAACCTATTTCAGCAGAGTTGCAGCGTACAAGGCAGACAAATCAGGTGTTTCTATAACCTAGGAATGGACACCGGGAAAGTCAATTAAGAAAACGATTCCATGGACAACAGCACCCACCCGAATGGTATCGAAGAATAATTGAGTCAAGGAGGCACAAAACCTGTACACTGAAAACTACACAATATTGCTGCAAGAGATTAAGGAAGACCTCAACAAGTGGAAAGACATCCTGTGTTCATGGATTGGAATGGTTAAGGTGGTTCAGAAGGCAACAGCAGGATCTGCAGATTCTTTTGGATTCCTATTGAACGTTTTTCTTCTGCCTTCCCTAATCACCATCAGCCCCTTGCAGTACATTTCCTTTCAGACATTGTGGTTTTCATCTCTTCATGTGAGATTGGGTCCTTTTTTTTTTTTTTTAACATTTTCCATGTATCTGCTGAATGTTTTCACCAATGGGATGCAGTTAGAACAAATGCTTTCTTGTGCTCTGGTGATTCCCATCTTGCTGTCAGCTCTGGGTCATTTTCAGATGAGTGATCCATCTCTTCAGGAGGGCTCATTTCCCCCCTTTGTCTGCATACCTCAAACTGTTGGATGGAACGCCAGACACTGTGAATGTTACCTTGCTGTTTGCTGGATATTTTTGTGTTTTCTATAATATTGAGCTTTGTTCAGGGATGCACTGAAGTTACTTGGAAACATTTCTGCTGTTGCTTCAATGCATAGTTCAGTGGCCCAGAGCAGGGCTCCGTGGAGGACTCACCATGAGTTCCAGGTACTGTAGCAAGCCCTCCCCCTGTCTTCCACCCTATTCCTCACAAATTAAGAGGGTTACTTTTGCTTAGTCTATCTGTTGGACACAGGCACTGTTCCCAGCACCGTGTGAGCACCAGGCCCTGTGCAAAGGATTACCCCCTGACTTGCTGTCCATGCCTCCCCAGGGCCCCTCCACAGCTCTGGCTAGGTGACTTCCTGCAGCTCTGTCCTCCCTGAGACTCAGTCCTGGGTTCTCTCAGATCAGTGTCCTCAATTCCAGGAGCTCCATGGGGCTCCTATTCAAGTTCCCCTCCCCCCAGTGCCTTGCTTGGAAACTCTCTAGAGCCAGTACCTCTGAGCAGCTCTAGGGCTCTGCTCACCATTGTGTTGCCCTGTGTCCGGGATGGCTGTCCCCTTTGCCTGATGCCCAGGATCTTGGAAATCTCCACTTCGCGCATCTTGTGTGACGCTGTTGCTCTTTTGTTTAATTGTTTCTGGCAGAAGAGTAACCCGTTGCTGAGTCCCAGTTGGTGTGGCTCCCCTAAGTGAAAATCAAAGTTGGAAGACCCTCAGTTGTAGATTCTGAATAGAGGCCTTTAGGGAGTAGAGAAAAAAACACCAGCTCTGGTGAAAGCCTGAAGCCAGAAACCCCTTCAAGCTCAGTTTGACAAAGCAATGCAGGTACATCAGTAGGGACAGTTTTGGCTTGAGCCCAAGAGCTGCAGAAGGCCCACGGCCCTTTGTCCTAGAGCTAACCTGCTGTTTGGGAAAGGTCTGTGGTGCCAAACCCAGCGGGTTCTTTGTGAGTAGACAGAGGTGCCTCTTTAAAAGCCTGTCAGGGGGCATCTGGCTGGCTCAGTCAGGAGAGCAGGGGAGTCTCCATCTGGCTTCATGAGCCCTATCCCTACTTTGGGTGTAGGGATTACTTCAACAAATAAACTTACAATAAATAAACAGTACATCAAGCCGGACCCTCTCTAGTCTCGGAAGGGTCCTCTGGAGCAAGGCTATACTAGGTAGGCTACCAAGTGGCCTAATCAAGGATACGGAGTCTGGGGATTGGGTGAGGCTTTGCAGGGTGCCTGGGGGGATAGGTGGGGAGGGGAGGGAGGAAGGAGAAGGGATGCAAACCCCTGTTCCCTGGGGAATGAAAAGAAAGCACCTTTGCTGGATCAGGGACTGCAAACCACATACGGAAATATAAGCAGAGAAATTGCTCTGCGAAAAACAGAAAAAACCCCGACAGCCAAGGTGGGATGTATGACCAGTGGACAGAAACTGTCCTGCATGCTTTTGATTGAGAAACAGCCAAACCCAGATTCTCAAGAAAGCAGCCCTTAAAAGCAGAGGTGTTTTCTTCAGGGTCCTGGTGTCCCCTGAGTGAGCTTCCTCTTCAGCCCATGTCATCAGCCAAAGTCATGGAAAAGACAAAACAAACAAACAGAAAAATGAATAAGAAAACAAAGGCTATTCTTAAACAACCAACAACAGGTGAAAGAGCAAAAGCAGCCCCCCACTGCCACTGCCACAAATAATGCAGAGGAGTTGTCCATACTCGGGGAAATCGCGGGGGTCAGCATGTCCCTGGTATGATGGAAGGGCCTCCCCTGGGAAAACCACCTGCTTGATCCCGGAGTCTCCCCTGCCGGGTAAGTGTGACTCCCTCCGCCTCCGCCCCACACCAGTCTCACCCCCCTTCCACCGGACACACAGGCTCACTCGCCTAGGCGCACCCCAACACCCTCGGCACCCACTCCTGTAGCAAGCATCCTCACCCTCCACACGACGCTTCCGAATAGGATGGACGCAACAGCGCTGCTACCTCCTCAGCCCCACGAATTCTAAGTTGCAGAACCCCACCGCCATGTTGCCTGGTTTGCATCAGACACGCCCCGTCCGTGAAGTCAAGGGCTTCGCCTCAGTCCCCAACCCCACCCCATCTCCCTGCCCCCCAGCTCCCCTCCCAACTTGGATTTCAGTACTGGTGTTCCTCCTTCTCCTCCTCCAGTCCCCCTTCCCCTTCTCCCTTCCCGTGCCCTGGCTTCCTTCCTCACCTGCCCAGTCTCCTCTGTCTCCTGAATTGGTTACCACTCTTTCCTCTCCCTGCAGCTATGGCCCCCCAAACCCTACACAACCCCCCCCCACCCAGCCCAGGGAAGGCTGTGCCAGCCAGAGAGAAACATGAGGGAGGACTTTCCAACAGCCCGCGAAGAGCAGATACAACTCTCTCTTGCTCTCTCTAGCTCTCTCTCTCTTTCCCTTCGGACCCTGGTTGGAGGACACCGAGTGCCATGGCTGCACCTGTACAGTTCAAACCAGTCCCCACAGCCTCCCCCAGGCCTGGACACTGCGGGGGGGGAGGGGAGGACCAAAAGTCCGCAACCCCTGGGCCCTCGGGCTGACACCAGCCCACAACACTCCACACGCTGAACACATCCCAGGGCCTGCTTCTTCCCCAGGAGGGCTCCTAGGACAGGGACGGCGCGCCCCCTCGTGGCTTCGCGGGGAGACACCCAAGGATCCCGCTGTTGAGGGCAGGGCCAAAGGGGACCACTGCTTCTGCTCCCTTAAACCAGGCTCAGAGTTCTCAGCAGGGGGTTAGTGGGGTCCCAGGCTCCCCACTCTGCCACCGCCTGCCCTCCCTCCACCGCTGGGCGCTTCCCCCTGGAGGGGATTTCTGCAGTCAGGTCGGCCTTTGGAGGGAAAATAGCCAGGTCTGGAAAACTAAACAGACTACTTTGAAGAGATTTGGGCAATTGTATGGTCATGGATGGAGCGCCCTAGGGTTCTGATTTGCCTTGTCTTGCTTGCGCCTTGAGGTAGTGGTTTACTTTTCCCGGAATGTTTAAATTAGAAAAGATTGGAGGGTGGAGAGGGGGCGTCCAACTTTAGTTGTCACCTGAGATCAATAGTGTGCTGCTGGGTAGAATAATGCCCCCTCCCTAGGAGCTGCCCAGGCTAATGCCAGGAACCTGTGCACATGTTCCATCCTGCAGCAAAAGGGACCCTGCACAGGTGCTTATGTTAAGGACCTTGAGATGGGGAGATGATCCTGGATTATCCAGGCGGCGCCCTGCAATGACAAGGGGGTCTTAAAACACAAAGAGGCAGAGAAGAGGTCAGAAGGAGGCTGTGTGAGGAGGACTCTGCCTGCTGGGGCTGGGGCTGGGGCTGAGCATGGAGGAGGGGCCTCTAGGAGCTGGAACAGGCAAAGAGACACACTGCCTGCTTAACCTAAAAAATAGAAAGCGCCAGGTATTTTACCAGCCAAATTGGGATTCCTGGGGAATAAAAGGGAAAGGTGATGTGGGACAACCAGCTGGTCTGAGGAAAGTCACCTAACCAGAGCTGTGCAGGGTCCCTGGTGTGGCTTGCAGTGAGGTCCTGCTCAGGGCCTCCATGGGAGGAAAGGCCAGCAAGTCAGGGGGCAATCATTTGAAAGCAGTAGAGGGAACAGGACCTGGAGCTCTCCCAGGCAAAATGACCCCTAATCAGGAGCCAGATCCGTCATCGGAAAATAATCCAGAGCTGACACATGTGAGAACCGCCAGAGAAGGATATGAAAGCTTTTAGTATAAGTTTTCCATCAGTTGTAAATGTTAAACCGAGAAATAGAAAATATAAACAACACCCTCTCTATCTTTAAGAGATGAAAACTACAACGTCTGAAAGGAAATATACTACAAGGTATTGACAGAATTTAGAAAATGCAGAAGAAAAATTTTTGATAGAATTGTATTGACTCTGTAGATCTATTTGCATAGTATTGCCATATGAATTATATTAAATCTTCCAATGCATGCATACAGTTGTTTTTTTCCCCCCATTTGGTCTTTCATCTCTCGCAGAACCATTGCTTCTTATGCTTTTCAGTGAACAAGTCTTGCTCTCCTTGAATGAATTTACACCTGACACTTTTACTGTGTTGTGTGCCATTGTAAATAGAATTGCTTTCTAAATTTCCTTCTCAGATTGTTCATTGCTAGTGCATAGAAACACAACTGATTTTGTATATATGGTACCCTGCAACTTTACGGAATGAGTCTATGGACTCTAATATTTTTGTGTGTGGATGATTTGAGGTTTTTCTATCTTTAGGAGCATGTCCTCTGTAAATAGAGATACAGGTTGACCCTTGACCAATGCGGAGTAAGGATGGTGACTCTCAAGATCAAAAACCTGTGTATAGAGGCGCCGTGAGGGGCGGTAGCAGCGGCGGTGGTGGTGATAGTGGCGGTAGCTGTGAGGGGATTCCGGGAAGATGGTGCTGATTAAGGAATTCCGTGTGGTTTTGCCATGTTCTGTTCAGGAGCAAAGTTCCTGCATTCGTCAGGATGATTGCTCCGGAGGGCTCCTTGCTGTTTCACGAGGAAGCCTGGAACGCATACCCCTACTGTAGAACAAACCATTATGCCTCAGTTGTAACGAGTGTATATATGAAAGATGATTTCTTCATTAAAATTGAAACATGGCACAAACCAGACTTGGGAACATTAGAAAATGTACACGGTTTAGATCCGAACGCATGGAAAACTGTTGAAATTGTCCGCATAGATATTGCAGATCGAAGTCAAGTTGAACCAGCAGACTACAAAGCTGATGAAGACCCAGCATTATTCCAGTCAGTCAAGACCAAGAGAGGGCCTTTGGGACCCAACTGGAAGAAGGAGCTGGCAAACAACTCTGACTGTCCTCAGATGTGTGCCTACAAGCTGGTGACCATCAAATTCAAGTGGTGGGGACTGCAAAGCAAAGTAGAAAACTTCATTCAGAAGCAAGAGAAAAGGATATTTACAAACTTCATCGCCAGCTTTTTTGTTGGATTGACAAGTGGAATGATCTGACAATGGAAGACATTAGGAGAATGGAGGATGAAACTCAGAAAGAACTAGAAACAATGCGTAAGAAGGGTTCCGTCCGAGGCACGTCGGCTGCTGATGTCTAGATGAGTCCCCTGTAGGGTCAGAGACAATATCAAACTGTTTACGTAATCAAGGTCAAGTGAGGGGAACAAGTGCAGCCAGTGATGAGTGAAGAAGGATCTGACCAGTATCTGGCAGTGCTGACGTTTCCCAGATGTGTGCTTGTGATGACATACTCACAGGTTCCCAACCACCTGTGTGTGTGTGTGTGTGTGTGTGTGTGTGTGTGTGTGTCTGTGGCTGCATATAAAACACATGTAGAGCTACAGATCAAGATACACACACTTGTGTATATATGTACATACAAACATACTGAAAGGATTAGTACAATTTCTCCAAAGTACTGTACCTATCTTCAAGAATGTTTGGTTGTCTGACTCAGTTGCCTTAGGAGACAATGGCTCCGACTCCAAATCGGAAGTAGGTGTCCACTCCCATCAGTCTGTAAGCCTCGGGTCCTGATTCTGCAACAGAATCTGTAGTCCTTTGTGTCAGCTTCATACCCCCAACAGAGAGTAAATGATCTTTGGTTAAAGTAAAGATTGGTGTGTGTAGCATATTTATGTTAACTCTTTAGGCACTGAACTTAACATCCTGTCAGGTAAAGCTCGCGCAGCTGTGTGACTCACAAGGTCACATTCCCAGTGGCTCAGGTGACATGTCTCAAAGAAACCAAAGCATCCACTCAGTATTAGGTGTCTCTCCTAAAGTTCACTCTTGAAGGGCAAAAATGTGGCTCACAAACAGCTTGAAATGTGTTTCATAAATGTTTGTCTAATAGTTTTTTAAAGTCCAATTACCCAAATGACTTTCAGGACGGTTTGTTGTTTTTGTTTTTCCCAATGCTCTGCCTTTTTGACAGGACCCACGAGTCAATATACACATAGATTTATTCCAATTTGTTTATAATGAACCAGTCATTGTGTACATGACATATAATTCTATACATTCCTTCTTTTACCTGTTTACTTTCAGATGTTGAGATGATGGGAGGTTACTTGCCTCTTCCACTGACATCCTGAATTACAATTCTGCTCTCTGTTTAAAAAAAAAAAAAAGGCTGCTTTACCTTGTTATTCATCAAAGTCATCATAGGAGGTGTTTAAATCTGCATTTGGGGGCGCATCATTCCTTTTGAAAGATTTTATTTATTTTGGAGATAGTAAGTGTGAGCTGGGAGAACAGAGAGGAGGGAAAGGTAGAAAGAAACTAAGTAGACCCTGTGCTGAGCATGGAGCCGAATATGGGTCTTGACCCCACTACCACGACATCATGACCCGAGCTAAAACCAAGAGTCAGACCCTTAAGTGCCCGAGCCACTCACGCACCCTTGGTGTTTCTAAGAATAGAAAAGTCATTTTTCGCTCAAGCAAATAGAGGGTAATCTGTGAAGAATGATTGCAGATCATGGACCAAATATTTAGTGTCCAATGAATCCAAAATTTTGCTAGACATGTTTTCCCAAGATTGTGTAAAGTTACTATGAGCCAGCTCACTGGCAACTTCCAAAGCCCCAAACCTTTTTCTCCAAGACCTAGGGCATACTGTCACAAACTCAACCCAGCCCCTTCTTGAAACACATTTCAAGTGATCAGTTTTCTTGCATGACCCAACAGGCAGAGCAACTTTCCAGCTTGTTATGGGCATTAAGGGTCTCCCGTTTCTGTTACCAATGGAAGTAAGTGGTTTGCTTCATTATTTGGCATCTAGAGCCATGATTAGGGTCAAGTTTGTCTCCCCAGAAGTCATTAGGTGCTGTTAAATGCAGTAACTTTCCTCCCACTACACTACACTTGACCCCACTCATGTATTATATTCCCTAAAACTTCACTTTCTGAGTAGATTGTTACTCTTTTTATTCAAGGCCCACCCAGGCAGCATTATTAAGATTATTATTAAAATCATGTGGCTTCAGATGCAAGGGTCCCCTACCCTGGCCCTTCCTGACCTTAGGGCACAACTATCTGCAGTAAGAATGGACAACTCCAACCCTTATCCAAACATCACTGATCCCTCTCAGTACACACTTTCTTGGAGGACACCTACAGTGTGGGTAGCTCCAAGTCGGAGCTAGGTGTCTGGGGCAGAGCCTCGTGGTAACATCCTCCTCCTCTTGGAACCGGTGCTTCCCAGTAGCATAAACCACCACAATCCATCCTCTGGGGCTCCTCGGCAGATGCACAGTTTCACCATGGACGAAGTTACTCTTCCAACCTCTTTGCCTAGCTCAGGCTGCTCCTTGCAGAGTTGGATGCTGCTGTATACATTCCTCAGTTTCCCTGGATTTTTCTGAAATCAACTTGTCCTTATTTTTACCTCCTTTGGCAACCACCTGCTCCACCATTGTCTTGTCCTTCCTAGGGTTATTCTCATCCTCCAAACCTGCTGATTTTCTATCTTCCATCTGCTCCCTCCGTTCTCTGTTTTCAGTGTGGGCTCAGCTCAGGCTCCTGCAGGAGACACACAGGGAAGGGACCAAGTCAGGTTTCAGCTGCAGTCCCCAGGGCTGCTTAACAGGCACCTCAGACCCTCCTACACTCACAGAAACTGAGCAGGAAGGCACTTTGGAGAATTTGAATAACAACCTCACCATACAGGAGAGGAAGCTGAGGCCCAGAGACGTGAAGAGATTTGCCCAAACACCTTCAACACCTAGTGGCAACGGTGCCCCCACACAGGCATTGGCTGCAAGCTTCCCTGTGGAGGCTCCGGAACACACCCTCGAGAACCCCACATTTGAAATTCAGGGAACACTAAAATTAAAAGTTCAGCTTAAAAATAAAAAATTCATTTTCAGGAGACGTTGGATCAAATGTTGGTATTTCCACTGTTAAAAACAAGGCCTTTCTGGGGTGCCTGGGTGACTCAGTCATAAAGCCTCTGCCTTTGGTTCAGGTCAGGATCCGCAGGGTCCTGGGATCGAGTCCTGGATCGGGCTCCTGCTTGGCGGGAAGCCTGCTTCTCCCTCTCCCACTCCCCCTGCTTGTGTTTTCTCTCTCGCTGTGTCTCTCTTGGTCAAATAAATAAATAAAATCTTAAAAAAAAGGCCTTTCTGGGGACCAATCTTTTCTCCCAATTATATAATTCTGTTACTTATATTAGCTTTTCCATCACTGGCTCAGGGATTAGGATCACAGAACACAAAAGTATTAAATAATACTTACCATAGTCACAAATAAAAGGCACTTCAATGATTATCTATAAAATATCTGACTCCTGTGCTAAAGTTCTCTTTCCTGAGAGCTGGCACTGGGTCTGCCTGCTCACCCCATGTCCCCCGTGCGTCCGAGAGACTGGCAGGTGAAACATTCAGTAAATACTTGTGAAGCAGATAGATAAAATTTACCAGCAATAACGAGCTTTTACTGATCTCCAGTCCCAACCATCTTTCCATTCAAACCCAATCCCGGTTCTGGGCCGAAGCAATAGAAGCACAGCCTTCAGAAAAGCAGTCCAAGATGCCAATAGCAGCTTCACCACATGTCCCATATGCTTTTGTGGATCACTTAATTATCTCTTTGAGCATATTTATCTCGTGTATGATAGAGAATGTAGAATATAACTTCGAGAAGGCAGCATGGACCACTGGAATGTTAGACGGGAAATGGGGTATCATGCAGCAGACAGGGGTCCCATCCCTGGGCACCAGCTGCAGAGCTAAAGAACACCTCCATCAGAGTCACTGTGTGCCTCTTAGAATGCCCTGGGGATAAGGCCCACAAATCTGCATTTCTGACAAAAGCTCCAAGGAGATTCTCACGTATGGATAAAGCCTGTTTTAAACAAAGAGCCGAGGATGGAGACTCTGAAAGACCCAGTGCTCACACCCTTCATCCAAAGTGGCTTTCAATGGAGAATGGGGACATTTCTGGGAAGGGCTCCTACTTGATCTGTGTCCTGCTTCCATGATTTGGGTTTTTAGGCCCTCCGTTTGCCTGTAGGTTTCCTCCTCTGCTCTAATTGCTGGGGAATGTCAGCCCTCATGGGGGTCATTTCTTTATGAAGACCTCTGTCATTTATTCTCCTCCTGGAGAAGGGACAGCGGAGATCAGGTCTGGGGTTCCACAGTTCTAGCATTCCTCCTAAGCTACCTGGCTAAGCTGAAAGCATCATGACAGATCGAAATGAGGTCAGAGAAGAGGATCCCAGAGGAGTGAGATGCTGAGGGCAGGCCCTCTTCGGAGAGAGAACCACTACAAGGTCACTATCAGACCTGTTCAGGTGGGGGACGACTTACTGACCAATTCCGTGAGCAGAGAACCCACCCTCGTCATTCCAAACTCCTGAGCCAAAGGACTGCAAGATAACACATGTTGGTTGCTTTAAACCACTGCTTTTCTAATTGTTAATATGCATCAATAGAGAACTAGTTCAGATGCTTATCTCTACTTCCCCGGGTTTTTAATGTTTAGAAACATGTATGCTAATCTCTACCAAGGAAAAAAATTTGAGAATGCACTGGGAGGGCGGGTAGGCGGGTGGGGGCGGAGCCACGGCCAGAAGTAGAATAGTGGAGGCAGTGGAAGCTCTGGCAGCTCAGGACTGAGAGCAAGTCAGAATTACCCTGATGCTTCAGATTCTCTTCAGTTTCTCCTCTCATTCGGTCTGCAGTCTCAGTTCATTTGAGGAGCAACACTGGTGTTACCGCGGGGGCATTTAATAAAGAACTTGGTCCCGTACAGAAACTCATCGTGGACAAGATTAGAGAATACAGAACTAAGCTACGGGCATCTGGAGGACCCATTGATACTGGCCCAGAGCACCAGCAAGACCTAGGGAGGGAGCTTCTGAAGCTTAAATACACATATGGTAAATCAGACATGAATACGTTCCCGGAATTCACATTTGAATATCCTAAATTTGAAGTCATCGAGAAGCCGCAGTCCTGGAAAACCCATGTAAAATTTATTTGGAAATTTCACCTAGATTAGTTGTACAACTGGATCAGAATAAACAGTTCTCAACTGTCAAATGTTCTTTTGAATTCTGATTCCAAATAAATTATTTGGTGATGTTGGATGTAGAAAAAAAAAAACACAAAAACCCAATAACCACAGTAAACATCTGTTCCTCACCTTCACGTAATGTTCGTTAGCCCTTGTCACATGAAGGACACCGTGAAGGGCATTTCCTATCTACAAGAGGTTCTTTCTAACACCCTCTTCCTGAGACCATGAGGTGTGTTCTTTCTGGCCGCAAGGAATAAAAACCCCAACTTGCTTCATGGGAGGTATGTTCCTATTGATTTAGCTTAAGGGAATTACCGTCAGCTAAGGTTATGCTAGGTCTCAGGGTTCAATTTTTCACTCATGTGTGGTGGCGGATTTCCCAAAAATGACGTACTTTTTCAAGGTAAGATTGCCCCCTGTACTTCATCTTTTCTTATCCCTGCTGTCTTCCTAACTATGGGAAATTGTATAAAACAAAATAGTGATATAAAACAATATACACAATATACACAAAACAATAGTGTATAAAACAAAAACAAGATAGACAGGGTTTGGGATTTAATAAGAGCTGTTGGGGCACCTGGGTGCCTCAGTAGGTTAAGCAACTTCCTTCAGCTCAGGTCATGATCCCAGAGTCCTGGAATCCAGCCCCACATTGGGTTCCCTGCTCGGTAGGAAGCCTGCTTCTTCCCCACCCTCTGCTGCTCCCCCTGCTTGTGTTCTCTCTCTGTGTCTCTGTCAAATAAGTAAGTAAAATCTTAAAAAAGATAATGAGAGCTGTTATAATCCTGAACTTCTGGGGAATTGATGACAAGGACCCCAGGGTAGCAGGGAACAATGGCTTTGGGCTTTTGGAGTTGCAAATGGGCATGTGCCAAAGAACAATACATGGTTTTGGGAGATACCTTAGCAACAATTTTGGCCATAATGGCCACAAAATCCATCATCCACCAGTCACTCTGTACACAGGTTATCCAGGTTTAATTTTGGCGAATGGCAACTATTTCAAGAAAGACCAGATAAGTGCATAAGAGCACATCCAACAAATATGGGGATGATGTAAAAGGTTGCATTGCCAAATCAGGCGCCACTAATCATAAGTCTTACCCAGGATCAAGTTTTACTCACATTTTCAAAGGGAAATTGTGAGGTACCTGCAAAGCAACTGAGACCACTAACACTAACTGCAAGAACCGATTTCCCACATGAGGACACGCTCTGACCCAGGCAAAACATACATGGTCTCTAAATGTTGTGTGAGGTTACCACACAAAGTGGAACTCTTTGGGTTGATTTCCCATGGCTATGCTTACATAGCTGAGGTGACTTTTTCTAGCGAATAAGGCCATATTAATCCACAGATTCTTAGTTTGTTTCCCTAAATAGTTCTATACACACCAAATCACCCTCCTGAAAGCATGCCAGGGACGGGCCTTCCCAACATTCACCACCATTTGGGTGTTCACCAACAGATTCGTCACGAGATGTTTACAAGGAAAATTGACCACGACACTTTCTTCCCTCCCTCCTTCCCCCTTTCTTTTTTGTCTGTCTTTCTTTCTCTCTTTTTCTTTCTTTCTTTCTCTCTTTCTTTCTTTCTTTCTTTCTTTCTTTCTTTCTTTCTTTCTTTCTTTCTTTCTTTCTTTTCTTTCTTTCTTTCTTTCTTCTTTCTTTCTTTCCGTCCTTTCTTCCTTCCTTCCTTCCTTCCTTTTTCCTTCCTTCCTTCCTTCCTTCCTTCCTTCCTTCCTTCCTTCCTTCCTTCCTTCCTTACTTCCTTCCTTCCTTCTTTCTTTCTCTTTCTTTCTTTCTTCCTTCCTTCCGTTCTTTTCCTTCTTTCCTTTTTTTTCCTTCCTTTCTTCTTTCTTTCTTTCTTATTTCCAGGCCAGATCCACTGAAGGGAAATGACCAAATGAAAGAACACAGTTTCCCTTCTTTTCCACACATTGTTTAGGTGGAGCTTGTAAATCAGCAAGAATCCAATAATTTCCCTAGGAAAATATATGCAGGGAAGGACAAGTTCCTCCATTACCCTTCAAGGTCTTCCAGCTTAACTAAGAATTAAGTTTACCTGAGATATTGAATATGCATGAAGAACTGATATTGAAATTCAGACCTTTAAAGAAATAGAAACTATTAAGGCAGACATTTCTTATACATTTTAGACAAGGAGACAATACATTTCCAAGGGACGTTTGGGAGCTCTAATTTGGAGTGAGTCCTATGCAGAATTCAGTCCCTCTGCTTTAAAGGCCTTGGTGAGAAGGATGTCTTTTTACTTCTTAGTACAGGAGATGCCTTTTTCATAGGGGAGATGGGTTTCCTGCTTTCAGGGAGACAGAGGAGGGTTTGAGTGTCCTTGCAGCAGTTGCTATTCAAATAGCTACAATTCAAAATAAACAATATGCCATTGTGGTACATATTGGGCAATCTGACCTTGGCCCCTATGGGTACCATGGTTTCTCTTAGCCTTGCTCATTACTCAGTACCTCTTTCAGAGAGAAAGCTAAACATATTATTCTTAGAAATACCAAGGGGCATCCAGGTGGCTACGTCGGATAAGCATCTGACTCTTGATTTTGGCTCAGGTCATGATCTCAGGGTCGTGGGAACCCCACGTTTGGGCTCTATGCTCAATGCAGAATCTCCTTGGGATTCTTTCTCCCTCTCCCTCTGCCCGTAATCCCTGCTCTAAATAAATAAATAAATAAATAAATAAATAAATAAATAAATAAATAAATAAATAAAATCTTTAAAGAAAAAAAATAAAAAATAAATACCATGATCTTACCTGAAACTAATGTAACGCTGTATGTTAAGTATTCCAGAAATTTTTTAAAATTATTTTAAGGGTCACCTGGGTGGCTCAATTGGTTAAGTGTCAGTCTTTGGCTCAGGTCAGGATCCCAGGGTCCTGGGATAAGCCCCATGTCCAGCTCCCTGCTCAGGGGTGAGTCTGCTTCTCTCTCACTCTCCCCCTCCCTCCACCACTCTGCTCTCCCAATCGCTCTCTCTCAAAGAAGTAAAGAAAATAGTTTTTAAAAAGCAATATAATGGTCCTCTCTGGAATCAATGCACTGATAATTATGCTTTCTTTTTGCTGACTCCCAGTCCCCCCATTTCTCTTTATTACCTGTCTGACCTACGTCCTTCCCCCAGTGATAGAGCCCTCTCAGGTGCACTGCTTAACCTGGAGGTGGGGCCAAAGAGAAGTGCACACATGGCTAGAATGGGCTGCCTTCAGAGTCAGTCATAACGAAACTACAGGCAGTTAGAAACGAGCCTAAAGTACCATTAGGAATAAGCACTGTGATATTTAGTGGTATGGATTTTAGGTTTGCTATTGATATCAACTTCCTTGTACAAATATGGTTAGAATCAAACATGACAGCAGGGCATCAGACAAAATGAAAGAAAACTGTGTCAAGTGTGAAGGTACTAAGTTACCAAAGTTACTCTCAGTTGTAAATTGCTTTGTCCCTCAGCCCCTCATTTCCACCTGCAGAACCTAGAAGACGTTCAACAGAGTCTCCACTTGCCATCAGATTCAATCTGGGGACACAATAATTTAAACTGTTAACCCAAACTTTCCATTTTTTCCTAATGTGTGTTGAATACCAGGTATTTCGATTGCCCATTCTCATTTTCAGTGAGGCCGCAGTGAGGACAGAGACTAATGTGGTGCATCCAGGTACTATTCTGTGTTTTGGTCTACTCTGTACTCCGTGTGTCAACTTTTGTCTGCCAGTGGACCTCTGACCATACACGGGAAACCCAACAAATACTAAAAGTGTAGAATCTCTGGGTTGATCTGAGGAAATATCAAGCAACTTTTAGGATTCTCTAAGGCGCAGAATGGCTCTTGACCTGCAAGGACTAAGGGAGCTGCCCCATCCTTTCCTTAGGGGGAGTAATTCCAGATTCCTGACGCATGCACCTGTGTATTTTTTATTTATTATTATTATTTTTTTAATTTCAGCTAGGCTCCATGACCAACGTGGAGCTCTAACGCAGGACCTTGAGATAAAGAGTTGCACGCTCTACCAACTGAGGCAGCATGGGTCCCCCGAGCACCTTTGATGCAGGCACACACCATGATTTTCATGTTGGAAAAATAGTGCAAACTCTGGGAAATGTCTTCAATCTGCTCCACTCCTTCTGGGTATGTTTCCTGAGTTCCAATTGTGTGGGAGTCCTCTTTCCCACCCACCCACAGAAGACCCTCTCGGATCCCAACCCAGATCCCCTGGGATCCCTGGGGTCCTTTCTGTGTTAGCCTCTCCTGCTCTCAGTGTGTTTGTGCTTCTAAAGACACCTGTGAGCAGGACTGCCCTGGGACTCCAGGAGCTACTTTTAACCCAGTCCCAGAGAACGGGGAGTACATGCCATATATGACCCCAGCCCCATGTATCTCCCCTCCCCAAAGGCACTCAGCCTTTCACTAACAGGTGCAGCAGGGTGAAATCTCCATTCCTGGCCCAGGGGAGACTAACTCTGAAACAAAGTTGTCCCCCAGGCTCTCCTGTACCATCTAAGGGACTCAGGACAAAGCTCCCCCACTGCTGTTGCAGGAAATCACACCTTACACAGCAATGAACTCAAAATGGTCACAGATCTAAGTATAAGAGCCAAAACTATTGTGCAAGAGGACTACATGGGAGAAAATGGTCAGGAATTCACAGTAAGCAAAGAGTTCTAAGTCACTGCGGCAAGAGCACGATACGTAAGAGAAAATTGAAGATGAAGAAGTTTTTTGCATCAAACTTTGCCACTGAGAAAAGAAACAGAGAAGCCACTGATTAGGAGGAAATATTTGTGGATTAAATACCCAGTGAGGACTCACATTCACGAGAGACAAGAGGACTTTGAACTCACTCAATGGGCCGAAGCAACACACTCGTTTAAGCCAGTATAAGAGTTGAATACACATGTACCAAAGGAGACACATAAAAAGGTAATCAAGGTTATTATTAATATGTTATTAGTGCTCAAGGAAATGCAAGGACAACCACGTACCATTTTACATCAACTAGTGTGCTTATGTTCCAAAGACGATACCAAGTGTTGCTGGGGATGTGGAGAAACTGGACCCTCTTATATTGCTGGTGGCAACGTAAAATATAAGAGCCACTGCGGAAGCCACTTTGAGAGTTCTTAAGAGTTCAGCACAAGCTTGCCATAGGACCCAACCATTCCACAACTAGGAATCTATCTGAGAGAAGTAAAAGCATATGTCTGCTCAAGTCTTGGTCAGAAATGTTCCGGGCAGCGTTATTCACAATAGGGAAAACCTGACAGCAACACAAAGGGCCATCGGCTGGTGAATGGACAAACCCAATGAGGCCTATCTGTACCATGGCATCTATTGGGCAACAAAAGGCACAGAAATCTGATCCAAGCTACAGCATGGAGGAACCTCAAAAGGATGCTAAGTGAAAGAAGCCAGTCACCAAGAACTACAAACCTTCTCATTGTGCTTATGTAAAATGAGCAGAAAGGAGCAATGCACAGAGACAGAAAGCAGATCAGTGCTGCTTGGGGCTGGAGGAGGGAGCGGAGACTGTCTGCAGAGGGGCTGGAGGGAGTGTGGGAAGGTGAAGGAAGCCTCTGAAACACACTAGGGCAGTAGCTGAACAACTCTGTCATTGTTGACAATGGGTGAAATTTATTGTATGTCATTTTCACCTAAAAAAAAGAAAGAAGGTGACCTTCGCACATCAGTGGGTCCTGGGACCCCCAGGCAAACACTGCCTGGTGAGGGGCCACATCCTGGAGTCTCAGCAGGTGGTGGCTCAGAGCCTGGTTTCTGACCTCCCAGCTGGAGTCAGGGATTCAGTGCCTGTGCCTTCAGCCTCAGGCCCCGGCAGTTCCCCTGGAATCCACCAGGCGGCAGACTACTTAAGGGAACAGACCTTCAGGTTGCCCAAGGACACCAGGGGGAAGCAGGCAAAGACAGGGGCAGTAGCTGGCTGGAGATACCTAGAGGAAGTCAGGGCTGCAGGACCCACGGAAGCCGCTGGCAAGATCTGGATGGATCTTAAGTAGGTTTGGTCCCCTGGGTGGGCTCTAGCCACGAACCTTTAGGTTAACATCCAAAGGTTCCCTTTGATGCTCCCTCCTGCACTGGCACTGAGGCTCCCCCCAGTCCCCCCACTCAGCATAGGGAAAAGAGCCTGTGCTGCTATTCACCTTCTTCTGAGTCTAAATGGAACACTTTGGGCTGGGTTTAGGGGAATCTGCCCTTTTCTGGCCCTCTATGTAGGGCCAGCTCCTGGGTGCTGAACCATTCCTGCGGGGGCCTAGAAGAGGCACTGTGGTCCTTCACATTGGAGCTGGGCTTGCAAAGAAGGGTTCCTGCTAATCCATATTTCCCTGGCCCTGGCTGAGCATCCTGGTCCAAGATCAGGGGCTGCAGTGACCTAAAATAGGGAACCTCCTATATGTCACTGCTCCTCTCTGGGAAAGTCCAAAGAAGGCCCATGGTAGTGGTGGGGGAAGGGGAGGGCATAGAAACCTACACTCTGACAAAACATCGTCCACAGTGAAGATTTTAAAAAAAATGTTAGAGGACAGATCTCATATTATGTAGTCGGTGGTGCAGTAACAGCTCTGCGTGGTGACAGAGGGTAGCTACACTAGTAGTCAGCCTAACATAATTTATAGAGTCGTCCAATCCCTGTGTTGCCACGTGAAACTGATGCCACACGGGAATCCGTTATGAATCAATTTTTAAAAGACCTGAAGTTGAGGGGAAAACTTACTCTCCTAGTTCTCCTTGCTCAGCTCAGGCTGCTCCTTGCAGAGTTGGATGCTGCTGTATGCATTCCTCAGGTTCCCCTGAGTTTTCTGGACTCAACTTGTCCTTATTCTTACCTCCTTTGGCAATCACCTGCTCCACCATTGCCTTGTCCTTCCTCGGGTTATGCTCATCCTCCAAATCTGCTGATTTTCTGTCTCCCAAATGCTCCCTCTGTTCTCTGTTTCCAGTGTGGGCTCAGATCAGGCTCCTGAAAAGGACACACAGTGAAGGGACCAAGTCAGGTCTCAGCTGCAGTCCCTAGGGCTGCTTAAAAGGCACCGCAGACCCACATGCACTCACAGAAACTGAGCAGGAAGGGACCGTGGAGGATTTGAATAACAACCTTATCTTACACATGAGGAAAGTGAGGCCCAGAGAGAAGAAGAGATTTTCCCAAACTCCTTCAACAGTTGATGGCAGTACGGCCGTCACACAGGCCTTGGCTGCGAGCTTCCCTGTCGAGGATCCTAACATATCCTCTGGGAACCCACATCTGAATGTCAGGGGACAGTGGTCAATCCGTATCCCCACTGTTCAAACAACAATGTCCAGAAGGACTTTTCCTGGGAATACTCTTGTTCACAATTGTACAGTCCCACTTGTATACTCAGTTGGTTTACACTCCTGGTTGAACTTCAGTCCACTCTCAAGATGGGAGAGCAGACAGGCCCCGGGGTGGAGCTGCACCGGGGTTAGGGGTGTCTTTTCTTTTTATGTCTCATAGATTATGGGTCACAGCCAGGGTGGTCTCCAACTGAAGATGTTTCCAATCATCTAAGGGACTCAGCCTACTGGTTGATAGGGGGAGATTTGGGCCCTAACAAAGGTCTTCCTGGAACTGTCAAGGCCATCTTCCCCTACTGGGGGATGGAAACCGCAATGTAAATATATTATAAGGAAGCCATACGTTATTGTAGGACACACGTTGGAAAGGAGAGCACATGCTCTGCCCCTGCTGGTCTGGATCTGACAGTCCAGCAGGTGGGAAACCACGAAAGCACTGTGTACCACCCTCCTTGCCTCCAGCTCAGATCTAGCTGCCTACTCTACCAATTTAACACCTGGGACAACCCATGCAGGAACAATTCCTTTTGACCCATTTTGAAATGGGAAATGGAGCCACAGGAAATTCAAGATACTTAGTCCAAGTCTCAGTTTCCCACTCAGGTTTGCAGCTACAGCTTGGGAGACCAGAGGGCTCTCTTTCCTTGTTCTCTGTTTTAGGGATTTCCAGGGACAAAGAACAATCCCAGCCTCCGATGCCCTGAACTGCTCTGGCACTCCCAGCCGGACTGTTTTGTTTCCATGATTGAAATAAATAATCTTACATGTAGAATATCAACCTCAGACAAGATTGCTTTGAGACCTTGATGAAATGAGACAAAACAAGGCTACTCACAATACTGTTCAGACCGACATCCAAACATCAACCTCCCTCCCTAAGGAAACGCCTATGACTTCTTTACCACAATCACAGAATTGTCAGTGCTGCCAGTGTTCAATATAGAACAAACCCTGCCTCTTCCCATCCTTTCCCACATCTCACAACTAAAGCCCGTATCCTATAAGCGATCCTCTCACTGAGACCTTGGCGTGTGTTCTTTTTGGCTGTGAGGAATAAAAAAGCCAATTCCTTTAAACTGGCTGAGAGGAATTGATGCCAACTTTCCAGGAACAAACAGGTGTAAAAACCCATTCTCAGGAAGAAAGGTCATATTGTCTATGAGATACCTAGGCTCTGGAACTCCAGAACTTGTTTTTATCCTAAAAAAAGAAAGAAAAAGAAAAGACTCTTTCTACCAACCCCCTTAGTAATTAACATGAACTTTAGGTGTTGAGGCAGGATCTTCCCACCTCTGATTTAAACTAGGGATTGCTGGGGCACCTGGGAGGCTCAGCCAGTTGA
This sequence comes from Eumetopias jubatus, assembly GCF_037043125.1. Lineage (NCBI taxonomy): Eukaryota > Metazoa > Chordata > Mammalia > Carnivora > Otariidae > Eumetopias > Eumetopias jubatus. The sequence goes on from NW_028274872.1 coordinate 623,669, forward strand.
GCGTCTGCTTTGGCTCAGGTCATGATTCCAAGGTCTGGGAATCGAGCCCCACATCGGGCTCCCTGCTCAGCGAGGAGTCTCCTTCTCCCTGTGTCTCCCACCATGCTCTCCTGCTCGCTCTCTCACTCTCTCTCAAATAATTAAATAAAATATTTTAAAAAAATAAACAAAAATAAACTAGATATTGCTCCTGATCTCGGTATTGTGAGATCGAGCCTCACAAAGCATGTAGAGATTCCTTAAAAATAAAATCCCTGAAACATTTAAAACATATGGGGCACCTGGGTGGCTCAGTTGGTGAAGCCTTCAACTCCTGGTTTTGGCTCAGGTCATGATCTCAGGGTCCTGAAATTGAACCCCAGGCTCAGTGCAGAGACCTCTTCAGATTCTCTCCCTTTGCCTCTCCCTCTGCCCCTCCACACCGTTTATAGGCTTGCAGGGGCGTGCTCTCTCTCTCCTAAATAAATAAATAAATAAATAAATACATACATACATACATAAAACTTTTAAAGCTTAAAAAACAAAAATAAAATAGATACTGAGGATAAGTCAGGGAAGAAGCTAGGTAAGAAAGAATGTTTCGCACAGTATAGCTTAGTAAGGCCTCGGATCAGTTATAACCCAGTATTCCCAGCAGGGCTGGAAGCTCCAACCTTCAGTTCACAGGGGAGCAAGCTCTCTGATTACCCACCCAGAGGCAAGCGCGGGTCCTCTCTGGGGGCTCTCTAGCCCCAAGCTGCCACTCTGGATTCTTCGGCCTTGTCTAACTGCATCGGCTCGGAACACATTGAGCCCGAAAATCATGACACGGTATCCACAACGATGTGGTGTCATAGAATTGAAATCTTGTGTTGCCGACAAAATGACAGGACTCTCGCATGCCACATTCAGAAGGAAATGCTACATTTCTTGTCATGGAACATGTCATCACCCCCCCCCCCCAAACACACACACACTTAAATGTTAGCTGCTGGGAACGTATTTCTTTGGAATCTGTGGCAAAGGCCGAGCTCCCAGTTTTGGTGCCCGGCGGTCTCCGCCAAATGCATCCAGGACTTGGCCGGCTCTGTCGGGTCTCCTTTCACAGCGGTGCCTGGCCCTGCCCTCCCTCGCTCTTCCCACGACCCTGTGGGGCGTTGATCCCCACGCCTTCCCGCTGCTGAGCGGGACACTCGCCTAACATCTCTTGCTCCGCTCGAAATCCTGTTCCGCACATCTGGCCTTACCAGACACACCTTTTGGGTCTAGCTTCTCCTTTTGTTCTCTTACAGTTTTTTTTTTTTAAGATTTTATTTATTTATTAGAGAGAGAGAATGAGAGATAGAGAGCACAAGAGGGAAGAGGGTCAGAGGGAGAAGCAGACTCCCCGCCGAGCAGGGAGCCCGATGCGGGACTTGATCCCGGGACTCCAGGATCATGACCTGAGCCGAAGGCAGTTGCTTAACCGACTGAGCCACCCAGGCGCCCGTTCTCTTACAGTTTTGGCTCTGATTTCCAGTACAGATCCTTCGCATGATTCTGCGAATCTATTTATTGTTGTTCTTAGTCCTACGATGATAGTTTTCATTTTCAAGAGCTATTTTGCTGCACTGCTCTCCCAACCAGGCCTGAGAACCCACAGGAGGCCTAAACCCAGGGGGCGTGGACGTCACTTCCTGTCCGGTCACAGGCTGGCCATTGGCCAGGAGGGTAGGGTGGGTGGGGAAAGACATGGCGGGGCGTGGATCAGAGGGCACGTGACAAGGAAGGGCGCCGCGCAACAGGCGTGTCTTCTGTAGAAAAAGCAGGGACAGTGGCTCCTGTTTAGGCATCTGTTGCTCACGGGCTCTGGGCCCTACTACTCGAGGACTGGCTCCTGATTTGATCACAAGTCCTACGGAGATGGACTGGAGGAGTGTGTGTGTGAGTGTGTGTGTGTGCGTCTGTGTGTGCGCGTGCACGTGCGCGTTCTAGAAACACTGAATGTGCAGTGTAAAGCTTACAAGGCTCCAGGGCAGCCCAGGCTAGATTTCTGCATATGCTACCTTGAGTATTCAAAATGGCCATGTTTTTTCAAGGTAAGATGACTCTGTTGCACTTCATATTTTCTTGTTCAGTCCTCTCCACATGTTATCAAATCTATGGTAGGACCATGTTTGGTATAAAGCTTGCTGAATATTTAGCCCACCAAGGTCCTAAGTCTTACCTAGTATGAAGTCTTGCTCATATTTTTGAGGGTAATATTGGGAGGCACGAGCAAAGCAATGGCCAGTCTGAGTCCTCAGCACTATTTGCAAGAACTTTTTTTTATTTTTTAAGATTTTATTTTTTTATTTGACAGAGAGAGACACGATGAGAGAGGGAACACAAGCAGTGGGTGTGGGAGAGGGAGTAGCAGGCTTTCTGCTGACGCGGGGCTCCATCCCAGGACCCCAGTATCACGACCTGAGCGGAAAGCAGAAGCTTAACGACTGAGCCACCCAGGTGCCCCCTGACATTCATTTTGAGGAGGAAGTCTAAAATGCAGTGAGAAGAAAGGAGGGTGATTTTTCCCTCCATTTCCAAGCCCCAAAGCAGGTCTAATTTAGATTTAATGTCAGGGATGAACTTGAAAAGTTCGTTCTAATCAAGAGGAGACTCAAGAATCCCTCTCTAGGCATGGAATTCGATCCTCGGCCAAAATACTATTCAAAACTGAAAGTGAGAAAAAAGAGTGGGGGAAGGAAGAAATAAAACTAGGGTTGACCTTGTACAACACAGGTTGGAACAGCACATGTACACTTCTACGTGCATTTTTCTATAAACACAGTATACTACTCTAAATATATGTTCTCTTCTGAATGATTTTCTTAATAACATTTTCATTTATCTAGCTTACTTTATTAGAAGTATACAGTGTAGAATACATATAACTTGCAAAATATGGGTTAGTCATCTTTATCTTATCAGTCAGGCTTCCAGTCAACAAGTGGCTATTAGTAGGTAAGTTTTCGGGGAGTCAAATTTATACACAGGTTTTTTTTTTTTTTGGCATTTTGTGATCAAATTTATTTTTTGTTTCAATTTCATTTACTTTGTTTTACTGTAATTTACACAAGAGACTGCCAAGTAAACTAGGTATTTTACATTCACCACGCATTCCCTCAAATCTCCACAGTTGTTAGGAAAACATTAGAATCCGTGCGCTGGGCATGGATTTCCATGTGCGCCCAAACTCCCAACGAAGCTACAGATGCCAGTGAGAGTTTAGTCCATTAAAAGGAGAGAGTGAGACTCTTTATTTCACAAAATTAGCAATAATCTTCCTTGCAGCAAACATTTTGCAGACAATGATTATGCTTTGACAACACCTGTCTTATAACACCGCCCAGAGAGTAAACATCAGTCTTGATCCTGAGTACACGGAGGACATATTCGACGTGGGGTTCGGAGCCAAGGCTAAGAGGGCATCGCGGTGCGGCAGTGATCCTCAACACCTTCGTCCGACTCACTGCCACCACCTCAGTGGGGACATGGCATGTGGGAAAACGAGGAGCAGGGTGGGCAGGACTGTCAGCAAGTCAGATTACAAACGTGATAGGACTACAGGAGCCAGCGTGTTGCAGGAAGGACGAGATTAAAGGAGATAGTTTGTGACCGGAAGGCTCCAACAATATCATTCTGGTCAAGCTTCCAGGACTGACAGGAGAAAACCTGGATTTGGACAGAGAGAGCTGATAAAAATCTTACCTAGCTATGGTGCCTTTCTTAAAGAAGGAGGAGGAGGAGGACAAGGTGGCAGCAGCTGCTAACAGCACGTTCCTGATGCTCACTCGTGACAGGTTCCAATGGTGTCCTCCCCATGGGCGGTGGAGCACTGGCCTCTCAGCAGGGCCTCCCAGGCAAGGAGATCAGCCTGTGCTGCCTCTGAAATTCCACTATCTCAAAGGCAGCTTCTCCCCCTTGGGGTGTATTTCAATATGAAAAGTGCAAAACAAAAACAAAAACAAAAACAAAACCATCACCACTATCTGTATTCTAGCCTGTCAGCTGTGAGGAATCTAGATCATTTGCATAGTTTCCAAGCTCTAATTTCAGAAAACAGTCATTTCAGAAACAAGACTCCATGGAAGTGCTCCACTTCCGAAAGTTTTCCTACAGCCTACGATGCTATTCATTTCTTCATCAATTTCTTTGTTTGCCTACGAGTAGCCTGAAAATTGTATAGTGCTTATTATAAATCACAAACCATCATCTCCATTTTTGCTAGGTTTGATGTAGAAAAATATTGAAATTTAAAATACAAAAATCCAATAAAAACCAGAATTTTTTTTTAAAGGATTTTTTCCCTCAGGGCAAACAGGTAAAAATTGGCTGGGACCTATACTCCTTACTAATAGACAGTGTCCAATTTGAATTTAAGATAATAACCATCCAGAAATAAATCATTATAAATACATTCAGAGTTCACATTCCAGATTCACTGGAATACCAAAAGATTTTGAATAAATTTTTCTGTGGGAGTCTGTTGCTTATGGGACTAAAATAAAAATTTGTAAGATTTAAAAGAACAGGAAGGTTTAAAAGAACAGAAAAGTAATAAAAGGCTAAATATATTGGTCCACAATTTGACATTTATGAAACATATCACCTAGTATTACATTGCAGTCAATTTGTCCATCAATGGTATTACTCTGATAATTATTAAAATCTGTTCCAGGTATATATATTGAAAATATTTTCTTTTGCATTCTTGAAGATAGGTACAGTACTTTGGAGAAATTGTACTAATCCTTTCAGTATGTTTGTATGTACATATATACACAAGTGTGTGTATCTTGATCTGTAGCTCTACATGTGTTTTATATGCAGCCACAGACACACACACACACACACACACACACACACACACAGGTGGTTGGGAACCTGTGAGTATGTCATCACAAGCACACATCTGGGAAACGTCAGCACTGCCAGATACTGGTCAGATCCTTCTTCACTCATCACTGGCTGCACTTGTTCCCCTCACTTGACCTTGATTACGTAAACAGTTTGATATTGTCTCTGACCCTACAGGGGACTCATCTAGACATCAGCAGCCGACGTGCCTCGGACGGAACCCTTCTTACGCATTGTTTCTAGTTCTTTCTGAGTTTCATCCTCCATTCTCCTAATGTCTTCCATTGTCAGATCATTCCACTTGTCAATCCAACAAAAAAGCTGGCGATGAAGTTTGTAAATATCCTTTTCTCTTGCTTCTGAATGAAGTTTTCTACTTTGCTTTGCAGTCCCCACCACTTGAATTTGATGGTCACCAGCTTGTAGGCACACATCTGAGGACAGTCAGAGTTGTTTGCCAGCTCCTTCTTCCAGTTGGGTCCCAAAGGCCCTCTCTTGGTCTTGACTGACTGGAATAATGCTGGGTCTTCATCAGCTTTGTAGTCTGCTGGTTCAACTTGACTTCGATCTGCAATATCTATGCGGACAATTTCAACAGTTTTCCATGCGTTCGGATCTAAACCGTGTACATTTTCTAATGTTCCCAAGTCTGGTTTGTGCCATGTTTCAATTTTAATGAAGAAATCATCTTTCATATATACACTCGTTACAACTGAGGCATAATGGTTTGTTCTACAGTAGGGGTATGCGTTCCAGGCTTCCTCGTGAAACAGCAAGGAGCCCTCCGGAGCAATCATCCTGACGAATGCAGGAACTTTGCTCCTGAACAGAACATGGCAAAACCACACGGAATTCCTTAATCAGCACCATCTTCCCGGAATCCCCTCACAGCTACCGCCACTATCACCACCACCGCCGCTGCTACCGCCCCTCACGGCGCCTCTATACACAGGTTTTTGATCTTGAGAGTCACCATCCTTACTCCGCATTGGTCAAGGGTCAACCTGTATCTCTATTTACAGAGGACATGCTCCTAAAGATAGAAAAACCTCAAATCATCCACACACAAAAATATTAGAGTCCATAGACTCATTCCGTAAAGTTGCAGGGTACCATATATACAAAATCAGTTGTGTTTCTATGCACTAGCAATGAACAATCTGAGAAGGAAATTTAGAAAGCAATTCTATTTACAATGGCACACAACACAGTAAAAGTGTCAGGTGTAAATTCATTCAAGGAGAGCAAGACTTGTTCACTGAAAAGCATAAGAAGCAATGGTTCTGCGAGAGATGAAAGACCAAATGGGGGGAAAAAAACAACTGTATGCATGCATTGGAAGATTTAATATAATTCATATGGCAATACTATGCAAATAGATCTACAGAGTCAATACAATTCTATCAAAAATTTTTCTTCTGCATTTTCTAAATTCTGTCAATACCTTGTAGTATATTTCCTTTCAGACGTTGTAGTTTTCATCTCTTAAAGATAGAGAGGGTGTTGTTTATATTTTCTATTTCTCGGTTTAACATTTACAACTGATGGAAAACTTATACTAAAAGCTTTCATATCCTTCTCTGGCGGTTCTCACATGTGTCAGCTCTGGATTATTTTCCGATGACGGATCTGGCTCCTGATTAGGGGTCATTTTGCCTGGGAGAGCTCCAGGTCCTGTTCCCTCTACTGCTTTCAAATGATTGCCCCCTGACTTGCTGGCCTTTCCTCCCATGGAGGCCCTGAGCAGGACCTCACTGCAAGCCACACCAGGGACCCTGCACAGCTCTGGTTAGGTGACTTTCCTCAGACCAGCTGGTTGTCCCACATCACCTTTCCCTTTTATTCCCCAGGAATCCCAATTTGGCTGGTAAAATACCTGGCGCTTTCTATTTTTTAGGTTAAGCAGGCAGTGTGTCTCTTTGCCTGTTCCAGCTCCTAGAGGCCCCTCCTCCATGCTCAGCCCCAGCCCCAGCCCCAGCAGGCAGAGTCCTCCTCACACAGCCTCCTTCTGACCTCTTCTCTGCCTCTTTGTGTTTTAAGACCCCCTTGTCATTGCAGGGCGCCGCCTGGATAATCCAGGATCATCTCCCCATCTCAAGGTCCTTAACATAAGCACCTGTGCAGGGTCCCTTTTGCTGCAGGATGGAACATGTGCACAGGTTCCTGGCATTAGCCTGGGCAGCTCCTAGGGAGGGGGCATTATTCTACCCAGCAGCACACTATTGATCTCAGGTGACAACTAAAGTTGGACGCCCCCTCTCCACCCTCCAATCTTTTCTAATTTAAACATTCCGGGAAAAGTAAACCACTACCTCAAGGCGCAAGCAAGACAAGGCAAATCAGAACCCTAGGCCGCTCCATCCATGACCATACAATTGCCCAAATCTCTTCAAAGTAGTCTGTTTAGTTTTCCAGACCTGGCTATTTTCCCTCCAAAGGCCGACCTGACTGCAGAAATCCCCTCCAGGGGGAAGCGCCCAGCGGTGGAGGGAGGGCAGGCGGTGGCAGAGTGGGGAGCCTGGGACCCCACTAACCCCCTGCTGAGAACTCTGAGCCTGGTTTAAGGGAGCAGAAGCAGTGGTCCCCTTTGGCCCTGCCCTCAACAGCGGGATCCTTGGGCGTCTCCCCGCGAAGCCACGAGGGGGCGCGCCGTCCCTGTCCTAGGAGCCCTCCTGGGGAAGAAGCAGGCCCTGGGATGTGTTCAGCGTGTGGAGTGTTGTGGGCTGGTGTCAGCCCGAGGGCCCAGGGGTTGCGGACTTTTGGTCCTCCCCTCCCCCCCGCAGTGTCCAGGCCTGGGGGAGGCTGTGGGGACTGGTTTGAACTGTACAGGTGCAGCCATGGCACTCGGTGTCCTCCAACCAGGGTCCGAAGGGAAAGAGAGAGAGAGCTAGAGAGAGCAAGAGAGAGTTGTATCTGCTCTTCGCGGGCTGTTGGAAAGTCCTCCCTCATGTTTCTCTCTGGCTGGCACAGCCTTCCCTGGGCTGGGTGGGGGGGGGTTGTGTAGGGTTTGGGGGGCCATAGCTGCAGGGAGAGGAAAGAGTGGTAACCAATTCAGGAGACAGAGGAGACTGGGCAGGTGAGGAAGGAAGCCAGGGCACGGGAAGGGAGAAGGGGAAGGGGGACTGGAGGAGGAGAAGGAGGAACACCAGTACTGAAATCCAAGTTGGGAGGGGAGCTGGGGGGCAGGGAGATGGGGTGGGGTTGGGGACTGAGGCGAAGCCCTTGACTTCACGGACGGGGCGTGTCTGATGCAAACCAGGCAACATGGCGGTGGGGTTCTGCAACTTAGAATTCGTGGGGCTGAGGAGGTAGCAGCGCTGTTGCGTCCATCCTATTCGGAAGCGTCGTGTGGAGGGTGAGGATGCTTGCTACAGGAGTGGGTGCCGAGGGTGTTGGGGTGCGCCTAGGCGAGTGAGCCTGTGTGTCCGGTGGAAGGGGGGTGAGACTGGTGTGGGGCGGAGGCGGAGGGAGTCACACTTACCCGGCAGGGGAGACTCCGGGATCAAGCAGGTGGTTTTCCCAGGGGAGGCCCTTCCATCATACCAGGGACATGCTGACCCCCGCGATTTCCCCGAGTATGGACAACTCCTCTGCATTATTTGTGGCAGTGGCAGTGGGGGGCTGCTTTTGCTCTTTCACCTGTTGTTGGTTGTTTAAGAATAGCCTTTGTTTTCTTATTCATTTTTCTGTTTGTTTGTTTTGTCTTTTCCATGACTTTGGCTGATGACATGGGCTGAAGAGGAAGCTCACTCAGGGGACACCAGGACCCTGAAGAAAACACCTCTGCTTTTAAGGGCTGCTTTCTTGAGAATCTGGGTTTGGCTGTTTCTCAATCAAAAGCATGCAGGACAGTTTCTGTCCACTGGTCATACATCCCACCTTGGCTGTCGGGGTTTTTTCTGTTTTTCGCAGAGCAATTTCTCTGCTTATATTTCCGTATGTGGTTTGCAGTCCCTGATCCAGCAAAGGTGCTTTCTTTTCATTCCCCAGGGAACAGGGGTTTGCATCCCTTCTCCTTCCTCCCTCCCCTCCCCACCTATCCCCCCAGGCACCCTGCAAAGCCTCACCCAATCCCCAGACTCCGTATCCTTGATTAGGCCACTTGGTAGCCTACCTAGTATAGCCTTGCTCCAGAGGACCCTTCCGAGACTAGAGAGGGTCCGGCTTGATGTACTGTTTATTTATTGTAAGTTTATTTGTTGAAGTAATCCCTACACCCAAAGTAGGGATAGGGCTCATGAAGCCAGATGGAGACTCCCCTGCTCTCCTGACTGAGCCAGCCAGATGCCCCCTGACAGGCTTTTAAAGAGGCACCTCTGTCTACTCACAAAGAACCCGCTGGGTTTGGCACCACAGACCTTTCCCAAACAGCAGGTTAGCTCTAGGACAAAGGGCCGTGGGCCTTCTGCAGCTCTTGGGCTCAAGCCAAAACTGTCCCTACTGATGTACCTGCATTGCTTTGTCAAACTGAGCTTGAAGGGGTTTCTGGCTTCAGGCTTTCACCAGAGCTGGTGTTTTTTTCTCTACTCCCTAAAGGCCTCTATTCAGAATCTACAACTGAGGGTCTTCCAACTTTGATTTTCACTTAGGGGAGCCACACCAACTGGGACTCAGCAACGGGTTACTCTTCTGCCAGAAACAATTAAACAAAAGAGCAACAGCGTCACACAAGATGCGCGAAGTGGAGATTTCCAAGATCCTGGGCATCAGGCAAAGGGGACAGCCATCCCGGACACAGGGCAACACAATGGTGAGCAGAGCCCTAGAGCTGCTCAGAGGTACTGGCTCTAGAGAGTTTCCAAGCAAGGCACTGGGGGGAGGGGAACTTGAATAGGAGCCCCATGGAGCTCCTGGAATTGAGGACACTGATCTGAGAGAACCCAGGACTGAGTCTCAGGGAGGACAGAGCTGCAGGAAGTCACCTAGCCAGAGCTGTGGAGGGGCCCTGGGGAGGCATGGACAGCAAGTCAGGGGGTAATCCTTTGCACAGGGCCTGGTGCTCACACGGTGCTGGGAACAGTGCCTGTGTCCAACAGATAGACTAAGCAAAAGTAACCCTCTTAATTTGTGAGGAATAGGGTGGAAGACAGGGGGAGGGCTTGCTACAGTACCTGGAACTCATGGTGAGTCCTCCACGGAGCCCTGCTCTGGGCCACTGAACTATGCATTGAAGCAACAGCAGAAATGTTTCCAAGTAACTTCAGTGCATCCCTGAACAAAGCTCAATATTATAGAAAACACAAAAATATCCAGCAAACAGCAAGGTAACATTCACAGTGTCTGGCGTTCCATCCAACAGTTTGAGGTATGCAGACAAAGGGGGGAAATGAGCCCTCCTGAAGAGATGGATCACTCATCTGAAAATGACCCAGAGCTGACAGCAAGATGGGAATCACCAGAGCACAAGAAAGCATTTGTTCTAACTGCATCCCATTGGTGAAAACATTCAGCAGATACATGGAAAATGTTAAAAAAAAAAAAAAAGGACCCAATCTCACATGAAGAGATGAAAACCACAATGTCTGAAAGGAAATGTACTGCAAGGGGCTGATGGTGATTAGGGAAGGCAGAAGAAAAACGTTCAATAGGAATCCAAAAGAATCTGCAGATCCTGCTGTTGCCTTCTGAACCACCTTAACCATTCCAATCCATGAACACAGGATGTCTTTCCACTTGTTGAGGTCTTCCTTAATCTCTTGCAGCAATATTGTGTAGTTTTCAGTGTACAGGTTTTGTGCCTCCTTGACTCAATTATTCTTCGATACCATTCGGGTGGGTGCTGTTGTCCATGGAATCGTTTTCTTAATTGACTTTCCCGGTGTCCATTCCTAGGTTATAGAAACACCTGATTTGTCTGCCTTGTACGCTGCAACTCTGCTGAAATAGGTTATGGACTCTAATAGTCGTGGTTTCTGTGTGTGTGTATTTGGTATTTTTCTGTATACAAGAGTATGTCATTTGCAAATCCAGATACAAATTGTCCCTTGAAGAACCTGGGGGTTAGGGGTACAGAGTCCCACAATTGAAAATCTTTGTATAACATTTGAGTCCCAGAAAACATAGCTACTAATAGCCTACTGAAGTCTTACAGATAACAAAAACGGTTGATTAATACATATTTTGTGTGTTACTTGAATTATGTACTTTATTCTTTCGATACAGTGAGTTAGAGTGAAAATATCATTGAGAAAATCATAAGGAAGAGAAAATGTATTCCTACATTTGTACTAGACTGTATTTGTAAAAAAAAAAATAATAATCAACCCATGAGTGGACCGACATTGTTCACTAAAATTCAAAGCCATGTTGTTCCCCAGTCAACTATAGTTTTATTGCTTCGTTTTCAAATGTTTTCCCCTCACCTTCAGGTTTTTAAACAATTGAGTCATAACTGATTCCCCATGTGAGATCTGTTTCACATGGCAACACAGGGATTGGACGACTCTATAAATTATGTTAGGCTGATTACTAGTGTAGCTACCCTCTTTCACCTCGCAGAGCTGTTACTGCACCACCGACTACATAATATGAGATCTGTCCTCTAACATTGTTTTTAAATCTTCACTGTGGATGATGTTTTGTCAGAGTGTAGGTTTCTATGCCCTCCCCTCCCCCCACCACTACCATGGGCTGCCTTTGGACTTTCCAGAGAGGAGCAGTGACATGTAGGAAGTCCCTATTTTAGGCCACTGCAGCCCCTGATCTTGGACCAGGATGCTCAGCCAGGGCCAGGGAAATATGGATTAGCAGGAACCCTTCTTTGCAAGCCCAGCTCCAATGTGAAGGACCAGAGTGCCTCTTCTAGCCTCCTGCAGGGATGGTTCAGCACCCAGGAGCTGGCCCTACATAGAGGGCCAGAAAAGGGCAGATTCCCCTAAACGCAGCCCAAGTGTTCCATTTCGACTCAGAAGAAGGTGAATAGCAGCACAGGTTCTTTTCCCTATGCTGAGCTTCCACGGGGGGAGCCTCAGTGCCACTGCAGGAGGGAGCATCAAAGGGAACCTTTGGATGTTAACCTAAAGCTTAGTGCTTAGAGCCCACCCAGGGGACCAAACCTACCTAAGATCCATCCAGATCTTGCCAGCAGCTTCCATGGGTCCTGCAGCCTTCACTTCCTCTAGGAATCTCCAGCCAGCTGGTGCCCTATCTTTGCTTGCTTCCCCCTGGTGTCCTTGGGCCACCTGAAGGTCTCTTCCCTTAAGTAGTCTGCCGCCTGGTGGATTCCAGGGGAACTGCCAGGGCCTGAGGCTGAAGGCACAGGCACTGAGCCCCTGACTCCAGCTGGGAGGTCAGAAACCAGGCTCTGAGCCACCACCTGCTGGGACTCCAGGATGTGGCCCCTCACCAGGCAGTGTTTGCCTGGGGACCCCAGGACCCACTGATGTGCGAGGGTCGCCTTCTTTCTTTTTTTTTAGGTGAAATTGACATACAATAAATTTCACCCATTGTCAACAATGACAGAGTTGTTCAGCTAGTGCCCTAGTTTGTTTCAGAGGCTTCCTTCACCTTCCCACACTCCCTCCAGCCCCTCTGCAGACAGTCTCCGCTCCCTCCTCCAGCCCCAAGCAGCACTGATTTGCTTTCTGTCTCTGTGCATTGCTCCTTTCTGCACATTTTACATAAGCCGAATGAGACAGTCTGTAGTTCTTGGTGACTGGCTTCTTTCACTTAGCATCCTTTTGAGGTTCCTCCATGCTGTAGCTTGGATCAGATTTCTGTGCCTTTTGTTGCGGAATAGATGCCATGGTACACATAGGAAACATTTGGTTTGTCCATTCACCAGCCGATGGCCCTTTGTGTTGCTGTCAGTTTTTGCCCATTGTGAATAACGCTGCCCGGAACATTTCTGACCGAGACTTGAGCGGACATATGTTTTTATTCTCTCAGATAGATTCCTAGTTGTGGAATGGCTGGGTCCTATGGCAAGCTTGTGCTGAACTCTTAAGAACTCTCAAAGTGGCTTCTGCAGGAGCTGTTATATTTTACGTTGCGACCAGCAATATAGGAGGGTCCAGTTTCTGCTCATCCTCAGCAACACTTGGTATCGTCTTTGGGACGTAAGCACACTAGTTGGTGTAAAATGGTACCTGGTTTTCCTTGCATTTCTTTGAGAACTAATAACATATTACTAATAACATTGATTACCTTTTTATGTGTCTCCTTTGGTACATGTGTATTCGACTCTTATACTGGCTTAAACGAGTGTGTTGCTTCTGCCCATTGAGTGAGTTCAAAGTCCTCTTGTCTCTCGTGAACGTGAGTCCCCATTGGGTATTTAATCCACAAATATTTTCTCCTAATCAGTGGCTTCTCTGTTCCTTTTCTCAGTGGCAATGTTTGATGCAAAAAACTTCTTCATCTTCAATTTTCTCTTACGTATCGTGCTCTTGCCGTAGTGACTTAGAACTCTTTGCTTACTGTGAATTCCTGACCATTTTCTCCCATGTAGTCCTCTTGCACAATAGTTTTGGCTCTTATACTTAGATCTGTGACCATTTTGAGTTCATTGCTGTGTAAGTTGTGATTTCCAGCAACAGCTGTGGGGGAGCTTTGTCCTGACAGGTTTAGGAGAGCCTAGGGGACACTTGTGTTTCAGAGTTAGTCTCCCCTGGGCCAGGAATGGAGATTTCACCCTGCTGCACCTGTTAGTGAAAGGCTGAGTGCCTTTGGGGAGGGGAGATACATGGGGGCTGTGGTCATATACGGCATGTACTCCCCGTTCTCTGGGACTGGGTACAAAGGAGCTCCAGGAGCCCCAGGGCAGTCCTGCTCACAGGTGCCTTTAGAGGCAGAAACACACTGAGAGCAGGAGAGCATAACACAGAAAAGACCCCAGGGATCCCAGCGGATCTGGGTTGGGATCCTAGAGGGTCTTCTATGGACGGGCACATTTTCCATGTATATGCCCTTCTATTGGTGGGTGGGAAAGAGGACTCGCACACAGTCGGAACTCAGGAAACATGCCCAGAAGGAGTGGAGCGGATTGAAGGCATGTCCCACAGTTTGCAGTATTTTTCCAACATGAAAATCATGGTATTTGCCTGCATCAAAGGTGCTGGGGGGACGCATGCTGCCTCGGTCAGTAGAGCGTGCAACTTTCATCTCAGGGTCATGCATTAGAGTCCCACGTAGGTGATGGAGCCTAGCTGAAATTTTAAAAAAAATAATAATAAATAGAAAACGAAGAGGTGCATGCTTCAGGAATCAGAATTACTCCCCCTAAGGTAAGGAGGGGGCATCTACCTTGGTCCTTGCAGTTCAAGAGCCATTCTGAGCACTACAGAATCCTAAATGTAGATTAACCTAGAGAACCTACACTTTTAATATTTGTTGGGTTTCCCCTGTGTGGTTAGAGGTCCACTGGCAGACAAAAGTTGACATGCTGAGCACAGAAGCGGACCAAGAAACAGACTATTACCTGGATGCACCACATTATTCTCCGTCCTCACTGCAGTCTCCCTGGAAATGGGAATGGGCAATCGAAATGCCTGGTATTCAACACAGGTTAAGAAAAAATGGAAAGTTTGGGTTAACAGTTTAAATTATTGTGTCCTCAGATTGACTTTGATGGCAAGTGGAGACTCTGTTGCACGTCTTCTAGGTTCTGCAGGTGGAAATGAGGGGCTAAGGGACAAACTAATTATACAACTCAGAATAACTTTGGTAACTTAGTATCTTCACACTTGACACAGTTTTCTTTCATTTTGTCTGATCCCATAGTCTCATGCTTGAGTCTAAACACATTTGTACAAGGAAGGTGATATCAATACCACACCTAAAATCTGTACCGCTAAATGTTGTAGTGCTTATTCCTAATGGTACTTTAGGCTTGTTTCTAACTGCCTGTAGCTACGTTTCGGCTGACTCTCAAGGCAGCCCATTCTAACCATGTGTGCACTTCTCTTTGGCCCCACCACCAGGTGAAGCAGTGCATCTGAGCTGTCTCCATCGCTGGGGGAAGGATGTAGGTCAGATAGGTAATAAAGAGAAAGGGGGACTGGGGTGCAGCAAAAAGAAAGCATGCTTATGTGTGGGTTGATTCCAGAGAGGACCATTGCATTTCTTTTTAAAATTTTTTAATTTACTTATTTGAGAGAGAGTACTTGAGATATCAGGAGCGGTGGTGGGGGTAGTGGAAGAGGAACAGAGAGAAGCTGACTCACCACTGAACAGGGAGTTGGACATACGGGCTTATCCCAGGACCCCGGGATTCTGACCTGAGCCAAAGACTGACACTTAAACAACTGAGCCACCCAGGTGCGTTTTAAAATAATTTTTAAACTAATCTGGTCCACTTAACATAGGCATTGTATTAGTTTCACATAAGGTCATGGGATTTATTTTGTATTTCTTTTTTAAATATTATTTATTTATTTAGAGCAGGGGTGATGGGCAGACGGAGAGGAAGAAAGAATCCCAAGCTGACTGCACTGAGCATGAAGACTAAACTGGGGCTCAATCGCATGACCCTGAGATCATGACCTGAGCTGAAATCAAGAGTCAGACGCTGAACCGAGAGAGCCACCTTGGTATTTCTAAGAATGATATGTTTAGCCTTCTCTCTGAAATAGGCACTGAGTAATGAGCAAGGCGGAGAGAAACCATAGTACCCATAGGCGCCAAGGTCAGATTGCCCAAAATGTACCACAATGGCATATTTGGGGGAAACAGAATGCCACAACGACCACTGGTGCATGTTCATTCAGACTCCAAGATCTCTGAGAAAACTCGAGATTGCAGGGTTAAAAATAACCTGAAAGGATCAGAGTGAAATGCCCTTGGGATGTGTGTGGTCTGATCTAAAGTACACAGCAGAAGATGTTTTGTAGATAGGAAGCCAGCTGTAAACAGCACACTGTGCATTCCCTTTTTTGTTTTCTTATCCTGTGTTAAAGACCGAGTACAATGCTGTTTACAATTAATTGATCACAGCCAGTTGCAGATTTCTTTATTCCTTCTCCACTGCCATTGCTTCACTTGACTAACCCTGTGTACGTGGAAGATGCGCCTTACTAAGCCCCTGCTGTAAATCATTATAGTACTATATCACTGTAGAAGGTATATTAGATTATGGAAAATAAACCTCAGGACCTCGGGCTGTTTGCTTGGGGTCCCCTTTGCCTCGCTATACTGTCGTCTCTTTTTCTTTTTTTAAAAGATTTTATTTATTTATTTGAGAGAGAGAATGAGATAGAGAGAGAGTGAGCATGAGGGGGGGAGGGTCAGAGGGAGAAGCAGACTCCCTGCTGAGCAGGGAGCCCGATGCGGGACTCGATCCCTGGAATCCAGGATCATGACCTGAGCGGAAGGCAGCCGCTTAACCAACTGAGCCACCCAGGCGCCGCGGTAGTCTCTTTTTCTCAGTTCCTTCGCCACCCCAGGTCCCCGACTCTCTGAGGTCGACAATATTGATTATTTTGAATTGAAGCTACCCAAAAAGAAACTGGTACCAGGACACTCAAACCCTCCTCTGTCTCCCTGAAAGCAGGAAACCAATCTCCCATATGAAAAAGGCACCCCCTGTACTAAGAAGTAAAAAGACATCCTTCTCACCAGGGTTTCTAAATTCGGTCTAGACACTCTCTAAATTAAAACTCCCCCAAATCCCTGAGAAATGTATTTTCTCCTTGTCTAAAATGCATAAAAACTGTCTGCCTTAATACTTTATATTTCTTTAAGGGTCTCCATTTCAATATCCGTTCTCCATGCGTATTCAATGTCTCAGTGAAACTTAATTCTTACTTAAGCTGGGAGACCAGGACAGGTAACAGAGGAACTTCTCCTTCCCTGCATACCTTTTTTGTGATCCTAATATCTTAGCCAATGATTTGTAAAGGAAAGAAGTAACAGAATTATATACCTGGGAAAAAGATTTGTCCCCAGGAAGGAATTTCTGGTATTTTTAACAGTGGAAATATCTACATTTGATCCAAAGTCTCCTAAAAAGTATTTATTTTTAAGTTGAACTTCTAATTTAAGTGTCCCCTGAAATTCAGATGTGCCTTCCCAGAGGGTACGTTAGGAGACTCCACAGGGAAGCTCGCAGCCAAGTCCTGTGTGGGGGCCGTGCTGCCATCAAGTGCTGAAGGAGTTTGGGAAAATCTCTTCATCTCTCTGCGCTCAGCTTCCTCATGTGTAAGATAAGGTTGTTATTCAAATTCTCCACGGTCCCTTCCTGCTCAGTTTCTGTGAATGCACAAGGGTCTGCGGTGCCTTTGAAGCAGCCCTGGGGACTGCAGCTGAGACCTGACTTGGTCCCTTCACTGTGTGTCTCTCGCAGGAGCCTGAGCTGAGCCCACACTGAAAACAGAGAACAGAGGGAGCATTTGGGAGACAGAAAATCAGCAGGTTTGGAGGATGAGAATAACGCAAAGAAGGACAAGGCAATGGTGGAGCAGGTGGTTGCCCAAAGGAGGTAAGAAGAAGGACAAGTTGGGTCCAGAAAAATCAGGGGAAACTGAGGAATGCATACAGCGGCATCCAACTCTGCAAGGAGCAGCCTGAGCTGAGCAAGGAGAACGAGGAGAGTAACTTCGTCCACGGTGAACCTGTGCACCTCCCGAGGAGCCCCACAGAATGGATCGGGGTTGGTTTGTACTGCAGGGAAGCACCAGTTCCAAGAGGAGGAGGAGGAGGAGGGGCACCTGGGTGGCTACATCTTTAAGCGTCTGCCTTCAGCTCAGGTCATAATCTAAGGGTCCTGGGATCGAGCCCCGCATGGGGCTCTCTGCTCGGCGGGAAGCCTGCTTCTCCCTCTCCCGCTCCCCCTGCTTGTGTTCCCTCTCTCGCTATGTCTCTCTCTGTCAAATAAATAAAGAAAATCTTAAAAAAAAAAAAGAGGTGGACGATGTGACCATGAGGTTCTGCCCCAGACCCCTAGCTTTGACCTTGGAGCTCCCTCACGGTCGATGTTCTCCAAGTAAGTGTGGGCTTAGAGGGATCAGTTATGTTTGGATAAAGGTTGGACTTGTCCATTCTTACCACAAAGAGTTCTACCCTAAGGTCAGGAAGGGCCAGGTTAGGAGACCCTTGCCTCTGAGGCAGTGATACCAATTATATTCTTCTGAATTTATGGTTGTCAAAGACTTTACACACCTTTGTCTTGACCGTGTGTTGAGTGTTTCATTTTCCTTAGTCTCTGTTATGAACTTGGAATTCTGACATCAATAAGATTTCACAGAGGAGGTCAAAGCAGTGAGAGGAAGAATGCAAACAAAATCTTGTAGCTCAGCGCCCCTGGGTGGCTCAGTTCATCGAGAGCCTGCCTTCAGCTCAGGTCATGATCCCAGGCTCCAGGGATCAAGCCCCATTGAGGGGGGTGGCTCCCTGCTCAGCAGTGGAGTCTGCTTCCCCCTGTCCCTTCCCCAGCTGTTCTCTATCTTTCTCTCTGTCTCTCTCTCACTCTTGCTTTCTCCCTCACGCTGTCTCTCAAATAAATATATAAAATCATTTTAAAAACTGTTGTAGCTCTCCTAACCTGGGGTATGGTGGCAGTGCAGAGGATGGAGGGGGGAGGGGGCTAGGCCGAAGACATCTCTTCCTACTGAGAGAACCATTGAGAGGAATCCAAGAGGACAGTCCCTCTTCACCAGAGCTCACCACAGGGGAGTGTCATGGGGCATTGAGAGTGTAGGGCAGGCTCCTCTGGAAGGAAGGGTATTTGTTGCCTCCTAGAAGAAAGCAGAGAGCATTCGTGCATGTATTTGGGACAGGAATGTAGTTGAGATTAGAAATTTGCCACCCCCTTTATCAGATCCATGAAGGAATGTCTCTGAGAGCTTCCTCAGTGCTTGGTTTGGTCCTAGGAGTCATGAGTACAGAGATGAGTAAAACATTATCCCAATTGTCGTGGGGCTCTCAGTCTAGTTACCAGAAGTCATGAAAAGTGTAGTGGTGGTGGATTCCTTGGAGGAAGTGGCCAGTGCTGCCTGGGGATGGCCTGGTCTCCCTCCGTGTTTTCCAACAGCTGGATGACCTGTCCTGACCCAGGGACCCTGGGCCTCAACTCAATTTCAGCCTCTCAGGACACAGCCAACACCTAGGTTCCCTGTAAACCCAAAGCAGTCAACACTATGAAGGTCTGCAGAGGAAACTGCTGGTATCAGTAGCTCCCCACTTTGTCTTGGCCAACTGGAAAATAGAGGCGAGTTCATTAAGTCTTGTAGGGTCATCCTTGCCCTAATGATCAGGGATTAGTCTTTCTCTCTGTTAAGTGAAATACTTTCTAGCTTCAGTATTCTCTCTCCACTTAAAAACTTTGGAACTATTGGCTAAAGTATAGATCAAGTAGCTACAGTGAAAAAGGGGTAAAGCAACTTCCAAGCTGCAGTGAGAATGTGCAGAAACTCTTATACTGAATAATAATCGGACAAATCACTTTTAAATTGCACAAAAGGTTTATACAGTAATTCTGGAATAGACAATGTAAGTCTGTCGCTTTCTCCTTCTTCTTAACATTGCTTTGATAATTTAAGATCATTTCCATTTCCATATAAACATTTGGATCAGCTTAGAAATACTTACTAAAATGTCTGCTAGAAGGTTGATTGGCATTGTATTAGATCTTTTGATCAATTTGGGAAGAATTGTCCTCTAACCATAATGAGTCTTCCAATCCACCACAAATTTTATCTCCCCATGTATTTAGTTCTTTAATTTCTGGAAGTAGTGCTCTGCAGTTTTCAGTGTAATGTTCTGACACATATTGTGTCTGATAAGACAATGCAATAGGAAACCTGGTCAAAAGACTTGAAGAAGAAATGCTTCACAAAAGAAGATACACAAATGGCCAAAAAGCACTTGAAAAGATGCTCCACTTGAAACCATTGAAAAGCATGAAGTTGAACATAAATCAAAAGGGATTCACTAATGTCTCTGCAAGGCTCCATCTTAAACTAAGTAACCTTTTCCTTCTCTTCTGCAAACCTCTGCTCCTCCCTTCTAAGCCTTTTGTTTCAGGAGCCTGGTACCACCCTAAAGACAGGATGAGGGAGGCTGGCAGCATGCACACAATTTCTGTCAAAATAAAACACCCCCCCGCCCCTTCCTTCAGGGGGAGGGGACTTACAGTTTTTGAGGGCCTTGGCCTGTTCTAGCCCCCTGTGCCCCGAAAAGCAATAAAGCTATTGTTCCTCAATATTCCAAACTCTGTCTTCGTCTTATATTTTGGCTCTGAAGCACAGAGGTCAGTTTTCGACGGTACACTCAGCCATTGGGAAGATAAATTAATACTACAGTGAGTTACCATTACACAACCATCCCCGTGGCTAAAATTACGAAGACCGAAAACATATGTGGTGAGGATGTAAAGTAACTAGACGTTTCATACACTTGTGCGAATGAAAAATGGTCCAACCACCGAGAAAAGCTGAACCACAGATAAACATTTACCAATCACGTGAACGGCCATTCCTCTCCTAAGGATTTACACAATATGGCCACACAGCAAACTGCACATGAATATTCATCATAGCTTTATTCCCCATGGCCAAACCCAGGAAACTGCATAGATGGCCATAAATAGGTGAATGTACAGACCAAATATATCCATACAGAGGAATACTCCTTAGCAATGAAAAATTCTGAACTGGTGATCCATTAGTAATATGGATAGATATAAGAATCCTTAGGCTGCACGGAGGAATGTAGGCATAAAAGAGTTCCATTTCCATAACGTGGTTAAAAATCAAGCCGTCTTTGATGCCAGTGGTTGCCTGGGGCTGAGGGTGAAGGCAGTGAGAGACTTCAATGGATCCACCCAAGGGAAGCTGTGAGGTAGAAGAAATGCCCTGTGTCCTGAATGGAGCAGTAGTTTCAATTGTATGTACATCTGTGAAAATGCATTTAGTTGTACAGTTTATCTTTTTAAATTTTTATTTGTTGAGAAAGCACTCACACTGCATCCTCTCTCTCTTACCCTCCAAAGGAGGAGAAGAACGATCATCAGTGGCAATGGGCAGCTGTGGAAACAACACCTAAAATCACGTTCATGCTCAGGAGAGAACAATGTGCCTCCTCCTTGAGGTTTCAGGTCCTCTACACGTTCAGAGAAAATTCTCTAGTAACAAACTGTAGAAATGAACTGGAGGGTATTATGCTAAGTGAAATTAAGTCAATCAGAGAAAGACATGTATCCTATGACCTCACTGATAGGAGGGATTCTTAATCTTAGGAAACAAATTGAGGGTTGCTGGAGTGGTGGGGGTGGGAGGGATGGGGTGCCTGGGTGATGGGCATTGGGGAGGGTATGTGCTATGGTGAGCGCTGTGAATTGTGTAAGACTGATGAATCACAGACCTGTACCTCTGAAACAAATAATATATTATATGTTTAAAAAAAGAGAGAGAGAGAGAAGCTAGTAGGAAGGGAAAAATGAAGGGGAGGAAATCGGAGGGGGAGATAAGCCATGAAAGAAGATGGACTCTGAGAAACAAACTGAGGGTTCTAGAGGGGAGGGGTGGGGGGATGGGTTACCTGGTGATGGGTATTAAAGAGGGCACATTCTGCATGGAGCACTGGGTGTTATGCACAAACAATGAATCATGGAACTCTACATGAAAAACTAATGATGTAATGTATGTTGATTAACATAACAATAAAAAATTTTAAAAAATAATAAAAAAGAGAGAGAGAAGCTAGTAGGAAGGGAAAAATGAAGGGGAGGAAATCAGAGGGGGAGACGAACCATGAGAGACGATGGACTCTGAGAAACAGACAGAGGGTTCTAGAGGGGAGGGGGTGGGGGGATGGGTTAGCCTGGTGGTGGGGATTAAAGAGGGCAGCATTGAAGGGAGCACTGGCTGTTATAGGCAAACAATGAATCATGGAACACTACATCAAAAACTATTGATGTAATGTATGGTGATTAACATAACATAATAAAATAAAATTAAAAGAAAGAAAGAAAGAAATGATCTCTGAAAGTACAGCCTTAATTGTACACTTTAAAGGGATGCCGTCTACTGTACCTAAATTATACCTCAGCAACATTCATGTAATAATCTACTATATTTCTCTATACTAGCAGTGAGCATTTAGAAAATGAAATTTTTAAAAAAAGGAAATGAAATTCAATAAACAGCGTGGAGATTCATGTCCACCTTCATTAAATGTATGAGAACACATGTAACAAAGATACCTGAAAACTCTTGCTGAAATAAATTAAAGGATACTATATAATTAGGAAAAAATATATCACATTCATGGAGTAGACCACTCAAATTTGTTGGAACATCAAATCAGTATTATTCTGATTCATACTGGAGAAGGCAGTTTGGGGGCAAATTTACAAGCTAATTCTCAAATGTATTTGGAAATCAACATACCTAAATAGCCAAGACAACCTTGAAGAATTAAATTGGAGAAATTTACTAAATTTTAAACCTCACCGTAAAGCTACAGTAATTAAGGTGCTCTTAATGGTGTAAGTAACACAATGTAAATATATCAATGTGAGAGAGTAGAGAGTAAGAAAATTTCCTGATACGCATATACATTTTTAAAATTTTTCTTTTAATTTTACTTCTTTTCAATTATTTTCTTTTTAAGTAATCTCTGCATCCCACATGGCGCTCAAACTCAAAAAAAAAAAAAAATAAAAGGTTGTGAGTTTTACCTGAGCACTGATTAGTACAGCTGCATGGGACAGGGAATCTTTACCAGGAGAGAGTGTCATGACAAAGGAAATTTTGATAAAGGGTTATATACCAAAATATATTTTTTACATAAAAAGTGACAAATTTTTATACAAAAGACATTGTGGAAAGTCACTGCATTTCCCGGTCTTAAATTTCTAGTACATGTAGGGCTGTATGGCTTTAATGTTATGGGAACCAGGGAAGTGTCTTCCTTTTTCTTATCTTTTCCAGAATGCTCCTTTTGGGTTCTTTTCTTTCATAAAGCAGATGTCCAATGTGTGCTTGGGGTGAAATAGAGCCCATGCATTGAGGTTTTGTGGATTCATTTTGACCTTGGTAAATGTGAAAGCATCGCTTCCTTGGGAGCCCAGGGGCAGGACCCACAAACATTAAAGGTGGACAATTGCCTTTATCAGTGCTACAGCGACCTCCTAAGTCTCTGGCTCCTAAGATCTAGGGGGGAACCTGTGCTGAAGAAGTGAAGAGGTGCTTCAGGGCACCACTTCCCCTGCCTGCCTGTTTCTCTCTCCTCAACCTCAGCTTCTATGCCACTGAACACCACTGCACACATCTACTGTGGACATCATCCATCATTGACCCATGACCTCGAACTGCCCATGTTTGCTTCCAGGAATACAACCACAGGTCAATGGCATGAGGTCAACTCAAAGAAATCTAGCAAGCCATGGTCCACCTTTTTAAAATTGTTCCAAATTTTTAAAAAATATTTTTCCAGTATAGTTAACATACAGTTCCATGAGTTTCCAGTATATAACATGGTGATTGAACATTTCCATACATTGCCCAGTGCTCATTACCACAAGTACACTTCTTAATCCCCATCACCTCACCCATCCCCCAAGCCCCCCTACCCTCGGCAACCATCAGTTAGTTCTCTATAGTTAAGGGTCTCTTTCCTGGTTTGTCTCTCTCCCTTTTCTATTTCCTTTGCTTACATGTTTTGTTTCTTAAATTCCACATAGGAGTGAGATCATGGGGTATTTATCTTTCTCTCACTGACTTATTTCACTTAGCAGAATACACTCTGGCTCCATCTGTGTCCTTGCAAATGGCAAGATTTCATTCTTTTTTTTGGCTGAATAATATTCCATGGTATAAATAGATAGATAGACAGATAGATAGATAGATAGATAGATAGATATAGATATGTGTGTGTGTGTGTGTGTGTGTGTGTGTGTGTGTGTACACATATATATATATATCTTCTTTATCCATTCATCTTTCGATGGACACTTGGGTTGCTTCCATATCTTGGCTATTGGAAATAATGCTGTAATAAACAAGATACGGGGCATATATCTTTCCAAATTAGTGTTTTCACTAATTTCATTTTCTTTGGGTAAATCCCCAGTAGTAGAATTACTGGGTCACATGATAATTCTATTTTTAATTTTTTGAGGACCATCCATACTGTCTTCCACAGTGGCTGCACCAGTTTGCATTCCCACCAACAGTGCATGAGGGTTCCTTTTTCTCCACATCCACACCAACACTTGTTTCTTGTGTTTTTGATTTTAGCCATTCTGACAGGTGTGAGGTGATAACCTCATAGTGGTTTTGATTTGCATTTCCTCAATGATGAATGATGTTGAGCATCTCTTCACCTGTCTGTTGGCCATCTATATGTCTTTTCTGGAGAAATGTCTATCCATGTCTTCTATTTTTAATTGGATTATTTGGGTTTTTGGGTGTTGAGTTGTATGTGTTTTTTTTTAAGATTTATTTATTTATTTGACAGAGAGACACAGCGAGAGGGGGAACACAAGCAGGGGGAGTGGGAGAGGGAGAAGCAGGCTTCCCGCTGAGCAGGGAGCCCAATGCGGGGCTCAATCCCAGGACCTTGAGATCATGACCCGAACCGAAGGCAGACGCTTAACAACTGAGCCACCCAGGCGCCCCGAGTTCTATATGTTCTTTATTTATTTTGGATACTAACCCCTTATCAGATATGTCATTTACAAATATCTCCTCCAATTCAGTAGATTGTCTTTTTGTTTTGTTGATGTATTCCTTTGCTGTTTAGAAGATTTTATTTTGATGGGTCCCGACAGTTTATTTTTGCTTTTGTCTCCTTTGCCTTAGGTGACAAATCTAACTCTTGCTTTTCTGGGTTGTGCTTCATGGAAACACAGGATGGAGAGAGAGCCACAATGTTTCCCCAAGGTCAGCCTATGCTCTGGTGGAGTTGGTACCTTTGTGGGAGGCAATCAGTTATGTCCTTTCACGGATGCCTTTCCAGTGTTCCACATCAGCTCTCAGTTCTGGGCCCTAAAAGGAAGCTCACCAAGATGAGGCCCTATCCATACCTCCTCTAATGCTGGACCCTAGGGAAAAGCCAGGGGCAGGAGTATAGAAGCTGCATCCATGTGTGAGAACTCATCACCCTCTGAAATTGCCGGTGTTGGTGCTCTTGGCCTCAGATCCTCACCTGCCGACAACAGCCCTCTCGGCACCTGTCACAGGGTACTGTCAGGACCAGTAGAAAGGTGAAAGCATCTGGGAAAATATCAAGCAGTCAATGTGAACAGAGGTGGGGGCCTCCCCCAAGGTACATACATGCGGTGACTCTGTCTGAAGGAGAGTGCTGGCTGGACTCCAGTGCTCCACTTCTCCATGTGCAGCGAGCACCCAGTCACAGAGTCTCAGGCCCCTTCCTAAGGATGGGGGCTGCTTGGACAGTATGCAGTGATAATAAAGTCTTTATTTGTCTGACATTCTGTACTATTCAGAGTGTATCTGCAAGTACTATGCTCAATTGATCCAATTAATCTTCATGGTCCCAATTGTAGATAGACAGGTATTAGTATGTTCACCTAAGCAAACAAAATGAATGGTTGCTTTGCAAAAGAAGAAATACAGGTAACTAACAGATTCAAACTAAAACAAGATACTATTTTTCATCTGTCATATTGACAAGAATTATTTCAAAAGTTAATGTTTGTTTGGCATTTTGTAAAGCTCACTGAGTCACTATTAAGTACCAGGCAGTAGGAGAGACAGAAAGGACATACAGACCTGGATTAGTCCATCTGAGTCCTTGCCCTCAAGAGGCTTTGATCTAGAGCAGAGCTTCTCGACCTCTGCACAACTGACGTTAGAGTTGGGCTACCCTTTGTTTGCGGGAGAGGTTCCTGTGCTTGAAGGATGCTCAGCAGCATCCCAGCCTCTTCATACTAGATTCCAGTAGTACCCCATCCCCAGTTGAGATAACCAAAAATGTCTCCAGACATTGCAAAATGTCTCCTGGGCAGCAAAATTGCCCCCAGTTGAAAACCACTTGTCCAGGTTAACAAGAAAACTGGGAAATTGTGTTTATGAACTCGTGGTGAGAGTAGTATTTTAATTGGAGGGCAATGTGACAATGTGTCTTGAACTTCCTCAGACACCTTGCTCCAGCAATTTCACTTCTGCTAGGCCAGGGAAACAGCAAGAGAGCTTAGTGTAGCTTGGCTGTGAATGAAGAAAGCAAGCCTTGCTAGAAATTCTAACCCAAGTCTACACCCACCGGGATGTACACAAACTCAACACAGAAAACAGGTGAAATGTACCCATTACCAGATGCAACATAGTAAAATGAATATTGCCCAAGAAAAAGAGAAAAGTGTAATAGCAGCCGAGGAGCAAGTGATTCTCTACAAAGAAACAATAATCAGAGCAGAGAGCAACTTCTCCTCAGCCATAATAAAAGCCCACGGGAATGGAACGATATCTTTACGGACTTATGAGGAAAGAAAATCTAAAATTCTACATTACAATAAACTATTGTTCAAAAGTAAAGACAAAATTAAAACATTCTCAGACAAATAAAGATTGAAAGAAATGTTACCACTCACAGCATTAAAGACTTTTGGAAAGAAGCTGTTGACCAATAAGAAATGAGTAGCAAAGGCAGAGAATCAAGAGGCAGGGATCAAAATACCAGTAAACATATGGAGAACTAGTTCTTGTAATAAAAATAACCAGGATTACTAATTTAGGGAGGTTTAAAGATAAGGCCAAAGTAAAATACTGAAAACAGCATGTTAGAAAATAGAGTAAGTGGTCAAACTGCAAGGTTTCAATGTCTTCACGCTGTTGGGGGCGGGGGGGGGGTAGCAGGCACAGTCCTGAGGTCCAGAGTTCACTAAAGCAAGTGTGCACGTCAAAGCTTACGGTCGGCCATGAAAAGAACTGCACTTGAATGGGGGACTTCCATACCAGCAGCAAAAGTAAAGGGAATAAAGGAACTTTGATCAGTTACTCAGTCTGTGCTAGGAGACTGAAAAGAAGGGAAAAAAATGTCAAAGAAAACTGCAATAAATAGAGAGTACAAAATACTGTTGTTGGAACTAGGTCTGAATTCATCAGTCATCACAGTAAATGTAAACGGATAAAATACTACAGTTAAAAGACAGATTTTGAGATAGGATTCATCCACCCATATGCTGCTTAAAGGAGCTGAAATAACATCAGAAAAGATGGATGTGAAAAGATGGGAAGAAGAAAAATGTCAGAAACGTGGCTGAGCAAGACAAAGGCCCAGTGGTCAACCTGAGACTAGGCCGAAAAAGAACCCCGCTGATAACCAGGTATTGTTGGCAAAGCCACATTTGGCCTGGCCTGGAAGGAAGTCCCCAACATGCTCCAAAACTGGAGATCACCTCTGAGAAGCCAAAGCTTTAAAATTCCTTGGCGAAGGTGAACTTCAGGAACGGTCTGAAAGGGTCAACCACGCTGGCCTCAGAGCACAGCCTCAGTGTCTACACCAGAAACACGCAGCTGCTGGGGTAGATACACAGGAAGGTTTACTAAACTGAACATCTTCAAAATCAAGAACTTATTACGCAAACAGAAATGCCCAGGAAATGTTCTCATGGGAGCCGTGTGGTGTGTCTGGGAGAAAAGGTCCTGTGGTCGCATGTTAGTCTTAGGGTCCTCGTGAAGCTTAATAAGCTGTTCCTGAAATCCACATGGATAAATAAATGAGAAAACTGGCCCTGACAATTTTGGAGAAGAATGTAAAGGAGGTACTGAACTCTGTCCTCATCAGTTAAGACCACACTAACTTAAGACACATTATTGTCCTAAGGATAGAAAAGTAGACCTTGGAACAGGAGAGCACAGAGACGACCATCTGGGAAGCTGCTATGGGACAGAAGTAGTGTTACTATCTCAGGGTGAAAAGATGGATTGGTCAATTACTGGTGCAGGGACAGCAAGCCAGCCATACGGATGTCCATCCTGCACCAGAACTAAATTCCACATGGAGTTAACACGTGAATGTTAAAAGGAAAAGCAAAATTTCTGGGACAACAATGATCACCTCATGTTTCCTGGGTGATTTTCAGGCACTGGGCACTCTTTCAAGGAGATTACACTAAATCTGAAAAACAATGAAGCCAACACTATTATCCCCATTTTATAAAGGAGAAAGTGGGGTCCAGAGAGAGGTCTCACCCAAGTCACAGAGTCGCTAGGTACTGTGGCCTACCAGCACAGTGCTCTATATAATACAGGGGACTCTACAGAGCGGGAGCAGGTATGCACTTCATAAACAAGACACCCAAAGCACAAGCCATAAGAGAAAAGATGGGAAAGTGGGACTAGGTTAACTTCAAAATCTTTGACATAAGACACCATAAGCCACATGAAAGACAAGCTGTAGTCTAAAAAAAAAAGTCTTTGGAATGCAACACAGTGAACAAAAAATAGCATCTAGACTACAAAAAGAACTAAAACTTGGGCACCTGGGTGGCTCAGTCGATTGGGCATCTGCCTTCAGCTTGGGTCATGATCCTGGGGTCCTGGGATCGAGTCCCATGTTGGGCTCCCTGCTCTGCGGGGAGCCTGCTTCTCCCTCTCCTCCCCACTTTTGCTCTCTCTCAGTATCTCTGTCTCTCTCTCTCTCAAATAAATAAAATCTAAAAAACATTAGAACTAAAAATTAATGAGAAAAATGCACCCAGGCCAATAGGAACACCAGCAGGTGACAGAGGGGAAGCGGGAGAACTATGCTCACATTTCTGAGCAACATGGAAAATGCAAATGAAGTAATAAGATATAACTTCCCCACAGTCAGGTCAGCAAAATGTGTACTTCGACAGTACCTTGCCGGAAAAGCCGTGAGCCGAGGGCAGTCTGACACCATGCCAGGGGAATATGGGGATGTGAACAGGAGCAACGCTTTGGCAGGACAGAGAGGCCCCAGCAGCTGTGCATCCTGGGGGAGCCGCTGGGAGCTCGCCCACCCCGCCTCTCACCATCTCCGCTAGACAGTTTCTGCACAGTCTGCCATCAAAAAGCCTTCTCTCTCTCCCCACATCGGTAGGCATCAGTCAGTCCATCGGAGCCCCACAGAAACTCCCACACAGAACATAATGAGCCATTAAACACGACTTTGAAGACAAATGTTTAACCACGGGGGAAAACATTCACAGTACATTGTTTAAGAAGGGTTCAAAACATTATGTTCAATAAGATCCACATTTTAAGGAAAAATACAGGAAAGAGAAAATATGCAAAAACTATACACTAAATATTCACTGTGTTTATTTCTAACTAGTTTTATATGTACCCTTCTCCTAGTTGTATATCTTATTTCAAAAATTTAAATCTTCATTATTAACAGTGTAACTTTTGTGATTAAAAACAGTTTGTAAAACAGTGAATCATGGAACACTACATCAAAAGCTAATGATGTAATGTATGCTGATTAACATAACAATAAAAAATTTTAAAAAGTTTTAAAATCAATGTTTCCAATACTCTTCTGCTCTACATATTTATTTATATGTTATGAATACCCATATATTTTTATATGCACACAAATATGTGAATATATACTATATTATTAAATACTTTTGTTTCTCCTATTCTGGGCTCTGTGCTCAGTGCTTTACCTGCACAACCTCAAGGCCCACTCCCTAACACCAAGGAGCATCTCAGAACTTGCCAGAAGCAGCAGCCAGGTCTGGCTGACTCCAACACTTTTCTCGGCCATGCTTGACCAAAAACCCAGATGAAACCTCCAAACCTAAGTCTCTGGGTTGGTCAAGGTGGAGACAGAAACAGGTCTCCTGGCGGCAACGCTGCCATGTCCCACTTCTGCACACAGGGTCTCCTCGTGTGCCGACAGCTGTGACCTCAGGTGTGCAATGGACAACGAATAGGATTCATCTCATTGTGGAAGAGTTCCCAGTCTTCCAGAGCATCAGAGAGCACATCAAGGGGAGAAGTCTCCCTAGACAACTAGCAAGACTCACGCACAGAGACTGAGACATAACTGAGCATGAGCTACATGTCTGACAGATGTACATCACCTCCCAAAAGAAGATGGTCTGAGATTCAGTCCTGGCTGCGCCTCTGTCTTAGTCTCCTGAGGCTGTTGCAACAAAGGACCATAGACAGGGTGGTATGAAACAATAGAATTGTATTCTCTCCCAGTTCTGGAGGCTGGAAGTCTGAAATCAAGATGTCAACAGGGATGCAGACTCCAAGGGAGAATGTCTTCTTGCTCTCCCCCAGCTTCTGGTGGCTCCAGGCCCCCGGGCTGGTGGCTGCATCACTCCCATCCTGTCTCCACCTGCATGTGGCCCTCATCTCTGTGTGTCTCTCTGCCTTCTCTTCTGTCATTACGACAGGGGTCACTGGATTCAGGGCCCACCTGGATAGTTCAGGATGATCTCATCTCAAGACCCTTAACTCAATGACATCTGCAAAAACCCACCTAAGGTCACATTCCCAGGTTCCTGGTGGCCATACCTTCCGGAGGATCACCACTTAACTCATTATAGCTTCTTTCTAGTATTTAGTGACAGAAGCAAGGTATTGAACCCCTCTTAGCACTGATTCTTTATCTAGAAAATTAGGATATTAATTCCTGGGTGATTCTGAAAGTCTGTTCAGGTTACGTGTATGTATATATACACAAATATATAAAAGGTGCTTAACAGAGTGCCTAGCACATAGTGAGTCTAAACTAAATGTCACTTACTAGAGTCACCATCATGATCATGTTCTTCATCCCCAGTTCAGCAATGCTAGCTTCCTCCCGAATCAGCAGAGACAAGCCTTGGAGCTCAAAGAGGATGAGTAATTCACCCAAGGTTCCTACTGAACAATGTGGAGTCTGACACCAACCTCTTGCAGTCCACAGCTGTCAAAGGTCCATTCCAGGACCAAACTGCCTCTAGTTCACAGTGGTGAGGCAGCAAAGCAGGTGCAGGGGGGCAGGGGGGGCGGGGGAGTGGCCAATGGACAAAGAAGGCCATGCCAGCATTGAACGGGTAAATCTCCACGTGCAGCCCAGGGCCTGGCTGGCCTCAGGTCTGGGGCTCCTTCCAGTCAGGGGTGATACAGCAGTGCTTTGGAGATTCACATCAGCCCAGAACAGCAGGTGACGGCACACCCAGGATGCTCCGGAGAACAGACACAGGCAACAGACAGAGGCCACACAAGCCTGGCTCCAAGGCCGGGCTCAGAGGCCACTGCCCTTTCCCAGCTGCTTCATCCGGTTACTGCTCCTCATTACAAAGTGGCTAGCTTGCGGAGGGGCATGGAGCGAGCTCTCACAATCCGTCCCTACATGGGACCTCTTGGTGGTCCATGTGCTTCCAGCTCCCAGTCCCCTGTGACAGCGAGGAAGTGGAGTTTTGGGGCCACTCCCTTGACCCTCAGCTGGGTCCAGACCAACGTTCCAGGCCCACGGAGTGAGTACTTCCAGTCACACTCACGACCACACAGGTGTCTCCCACACACAGACCCAGACAATGCCACCTCTACAAACCCCCAGTCCTTGGATACACGTGGGATCTGACCTAGAAACGTCCCCACTCTAATGCAAGGACATGCCCGCAGATCCTGGCCGGTAGACGTCACCTCCCCAAACCACCGCACCTGCCTCCTCCCTAGCCAGCCTGGTGAGCCCCCTAACCGGGAGGACATCTGGAGATCTGAGACCACTGAGCACATTTCCCTGCTTCCTCCAGCTCCTTTCCTCCTTCTTATTTGGGACTCAAACACAGAATAATGAAAGATAACAGAACTTGTGACACCAAATGGCCAGAGTGCCACTTGCCTTTTTGATGATGGAACAAGGGAAGTGAAAGGTAGTGATCACATACGACTGGATCGTCTGTGGTCCATCCTCAGCCGCTGCCCCGGGGGGCGACCTTTCCCCAGGCATTCGATGGTGCAGACCGCGATGGCAATGCTGACAGGCCAGGGGGGTACAGCCTCCGCCACCCGGCGATGCCCTTCACTGTAGCTTTCTGAGCTGTGGTGAGCGGGACGGCTGCACAGAGGACTGGGATGAGGAGTTGGGGACACGACCCTAAAGCGCTCTGCAGTGTTTGGCACAAAACAAACGCTCAGCCATGACGTACTGCTGTCATTGTCAGAAGCAGAATTTTCTAAGCTCAGTGTGCAGCCACCACATCAGGTCATGGTCATGGGATTCCATGGGGTCATTTCCAGTAGAGCTCAAACATCCCATGGCAACCAAACATTCTCCAGCTCTCAGCTTAAGTCAGCAAGTATATACCGGGGGCCCACGACATGCCCAGCACCACACTAACGAGGGTCAGGAATGAAGGGGCCCAACCTCACTGAGAAGGCAGATGAACTCACAGGCAGGCAGCAGCAGGGTGGACAGATGTGGGCTCAGTCCCAGGGCACCTCTCGCCAGCGTGACGGCCTCGGCCAATTTCTGAAAGCTCTCTGGACCTCAGTCTCCTCGTCTGGCAATGGAGCGTGATGACAACTCGTCTTGTGAGGGAGGGCCCAACGAAGCAGCGCTTTCAGTGCTCTTAAAACAGTGTTTTCACAGAGTAAGCACTTCCTAAATGCTGGCGATTATCCACGGGCAGAGCACAAAGGGAGACGAGGAGAAGCAGGGAGGAGACGGGGTGGGGGAGACATCAGGGGTGGCTTTGGTCAAGGCAAGGTCTGCAGAGAAGGCAGGAGTGAGGAGTGGCCACTTCACTTCCCAAACGCCCTAGGAAGGTGGGAAGGGCACAGTGCATCTGGGCACCGCCAGTACCCCATGACTAATGAAGCCTCAGAATATACCGGAGGCTATAATGGACGGGGGTTGGGGGGGCAGAGCAGACCTCAAACCCAAGCTGCGATGTTCCATCTAGTTTCAGGAAAAAGGAACTCCTGGTTGTGCTCCCTCTGGGATTCTCCGGGTACAAGAGTCTCTGGATGAAACACCTGTTCCTGTTCTGGAGCCTGTTTTTCCAGAAGAAAACTGCACTGAGTCTGTTGGGACTGGTGGTTTATCTTCTCTAGTAATGATGCAAATTTGAGCACTGCTTCTGCATTTACAAAAACTGTATATGACCTGAGAACAAATTCACCTCCAATCCCAGCCCCACTGGGGAAAAGCAGCTGGGAGACCATGGGCGCGTGCACCGTGACGCTGGTAAGCGACAGGATGGGGCCTCTCATGACCCCATGAGTCCAGATCCCACCGTGTCAGTGATACAGGCTGGCAAGGCCGACTCTCTCAGATTCAGTAACACTTGTATCAATGACAGATGCAGCAGTAATTTCTATAAGCCTCTGTCTTCTGAGCCATAAGATGTGGATGATAGCGGGTACCTACCTCATGGGGTTGTATCAGGTATTAAGCACAGATGAGACAGCTAGCACATTGCCTCGCACACAGTGGGGAACCAACAAGTACTAGTTGCTATAGTAATAACAGTGCTTTCTTATGACTGCTGTATTTGTACTTCTAATGCATACACTGCCTTTCCATCACCCTCATCTGGGCTGCCATCACTGCCAGCCTCTCAGACATTCTCCAAATGGTCCCTTTACCTCCACGCCAGTCCCTCCAGTATAGTCTTGACATTGCAGAAAGAGGAACAAACCTAAAACACTTGCCACATTATGCTCCCTCCCTTGTTTCAAACCCTGCAATGATCCCCCACTGCCCTTCCCAAGCCCCTCCTGCCCACTTCACAGCCCCGCATGACCTGGTCCTCATACATACTTCTCCCAGACACGTTCAGTCAATTTCCTTCACTTCCTGGAAAACAGTGGGCTCAGCCCTGCCTCAGGGCCTTTGCACAGGTTGTCTCCTCTGCTTGGCATTGCTCCTGTGTACGAATGGTTGTCTCCTGCTCGCCCTTTTGGCTTTCTCAAAGACAACATTCTCCATAACCACCACCGGTGAAGCATCCTGCCTCAGACACCCTCACTCACCACACTAAACAGTAAGACGATTGTTTGTTTAGTCATGTGCTTTATACTGCCATTAACTCCAGTCTTGGGTACATACCCAACAGAAATAATTACACACATTCGCCAAAAGACACGGATAAAATGTTCACAGCGCAACTTATGATCCCCAAGCTGGAGGCTGCCCAAAAGCCCCCGGCCAATGGAATCAATCAATAAGTTGCTGTGTTTTCAGGTGACGGAATGCTAGCTGATGAAAACAAACAAGCTAGACGTACACACGATAACACAAGTGAACTTGACACAAGTACCGTAGAGGGAAAGGAGCCAGGTGGAAAAACAACATATTCTTCTTTATGAGCCCGTGTTATGAAGATCAACAAAGCAGGCAAAACCAATCTGTGATGTTTGAAGTCAGGACAGTGGTGAATTTGGGGTGTGGAGGGGTGCTGCTCCTGTTCCAAACCTGCTGCTTGATTGGGGTGCTAGTTACATTCACAGGGGTTGTTTGCCCCGTGAAAATTCACCACGCTGTGAACCTCCAATGTGTGCACTTCTGTCTGTGTGTCACTCCTCAGTGAAAACGTAGACATCACAAAGCTGGGTAAGGACATGTTCCGTCTGTGGCCTCTTTCAGAAGGAACACAGGATGGCTTCTCAGGTGGAGACGAAGGGGCCCTGGAAATAAGTAGGAGCTGCAGGACATGGAGGGCATGACAGACCCTGAACTCCCTCCTCTACACCTATCACCACGCCATCTCGACTGCAAGGTCAGCGGCAGGGCCAACACTGCCCTCCGGCTCCAGGGACATCGGCAGATGCCTGGAGTCACAACCGGGGGTTGCTACTGGCCAGTGGGTAGAGGCCAGGGACGCGGCTCCCCAACACACAAGGAACCATGCTACCCCTGCTCCGCTGACAGAAAACTGACAGGACGCTGGTGCCCAAGGCCCTGTGGCTGATGAGCAGCCAGGTTTCCTGACTTCTGGCCTATTGCTGGGCCCGTAGTCTCGACCCAATTTTCCGAGTCCGGCTGTCTAAATCATGAGCTTTAAGATGCCCCATCCCACCCTTCCCTGGAGATCATCATGTAAACTAAGAAGATTCTGCTCAGTTCAAGAAATCAGACAGTGAGAGCATTTTTAGGAGCAAAGAAATGCCCTGTTTTCCTTGTTACTGCTTTAGTTCTACAGAGAACTTAGGAGGAAAGTATGATCAGCCAGAAAACATCACAAGAAGCTTGTGGTGTTAATGCACTGTGCCAGGTTGACTCTGGCTGAATAAAATGCTCAAGAAGTGGACTATTTCGCAGGAGGTAGAGACAGGTCACGAGTCATTTTCCTTCATCATCTGGTCATGTTTTCCAGGGGCAGGAATGGAGAAATACCTTTCTCTCTGAAGCTATTCATCTTCTTTCACCGAGAAGATCACGTTTTGTAGCTGTAAAGCCTACACACACCATTACAAAACTTCAGCAAGGAGCTTTCTGGAAATAATCATGGTATTGATTAATCTGTACATTCAAAAAGAATGGAGCCTCCAGTATGGAATACTTTTATCCAAACAGTCATTGCAGATGGAGTCATACACCAGCTAGACATGTCTTGGATTATAATGAGGTTCCAACCTGTTGTTTTCCCCAGAACTCTGCCTTCTCAGCTCAAAAGGCTGACACATAAATGCATGCACAATCCTGTCACTATTAAAATGCACCAAGCCCAAACTATTGGCTGAGCCCCTCATCTCTGCCCAAACTATTGGCTTAGTCCCTCATCTCTGCTAGGCAGTGTGCTAGGCACGGAGGGTTCTCCCCACCATGGGAGACCAAGAAGTGTTAGGTAGGTACCCAGCCTCCCTGCCCTTAGAAGGAAGGAAGACACCACCTCACGGCCGGTTACCTAAGAACACAATAAGAAATTGTCACAGGGCAGCCATGTGCAAGCAATTCCCAAAGACCAAGTTCCTCTATCGTCGATCTTTGTCGTTTTACAGACTCTCCGCATCCATCACCTACTGCTCCCTCCTTTATAACAGCAACTTAGCTTCCTCGGGGGACTTGTCTCTCTCCTGATGTGCTCATCTTTGTAAACCAAAGTGATGGTTTGCAAACCAAACATGATCCGAATGAGACCAGACAGACTCTCTCCTGGTCGTGGGAAATGGGGCAGTGTAGCTAAAGAACAGCTAGAACTTAGTTATTTGTTCAACAAATATTCACTGTACTCACTGACACCTGCTCCATGCCAGACCCATTCCAGGGGCTGAGGGTGCACAGGGGGGAAGGGGCCAGGCGGGTGCCCTTGCCACTTCCAAGTGGGCGGCAGGGAACAAACAGAAGGACACACCATGTCTCCTCAGGTAGCAGTCGGCTTATGACAACAAAGCAGCAGCAGATGTAAGAAGGGGCAGGGACTGAGGGGGCGCCATGCGGGAGCCCCAGGGTGGACCCCCCCCAGGCCCCGCATGCACAGGGGGCACTGGAGTGGGGCCTGATCTTCCTTCCTCCTTTGCATTTCCTGTTGAGACTCAGGGGTGGGTTCAACCCCCTAGGTCAGGGGTAGCAAACCTTTGTCAGTAAAGGGTCAGATGATTAGCTGTTTGCAGCTTCGCAGTGTGTGCCCCTGTCAGAACTCTGCCCTCGTGAAGGCAGCTACTGGCCACACATGGACAAATGGGGGCGGCTCTCTTCCAGTGTATTTACAACACAGACAGCTGGCCGTCGGTCCGGAACCCCTGCCCTGGACCGTCGCATCTGTGCTGAGTCTGTCCTTCCCCAGGTCAGTCCTCCAACGGTGGCTCGATTAATTCAGTGTAGTCCCTGCTATTCTTCAAATAAACTATCTTCCTGCCTAACCTG
Source organism: Eumetopias jubatus (assembly GCF_037043125.1). Taxonomy (NCBI): domain Eukaryota; kingdom Metazoa; phylum Chordata; class Mammalia; order Carnivora; family Otariidae; genus Eumetopias; species Eumetopias jubatus. The sequence continues at coordinate 660,206 of NW_028274872.1, forward strand.
GCAAAGCAGCTTTCTCTTGTTTGCCACCAAGTGAACCTAATGGATCTAGAAGGTGCTTCTCAGATGAAGAAGGGCAGCATCACCCCTGAGTTATTTTACAAACAGCCTAAGTCATGAAGGATGGGTGGTGTCTTCAAGTCCCCACCGCCACACTTTAGAGGTTGAGAGGAAAACACCTGCCTGAGGCCACTCAGCATATCCAAAATAACCAGGGCGAGGACCCAAATCTACTGCTTCCCTAATTCAGTGCCCACATCTTAGGCCCCTATCTGCTAGAAATAGCAGAAAACCTACTCAACTTCAGTAAAGGCTAATTTTACCTGCGCGACAAGAAGTCTACAAAAGTGACTGCTGACATCATTCCACAGGTCTAAGGATATCAGGGCTGGGGTCTCTGCAATTTCCTTTGCCTTCCTTCATGAGTACAAAATGGCTGCCACAACTCCAGCCATCATGTAGATGGTCAAGGCCAGAAAGAAAAGGAAAGGGAAGTATCTAAATAAGTCCTTTCTCTCCCAAAAGCCAAAGTTTTGCAGCAATTGCCCAAAACACTTGTGTTTCTTATATACGGCCACTTCTAAATGCTTAGGATTCTGAGAAAGTGGACATTCACTTTTCAGCCTCTGAGGCAGACAGAGAAGGGAGAAGGGGCTTGGGAATGATGTCAGGTTTGTTAAAGCAGCAGCCTCAGTTTCCTTTCTACAAACACAAGAATGCAAACTGCTACCTGCAAGAGCAGCTGCTGATTCCAAACCACTGTCCGGCAACCCTTACCCCTAAAGCAGGGGCTCCAGAGGCCAGTGGGTCATACACTCCACTTAGGGAAGGAACTTTGTAAAAAAACACATTCCCAGATTCCACTTGAAAACGATAGGGTCAGAATTCTGGAAACAGGATCCAGGAAACTGTATTTAGATGAGCTCTTCAGTTATAATGTAAAGTCGTTAAAGCCGCCCCTCCAACCCAATCCCAGTCCCCTATTCCTGTGGGCTCCTTTGTGACAGTTCCATGTGGATCCTTCCGGAAACAGTGTGAACATGTATGAACAAGCATGTACCTGTATCTGGCCACTATTCTGCACAAGTAGAAACCCCTACACACTCAACGGCACTTTGCTTCCTCATCCAGTTACACACTCCAGAAATCGCGCCATGTTAGCATACAGAGATCTACTTCCACCACGGCTGCAGAGTGGATGATCAGTACCTTGTCCCAGTTCCCCAGGTAACTGAGGATCAGCCGGCTGTGGGAATGATGGGCTGCCAGGCACTAGTGACACCGTAGCCTATCAGTAAGGACAGCTGTCTGGATACGGGTCAGCCACTGAGCCAGCACCAGCCACGGATTCACGCACATGACCATCTCCTTAAGCCCCGAAGGTAGGAGCGTGATCCAATCCCATTTTACAGATGAGGATGTTGTGGCACAGAGAGATTAAGTCACGTACCCAATGTCGCACAGACAGGCTTCACCTGTGGTCTGGACTCAAAATCACACTTCACTTTGGTCAGCATGGTATGCAGCCCCACCCAGCAGCCCCGCAGCATGGCAAATTCTCCTGAGCACTTGAAGCAAGATCAGGGTCTGGTCACCCAGGATCCTCCCCACCCATCATAATCCGAGCTCTTTCCTTCTCTCCCACATCACCTACCCACCCACGGCAACTTCCCCCAGACAGTCTCCCCTTAGCAGCTACAAAATCTACTGACCAGGATCCAGCTATTGGTACTTGGTCTTTGCTACGTGAAAAATCTGTAGAAGCTTTTGCCTGGATGCCTGGTATGCATATTCATCCAACACCTCAGAAACAGAGATCCTTCAACACAGACTAGAAAGAACCACTTGTTTTCCTTTCTAGCTGTGACCTTCTGAGGGGTGGGGATGATGTGGTATTCACCTCCTTGTATACCCCAGGGTCCGGCCCACGGCCGGTGCTCAATAAATGTATGTGATACTGATTTACTTCCTGGAGAAGACAGTATTCCCCCAAATGCCCTCAAAATCACACCTGCAGTGATAGAGTTAAATTTGTCATCTGATTCTGAAACTACATGTGGTCTATTCTGCATCATGCCAGACACAGATGAAAAGCATATAGTCCTTGTTTTCAAAAAACTTTCTCCCCTATGATGAGGACAGATGTGCACAGCATTAAGTGTGTGTTAAGGCAGAATGGGGAAAATCCTGGAGCAAACACTTAGAGGGGTTGTGAGGAGGTGTGAGAGCACAGATAGGAGTAACTGCCCAGGGCTGAGGCCACTTCCTGAGCGCCTGTCCCCCTTGGACTCTGAGACCTGTGCACCTGACCCCCAACCAAAGAAAGCTGACTGGTAACGACTTGCCGAAAGAATGAATGACAGTGACCTCCACGTGGTTGCCAAAACCATTCTACATGCTGCATTTCAGAAAGAAGACAGAGCAGTTCCATCAACCTGAGCCTCAGTCTGCATCCATAAAATGGGGAGAGTAATAGGCCTCCCTGGTGGAGCCGTCCTGAGGATTAAATGGGCTAATCCATAGAAAGTGTGCGACAAAAGGGGTGAAAACAGTGAGTGCCCAGTCTGGATTAGCTGTGCCTGCATCGCCTCCTTCACTCTGTGCATGAGCAAGCTCCACCTGTTTAGGGGTGCCTGGTGCTCATGCCCATGTCACCTGGGGTCCAGCCCACTCCCGTTCCCACAGCACCACACCCCCGGAACCCTGAGACCAGGACAAGGCATCAGTGCTCGTCGCCCAAGACACTGTGTCACAGAAGAACAGAAGCCACCATCACAGGGTGGGCACACAGCAGGTGCTTGCTTATCGCAGATGAGCTGAAGCCAAGGGAAGGGCAGAACCTACCTGGAAGTTCACTTCTCCTTAGTCAAATTCCTGCTCTCCTTTTATTTTAATTTCTTTCCCCTTAGTCTTTCCTAAGAGTTGAGCTGGGTAAAAGATGCAATTATACAATGAGGTATGAACTCTGTGTAACTGTGCCAACCTGTGCTGATTTTAAAGGAGATATAAATGACATAGATTTCTAAAATTCAACACTCATTTTGAAAATTGATTATGTGCCAGGTACTGGGGATATGCAATTTCTAAAACCTCCTCTGCTCTCTGAGACTCACAGAAACTACAGGGAGGGGTGGGGGACAGTTATAAGACAGGAAGGGAGGGCCAAGAGATAGATATACAAAGGCTTATGGCAGCAACCGGGATAAAACATTTAGTGGGGTCAGTTGAAGTCTCAAAGGAGTGACTTTGCAGAACAGAGTCTTGAAGGGCAAGTAAGAGTTTGCAAGGCGATCCAATAAGGGAAGAGCAGCCCACGAAATGAAAGGAACATTTGCAAAACTCACACAACAGCACACAGGACATTCAAGTGACCACAAGTAGTCCGAGAGAGACAAGGATAGACTGGCCCACCCCGACTCGCCATGTCTGTGTCCCTGGCAGGCATTACCAGTCAACCATGGCCTGGCTCCAGGGAGCTCTGACCCAGCTTGGGATTCCTCCTCTGGGGGCTCCAGCAGCCTACCCAACAAGAGCCGGAACAAGGACAGGAAGGCTACATTGGAGAGTTGGGGCAAAGGGGACGTCACTGCTGCTTCTTAGAGGAGCATTTAGCTTGTCAGTGCTTTGGAAAATCTGGCCAATGGAGAGACTGGGTTAGAGCAAGCAGCAGAGGGGAAAGTAGGGCAGAGGAAGGACAGGGAAGGCAGACAGAGAGCAGCTCCTATGAGCGAGATCGCCCCAGGAGCCGCCAGACACTGCAGGGATGGAGGCTGAGGCCGGGGAACACTTTGGAGGCAGAAGGGGAAGGATCTGGTGTGACTGAAGGTGGAGATTCAGAAGTCGGGAAAGGCCTTACCTGGGACTGGGAACTTGGAGCAGGAGAACACGAGAACCTGCCTGGGTGCCAGGCTTAAGGGCAGAGCAGCACGGCCAAGGCTGGGAGCCTGGGCACCTCGGGGACTGGCGGCTGGGATGGGAGTCCTGTCCGGAGTTGGGGCACCTGGGTTCCAACTCGGGCCTGGCTGTGAACCCTTGTCAAGGCTGCCTGACTCCTCAGCACTGAGCTCGGACTCCAGCCAATGCTGGAGCAGTAAATAAGGAAACCGTGGGAAGCGGGGAGGGATGCCCCATGCCACATGGCCCAGGAGCAGTGAGGGCTGGTGTGGCATCACCCTACCCTTTCATTCCTCCGGCCTTGTCACCAGGCTGCCTCCAGGATCTTGGCCAGGATCACCTGGCTACACCCCCTTCCTTCCTGCTTTGCTGACCTCCTGCCTCCCAGACCTGGAGTTTGCTGTCCTTGGTCTTGAAATCTAGGCTCCTAAAACACTTCTTTACTCCTGACCTCTGGCCAAACTCAGACATGACCTCAAGCTGTCCACTCCCGGACACCAGCCCAGGGTCCTCAGATGGGGCCAACCCTGCCTCCTGCACCTCACATTCTAGGTGATACTCTGAGATCAGTCCACCTTTGCCATCTATGACCTTGGGCTGAAAGGGGGTCTGAAATGAGACACAGTACCACCCTGGACACACACACACAGGGCCTGCTCAGCACCTTGCAGCCACTGTCAGTTCTGGGAACACCCACCCTTTAAAATCCCTCTGATTTTCTGACAGGTTTAGTATCAAGCAGAAGTATCAAGCATCACGTTTTCAAGGTATTGAGAGTGCTTCCTCTGCTTACGTAAGACTATAGTAACAACCAAGAAGCTCCCTTCCAGTAGAATAAGCATTTACACAAAGAAACAAATTAACTTTTAATAATGCCGACAAAGCAAAGCTCTGGCTGATGTACACTGGACCACCAATCAACCGCACATCTGTACTTGTAGACCAGGGGAGCCTCCGTAGGAAGAAGTTGAGACAGCCCACTTAGAGATCCCCAAAGGATGGCAACCAGACAGGGGCTTGCTCTCCGTCTGGGTTTCATTACCCCTGTGTGACCATTAAGGTTGCTGCATCCCTGAACCCTCTGTGCTGAGAGGAACGTGTGAGTGCACTTCACCTCTAAAAGGATGCATGAAATAAAAATCTCTGAAGGCAGAGCGTCATCTGCTGATCCCTCCCTGCCGGTGTTCGCTCCCCTTCCAGAGCAAGTCCCAGCTTACCAGTGCTCTGAAGACGGAACCTGCTACAGGGCCTAGTGCTTTGCTTTGAGCTGAAAGGGAGGGCAATCTGGGCCATAGCGGGTCTGCTGTGCCTTGTCTGTGCCTTGTGCTGATCGCCTTTGCTCTGGGTTGGCCACTCCCACCAAGCATGTTGGAGCCGTCCCCAGCTCAGGAGCCTGACTGTGCAAACCTACCCACTTTACTCCCCAACGCCACCCCAGTTTCTGCCTGGGGAGAGAGGCACTCTGATTCACTACCAACCGGGATCTGTCACCCCGCACACTGGAGGAGACACAGCCAAAAGCCCAGGAGTGACCCTCCCTCCCTTGCCCAACAGACTGAATACCCCTCACTCCCATCATCACTGGGCTTTAGCCCTGGAGATTAAGCACCAGTGTGCACAGGACCATAGGGGCCAATGCCATCTGAAATGCTCATTAATTCTGCAAAATCATCATATAGTTCTCCATTTGTTCTCTTTGGATCAAGAGCGATCCCCCCCCTTTTTTCCCCCTTTTTTTTTGAAGGAAGAGATGGAAAAACAAAACTAAAAGTTGAAACCTAAATTATTTCTTCTCTCCTGAAATACACTGACTGGATGCACATTGTTGGAAATTCTCAAAGACTTATTTTCAAAGGATGAAATTATAAAGATTTCAAAAAAGATGGTCAAATAGAATCTTTGCTTTTTTCTTCTGAAGAATAGTGGATCACAAAGTTATCTGAGTTTTACAGTCTGGAAGGTAAGGCAACGTAGATCTGGGCTGTCTCGTCATAAACATTAAAAACGCCGCAGTCCGCTTCTGCGAGCAGTTTAATTTCTTTTTGTTCTATAATTAGGATGCTTCCCTGTGGGCACGAGTGGCAAGAGCACCAGAAGGCAGCCCCACCTGCAGGACAAACATCACAGCCCTGGTCAGCTTCAGTAGCAGCACCCCTCCCCTCCCACCTCCCTGCCCCAAGGGCAAATGCAGGGCTCCCTCACCTACAGGACAAATGGTGAGGAGGGTGCTGGGGGGAGGGCACCAAGGTCCAGCAGAGTTAGCTGCCCACTCCCTGTGGTCCAGCAAATACTCTGACTTGGACTCAAAGTCCAAGGGATATCCGCGGCAATACTCCTTTCATAGTGAAATGTAAAGGCAATCTAAACACTTGCTAAGGGGACTGTTCAAATAAACTAGGGCCCTCCAATGCACAGAAGCCAAGCAATCTTTACAAAGAACAAGGGAACTTCGCAGGTAAAGCAGGACAGATTTCCACAGCAAAATGTCAAGTTACGGAAACAATTTTGCCAATATTATGTGGAACGCAGCCTTTTTGTAAAGCTACATGTTCATGAACATAACACCTATGAGTGAACTGTTGGCGCATACACAGGAAGTATGTGGAAGAATATACCCTTTCTAGTGACTGTGTCCTAGAAGAAGGGGACAATGAAGACATTTCACTTTCCCACTTGACATGTTTCTATCATTATCTGACTGTGTTGCAAACATAGGCTCATTTTGGATTTATTCTATGTGTTGCTCGAGGACATACCCAGGCGATCCTCTGAGTATCTCTGGAAGGCAAACCTTCATCCTTGCGTATCTGAAATGCCTTCGTTCCACCCGCACCCCATGCTACTGCCCCCGTGCTGAAGATTCCACATGTGGTCTGCTTTGCTGGGAGCCGGGAGGCTGCTACTCAGGTCTCTCCGCACAGCACTCTGGAAGTGAGAGGATGAAGGCCAGTCTGATTTTTGCTCCTTAGCAGGAAACATCATTTTTGTGTCCAGGCTTTCAGGCATTCTGCGCCTCCTTGGTTTTCTAAAGGTCCAGCGCACATCCTGGGGTGGGGAGGGGGGCGGTGCGTCGTCCAGGCAGGGCTCTCACCTCGGGGATTTCCACGGATTCGTCTATTTCCATCTTGTCCTCGACTTGGGCCCCGGTCTGGGCTGCCAGAATTCTCTGGCTGGAGGCCACACTTGCGGACCCCCGGCCCCTCCTCTCCTGGTCCCACACCTCTGCTGCGTGCTGGAATCCCCCCAGGCTCTGCTGCCCACAACGGAGCTTCCAATTTCAGAGCTTCACTGGTAACTTGTGCAGCTCTGGTTGGCGTTCACATCAGAGACGCTGCATCTCTGGGAACCCCTCCGTGAGTCTAGTCAGGTTCATTCTGGGTTCTCCTCTGCCGTGTGACCCCTGTTTTGTTAGTTTTAGCTTTTCTACCTGGTGCCTTGGAGCCACACGTGCCTAGAGTTCATTCCCCTGAGTGTGTGCTAATGTGTGAATTATCTGCTTATCTTTCTGTCAATCCCTGGATTGTTGTCTATCCCATTCATTGATGCGTGGCAGGCTGAAGATCTTACTGCCAGGGTGTGGGGCTCCCTGGCCCTCCCCAGGCCTGTAGCTCCCTGACCTTGAGCCCTCACCAACTGCCCTGGCCTCAGGGAATGCCCACTCCCACCTAACACACGGAGAAGGGGAAGGGTCACCCCACCTAATTTATTAACTAATTAAGACCCTCAGTCAATCCCAGGAACCACCCCCCCCTGCATCTCCAGGACCTTCAGCTCATTTCTTACCTTCTCAGCTGCCTCCCTCTGTGCCGGCTCTAGTCTTATTTCTCTGAATGTCTGATTCTATTTGCTTTCTATCTTTCAATACTTTCTGGCCCTTTGCTGTCTCTTTATCTTGTTTGGGTTTTTAAAATATCTTTTTGGGTTTTCCATATGATACAGAATGGGATTTAATATGTAAAAAAAAATAATATCCCCGTGGTTATATAGCTTCCTCAATGTGAAGAAGGCAAGAAAATGCACAAGATCATCATCACTGACCTCCAAGTGTGGAGTCTCTCGTCGACATCCCCCAATGGGGTTAAAGGGCACTTCATGGAGTCACCTAGCTTAATTCTGCTTCCTAGCATTATTGAATTTGGAGAAGTAAGTTACTCAAATAAATCCAAATGATAAATGGCAGGTCATAACAACTTATTTTATATCAAATTTGGCAGTAACTCTTCACTTGTCAAAAGAAACATATACTCAAAATGAACCAATTAATCTTTTTCCTCCTTTTTTTCCTCCCCCTCCTTCAGCAATAAATTGTAGTAAAGAACATCTGAAGCCTAAGTTTATAAAACCTTGCTAAATAAACAAAGTATTTCAAAGCCTAAGTTTTTTCTTTTGTATTACAACCCAAGGTAATCTTCATGTTAAACCCAAAAGTTGGGTTTGGTTGCCGTGCCATAGAGTTCTGCATGGTGAGACTTTCAGATTTCTTATTGAATTCCTTGTTCACATTCAGTGTTCTCCAGACAGCACAAGAGAAGCTCACAGAAGAAAAGCATTATTAAAAAAAAAAAAAAAGGCAAGCATTCATTTCACAGGCTGTTTTTCCTGGGTCATAGCTTAGGAAGGAGCATCCCGACCTAGCCTTCTGTCTTCGGTGTCTTTGGGCAAGAAGCAGACATCAGCTGTTGAGATGATAAAGAAGCCATTGATGCCATTTGCTCTTTATCTGGTCATTTGTGCATAATCTCGAGAATACACTGGGCAATGATCCTGACAAGCAATTGAAAATGCAAGGTTAACAGTCCAAACAACCCTTCTGACACAGACATGGAAAGAGTGTAATTTCTTTGAAAGCAACCTCAATGTCAAATCAAAGTCCCATTTCCAACATGCGCTTCAGGAATTCGCTAGAAGCCTGGAAGAAACGCCCTGTCACTGGTACTCAGCACACATAGTAAGTCAGTCTCCTTCTTTCCACTCTTGGTCACTCTTGTGGCCATCCCCCAACCCCCTCCACAAGCAGAAAGACCCTCTCAAAACATGAGCCAGATCTTGTCATTCCCAACGCAAAACCTGTTGAGAGCTTCCCATCATTCTTAAGATGATACCCAAAGTTCTCAACGTGGTTGACAAGGCCCTCTGTGCCCCAGCCCATCTTGTCCCCACGTGGCTGCCACCACACTGGCCTTCCTAATGCTTCTTGGACACCCTCCCAGGATCACTTCCAAGCATCCACACTCACTGCTCCGTCACCTTTTCCTGCAGCTTCACCCAGCATGACTGCTGGTTTCTGCTCAAATGTCATCCCCACAGGGGCCCTCCCCAAAACCCCACAGCGGTCACAGGAACTCTGTGCACTCTCCAGCCCCCTTCCTGGTCTGCTTTTCCTCCCAGGGCCTTCTCACTCTCTGATATCATCTACTTCTTCTTTGCCTGCTTCGTGTTTGCACATTAGAATGCATGTTCCAGGAGAACAAGGGCTGCATCTTGCTCTCTGCTATGGGCCCTGTCTAGAAGCCTGATGACGATCAGGAGGCACTCCATGAAAATGAGTAAGTGAAGGAGGAAAGAACACTGCTATTTAATGAAATAAGTAAGGGACACTCTCACAACAGATAGGCAGATTCAATTCCCAGGTAATTCATTTGGCACGAAAATATGGCAAAAGCATTCCTTAAACAGTTAAACACAGCATTACCATATGATCCAGGAAGTCGACTCCTAGGTGTGTAGTCCAAAGAGGGAAAAGCAGGGGCTCAGGCAGACACCTGCACACCACGGTGCATGGCTGCTTGAGTGACGATGGCCTGACAGTAGAAACAACGCAATGTCCATCCACAGATGAAGGGATAAGCAAAATAAGGGCTATGCATACACTGGACTATCACTTAGCCCTCTAAAGGAATGAAATTGAGAACATGCTACAACAGGGATGGCCCTTGAGGACAAGCTAAGTGGAGTAGGTGAGACACAGAAAGACACTGTATGCATGGTCCCTCTTACAGGAGGTGTAGGCAGCAGTCAGCTCCACACAGAAAGGAGCAGGAGGGTTTCCAGGGCTGGGCGAGGGAGGGAAAGGGAGTTGCTGTTTAATGAGACACAACTTCTGTTTGGGATGATGAAAAATTCTGGAGATGGAGGTGGTGACGGCTGCACACTGTTCTGAATGCACCTAATGTGATACACTCTGCATATATGTATATAATAAACAGGCTTAGACGTGTACATACACAGAGCAGTTATTCTATTTGCCTTGATCTTATGAAATTAGATGAATTTACCCTGAGTTTCTTATTAGATGAATCAGCACAAGGAAGAGTCTTTTACCGTCTGTTTAACTTAAAATCTTAAAAAAAAAATTCCTGACTTAACATTATTGGTTTAATAAAAATGAGCTCTGATGATTATATACATAAGCTAGTGATGCCTGATTTATTAGGCAAGCAAAACACGTCAGATGCTGAATTATTTTCCCAATGTCATTTGTGAATATTACTCAAAGTTTTTATCCATATATTACTTCTGTTCCCTCAAGATAAAAAATAAAATCACTTCTACAAATGTTTGTCAAAATTGGGAGCACTTTAACAAATAGCTTCCAATATAGCACCTTCTAACATGTCGTTAAATATTCTCCTTTGAATATAATTGAGACCTTTCCAGTTACATCAGGAAATTCTCTAATATATTTCCATAAATTACAATAAATAATGTCCTTTTAAACTTCTGGGGGGTTTTCAACTAATGTGTGATGTGAGTAATTCAAGTTCAGCTCTCTACTCTCACTGGGGGTTCCCGGTTCTTCATACCAGTCTCGCTCATTAGAGAAAGAAGCCACCTGCCTGGGGCATTTCAAAGGATGCCAAACCTGTGTGTGGTCATTGTGGGTGGAGAGGAGATGGGGACGGAGGCTGATTTAATGCTGCTCTGGGACCAGGCCACCTTTGTAAAACCCCTCAGAGCAATTACAAAAGCATCTGCACCCACAAGCACACAATAAGCACTATTTGACTGAATACCCCAGGGGTGTCCCCAAGCCTGCCACCCACCATCCATGGAAGAAGAGGGGTTCTAGGTATCCTGAGGACAAACACTCATTTAATTCTCATACGTTGTTTAAAATGAATTACGGCAAGATTTTCCACTGAAGGTAATGATATAAAATGTTCTTTTAAAATAAATATGTTGAAATTTAGAATGGTTAGATTGAATGAAATTAACAAGTAATTGACCTGTGGTACAGGATTTGGAGAAAATCTAAAGGTGGTCCACAGACGACTAGATTCGGGGCGACAGTAAACTGGTAAATGTTCCTTGTTCGCCATCAGAACCTAGAAGCTGGGAGGGTGGGGGAGGGGCCGTGCCCAGCTGGTGCTGGAGCCTCTGCAGGGGCAGCAGGAGGCCAGTTCTGGGGCATGGAAGGGAGAAGACGGTGCCATGGTGGTGTGAGTTGGGACAGGAGTGCAAAGGACTGTGTCCCCTTCTCCTTCAGGTGTGCTGTCTCCTGTTGTTGGGACCCCAAGGAAGCCAGCCGATGGAGAAGAAAGGAGCTCAAAGAGCCCCACCGCATGACAAGGCCAAGTACAGATGGCGGGCAAGGAGACCAGACGGGGTTGGCCTGTACTGAGGCTCTTTGAATGAAACGGCTTCAGGCTGTCCTCCGGCCCTTCTGCACCACCACCTCCAGCCCACCACCACCTCCAGCCCACCACACCCCCAACAGGAATCCCTCACTCCTTAATGGCCCATCTCGTCGTTCCACCTGGAGCTGGGACCCACCAGCTTGGCACCATTCCCAGTCCACGGGATGGGCACCATCTTGCCAACAAAACTTTTGGCCCCCTTGCCTAGGATGGCCTTCCCCTTGCTGTAGGTTCTCAGGCCACCAAGCACAGCTCCACACTGGAGGAAACCACCTTGTATGAACCTCAGAAGCTGGCATAATTCAACCTAGAGCTCATACACCTTGCAGGTCTAGAGAGCAGTTTTAGGGTGTTAAGGTCAATTCTCCATCATAGCAGGGGTTCTAGGAAAACTCGGCACCCAGCTGCATGTCCATCGGCTGCCAATCTTGGCTAAGTAACTGGTCCTTGCTATGCTTCACTTTCCACATCTGTAAAATGGGTTTAACAATGGTGTCTACCTGGTGTGAGGTTTTGAGAGGATTACGTGAGATAATCCAGGTGAAAGGCTGGATTTGCTATGTGCTGGCTCATAGCAATGCTCCCTGAACATCAGCCAATTCGAAAAGAAATCAGGATTCAGAAATGAAAGTATAATCATGAGAGAGAAAGACATGAGACAAATCCCAGCAAAGGAACAGTCTACAAAAGCCCTGGCTAGTTCTCCCCAGCTGCATGGTCATCAAAAACAAGGAAAGTCTGAGAAACTGTCACAGCCCAGAGGAGCTTAAGGAAACTTGATGAATACAATGTGATGTGGTGTCCTGGGTGGGATCCTGGACCAGAAAAAGGACCGGAGGAAAAAACTAGTAAAGTCTGAATAAAGTATGGACTTTAATAATGTATCAATAGTGCACACCTGGGTGGCTCAGTTGGTTAAGCGACTGCCTTCGGCTCAGGTCATGATCCTGGAGTCCCGCATAGGGCTCCCTGCTCGGCAGGGAGTCTGCTTCTCCCTCTGACCCTCCCCCCATCTCATGCGCTTTCTCTCTCATTCTCTCTCTCTCAAATAAATAAATAAAAATCTTTAAAAAAATAATAATGTATCAGTACTGACTCATTAACTGTAACAAATGTATCACACTGATGTAGGGTGCTAATAATAGGGGAAACTGGGTTTGGGGTAGATGAGAGTTCTTTGTCCTATCTTAGCAGTCTGTAAATCAAAACTATTCTACAATAAAAGGTTTGCCAAGACCAAAAACAAATAGAAAAAAAATTAAGTCTGTCTGTCTCAAAGACAAGCAGTTGGCATCAAACAAAGCTATGGTTTGGGCCCACTTGTCACTGACCTGGGGGCCTGGCCTCCTTCCGTCCTGAGCCACATCTCGTCATTCCTTTAGCCAAACACAGACCGGGAAGAGCAGAAGCAGGAAAGCAGGTTCTTCCAGCTAGGGATCCAGGTCTACACATTTAGGTGGAAGTGCAGTGATGGAAAAGAACCTACGGATAGAGCAACCTGCAGGTGAAAAGCAGAGTCTGGGAGACCCAAAGCCTGCTTGTCCATAGGTCACTTAAAAAAATGCTTTGTGTCCACAGCAAGTCAGGTCACTGCAGCAGCCAACGCCCTGGCTGTGGAAAGGCTCGAGGGCAAGGCAGGCTTGTCAGGACGGCAGTTATCTGCCCGGAACCACAGTGAGCCTTGGCGAGAGGCTCCTGCAAATGCTGCCATCTCCTTGTCAGGGCTCTGCGTGGCCCGTGGGAACCATGGAGACACAGGGGCCCCTCCAAGCCCAGTAGGGCCACAGCATTCCAAAGGCAAAGGTTGGATCAGTCTGGGGTTCCAGTGTTGGACTGTGGCAGATCCTGTGGGAACTGTACCTACTCTGTCCAGACTCTGGCACCGCCCCCCTTGCCTCTCCAAGGAGCCCAGGTGTCAAAGCCTCTGACTTCCAAACCAGTGAGGTGGAAGGTGGTCAACGTCTGTGCACCTTGCTAGAGACAATACAGTTTGCCATCAGCTGTTCCTACGATCATTTTTGCATCTAATATATTTCACAAAGACTTATGAAGCACCGGCCCAGGGACACCCCAAATGCATAGCAGTAGGGAGAACTTAATCTTGATCCCTGCTTCTCTTGCCACCTGGACCCATGTTCATCCTCCATTTTTCAGTGTTAATGTAATAGAGGTCTCTGCCCACAGCCAAGCAAGTGTTCCCCTCCTTCCGGCTGTGCCCTCATTTTAAGATCCTGCCTATTTGCCAATCTCAGAACTGACCCATACCACGTTTCCAGGAACACGTCCCCTGTCCCACATCCAGTCACAGAAATTAGTTCAGAGGTTGACGCATCACTAAATCCAGTTACATATGAACATCATCCTCTAACGGTTTGCTAGATTTATGCTCTTCTTCTGGTACGGGTGCTGGGCTGGTAGGATGTGAGCCTGGAGCTGTTAGCAGCACCTTTACTATGACTTGGAGAGATCCCCCAAGTAGGAGGCATCCCAGAAGTGAAACTAGCGTCATGGTAGAGACAGAAAAGCGGCCTGAAGCCTGGGCTGGCCAGGCCTGTGGACGATTATGGCCCCTTGTCTTGGCCTAATCCTGTTTGAGCTGGATTCTATTTGTTTGTTTTGCCTAAAAAGTCCTGCCAAATGCACTCACTTTGATGGTATTGTCAAGACTGAAACAAGGGAGGCGCAGTGGCCTGTGTTCTGCCACATTATACCATCCTGCTTGAGACCCAGTGAGCTCGCCAACCCTCTGTCTTCAAAAGACTTGGTGCACTGGGGAAACACTTCCTTTCCACAAAGCGGTGAAGTCTCTCCACTTAAGAAGACGGCAACTCAGAGAAGAAAATTCTGATTTGGAAAGTCTTCTGCCATAGACATCAGCACTCCGTTCTCTAGATGGGGGGCCCAACTGGTGATTCAAAACCCAGGAAAAGAGCATCTCCAAAACGTACAATCCTTGGAATAAAGGAAATGTGTTTCCAACAAGTTCAAAAAACACTGGGTTTCAGAAAGTGACACGAGTGTCTTTCGTGCAGGGTTTCTAAGAGACCTTACGGTACTGATGAATACAAATCTACACGGGGGTGACACGGGTTCCCTTACCCAACCACAGAACAATTCATTTATTTTCCTTTAAATTTTTTATTGTTATGTTAATCACCATACATTACATCATTAGTTTTTGATATAGTGTTCCACGATTATTTGTTTGTGCATTACACCAAGTGCTCTACGCAGAACATGCCCTCTTTAAAACCCATCACCAGGCTAACCCAGCTCCCCCACTCCCCTCCCCTCTAGAACTCAGTTTGTTTTTCAAACTCCATCATCTCTCCTGGTTTTTCTCCCCCTCTGATTTCCTCCCTTCTTCTTCCCCTCCTACTACCTTTTATTTTTTCTTAACATATATTGCATTATGTTTCAGAGGTACAGATCTGTGATTCAACAGCCTTGCACAATTCACAGCACTCACCCTAGCACATACCCTCCCCAATGTCTATCACCGAGCCACCCAATCCCTCCCACCCCCCACCAGTCCAGCAACCCTCAGTTTGTTTCCTGAGATTAAGAATTCCTCATATCAGGGAGGTCATATGATACATGTCTTTCTCTGATTGACTTATTCCACTCAGCATAACCCCCTCCAGTTCCATCCATGTCGTTGCAAATGACAAGATCTCATTCTTTTGATGGCTGCATAGTATTCCATTGTGTATATATACCACTTCTCCTTTATCCATTCCTCTGTCGATGGACATCTGGGCTCTTTCCACAGTTTGGCTATTGTGGACATTGCCGCTATAAACATTGGGGTGCACGTACCCCTTCGGATCACTACATTTGTATCTTTGGGGTAAATACCCAGTAGTGCAATTGCCGGATCTTATGGAAGCTCTATTTTCAACTTTTTGAGGAACCTCCATACTGTTTTCCAGAGTGGTTGCACCAGCTTGCATTCCCACCAACAGTGTAAGAGGGTTCCCCTTTCTCCACATCCCCGCCAACATCTGTCGTTTCCTGACTTAATTTTAGCCATTCTAACGGGTGTGAGGTGTAGATCACTGAGGTTTGATTTGGATTTCCCTGATGCCCAGCGATGTTGAGCACTTTTCCATGTGTCTGTCGGCCATTTGGATGTCTTCTGCCCATTTCTTGATTGGGTTATTTGTTCTTTGGGTGTTGAGTTTGATAAGTTCTTTATAGATTTTGGATACGAGCCCTTTATCTGATATGTCATTTGTAAATATCTTCTCTCATTCTGTCGGTTGTCTTTGGTTTTGATGACTGTTTCTTTTGCTGTGCAAAAGCTTTTTATCTTGATGAAATCCCAATAGTCCTTTATACCCTTGCTTCCCTTGCCTTTGGCGATGTTTCTAGGAAGAATTTGCGGCGGCTGAGGCCGAAGAGGTTGCTGCCTGGGTTCTCCTTTAGGACTTTGATGGACTGCTGTCTCACATTAAGGTCTTTCAACCATTTGAAGTTTATTTTTGTGTGTGGTGTAAGGAAATGGTCCAGTTTCATTCTTCTGCATGAGACTGTCCAATTTTCCCAACACCATTTGTTGAAGAGATCGTCTTTTTTCCATTGGACATTCTTTCCTGCTTTGTCAAAGATAAGTTGACCATAGAGTTGAGGGTCCATTTCTGCACTCTCTATTCTGTTCAATTGATCTATGTGTCTGTTTTTGTGCCAGTACCATACTGTCTTGATGATGACAGCTTTGTAATAGAGCTGGAAGTCCAGAATTGTGATGCCGCCAGCTTTGCTTTTCTTTTTCAACTTTCCTCGGTCTATTCGGGGTCTCTTCTGGTTCCATACAAATTTTAGGATTATTTGTTCCATTTCTTTGAAAAAAGTCGATGGTATTTTGATGGGGATTGCCTTGAATGTGTACATTGCTCTAGGTAGCGTTGACATCTTCACAATGTTGGTTCTCCCAATCCATGAGCATGGAACGTTTTTTCCATTTCTTTGTGTCTTCTTCAATTTCTTTCATGAGTATTTTATAGTTCTCTGAGTACAGATCCTTTGCCTCTTTGGTTAGATTTATTCCTAGGTATCTTATGGTTTCGGGTGCAATTGTAAATTGGGTTGACTCCTTCATTTCTCTCTCTTCAGTCTTGTTGTTGGTGTATAGGAATGCCACTGATATCTGTGCATTGATTTTATATCCTGCCACTTGACTGAATACCTGTACGAGTTCTAGCAGTTTTGGGGTAGAGTCTTTTGGGTTTCCACATACAGTATCATATCATCTGCAAAGAGTGAGAGTTTGACTTCCTCTCTGCCGATTTAGGTGCCTTTGATTTCCTTTTGTTGTCTGATTGCTGTGGCTAGGACTTCTAATACCATGTTGAATAGCAGTGGTGAGAGTGGACATCCCTGCTGCATTCCTGACCTTAGCGGGGAGCTCTCAGTTTTTCCCATTGAGAATGATATTCGCTGTAGGTTTTTCATAGATGGCTTTTATGATATTGAGGTTTGTACCCTCTCTCCCTATACTCTGAAGACTTTTGATCAAGAAAGGATGCTATACTTTGTCAAGTGCTTTTTCTGCATCTATTGAGAGAATCATATGACTCCTGTTCTTTCTTTTGTTAATGTATTGTATCACGTTCATTGATTTGCGGATGTTGAACCAACCTTGCAGCCCAGGGATAAATCCCACTTGGTCGTGGTGAATGATTCTTTTAATGTACTGTTGGATCCTATTGGCTAGTATTTTGGTGAGAATTTTTGCATCCATGTTCATCAAGGATATTGGTCTCTAATTCTCCTTTTTGATGGGGTCTTTGGTTTTGGGATCAAGGTAATGGTGGCCTCATAAAATGAGTTTGGAAGTTTTCCTTCCATTTCTATTTTTTGGAACAGTTTCAGGAGAACAGGTATTACTTCTTCTTGAAATGTTTGGTAGAATTCACTTGGGAAGCCACCTGGCCCTGGGTTTTTTTTGTTTGGAGATTTTTGATGACTGCTTCAATTTCCTTAGTGGTTATAGGTCTGTTCAAGTTTTCTATTCCTTCCTGGTTCAATTTTGGTAGTTGATACATCTCTAGCAATGCACCCATTTCTTCCAGGTTATCTAATTTGCTGGCATAGAGTTGCTCATAATACGTTCCTATAATTGTTTGTATTTCTTTGGTGTTAGTTGTGATCTCTCCTCTTTCGATCATGATTTTGTTGATTTGGGTCATTTCTCTTTTCTTTTGGATCAGTCTGGACAGGGGCTTATCAATCTTATTAATTCTTTCAAAGAACAGCTCCTAGGTTCATTGATCTGTTCTACTGTTCTTTTGGTTTCTAGTTCATTGATTTCTGCTCTGATCTTTATTATTTCTCTTCTCCTGCTGAGTTTAGGCTTTATTTGCTGTTTTTTCTCTAGCTCCCTTAGGTGTAGGGTTAGGTTGTGAATTGAAGACATTTCTTGTTTCATGAGAAACGCTTGTATTGCTATATACTTTCCTCCTAGGACTGCCTTGCTGCATCCGAAAGATTTTGAACAGTTGTGTTTTCATTTTCATTGGTTTCCATGAATTTTTTTAATTCTTCTTTAATTTCCTGGTTGACCCATTCATTCTTTAGTAGGATGCTCTTTAGCCTCCATGTATTTGAGTACTTTCTGACTTTCCTCTTGGGATTCAGTTCTAGTTTCAAAGCACTGTGGTCTGAAAATATGCAGGGAATAATTCCAATCTTTTGGTACTGGTGGAGACCTGATTTGTGACCTAGGATGTGATCTATTCTGGAGAATGTTCCATGGGCACTAGAGAAGAATGTGTATTCCATTGCTTTGGGATGGAATGTTCTGAATATGTCTGTGAAGTCCATTTGATCCAGTGTGTCATTGTTGATCTTTTGCTTAGATGATCTGTCCATTTCAGTTAGGGGGGTGTTAATGTCTCCCACTATTATTGTATTGTTGTCAATGTGTTTCTTTGCTTTTGTTATTAATTGCCTTAGATAATTGGCTGCTCCCACGTTAGGGGCATAGATATTTACAATTGTTAGATCTTCTTGTTGGATAGACCCTTTAAGTAGGATATAGTGTCCTTCCTCATCTCTTATTACACTCTTTGTTTTAAAATCTAATTTGTCTGACATAAGGATTGCCACCCCAGCTTTCTTTTGGTGTCCATTAGCATGGTAAATGGTTTTCCACCCCCTCACTTTCAATCTGGGGGTGTCTTTGGGTCTAAAATAAGTCTCTTGCAATCAGCATATGGATGGGTCTTGTTTTTTAATCCAATCTGATAGCTCGTGTCTTTTGATTGGGGCATTTAGCCCATTTACATTCAGGGTAACTATTGAAAGACAGAAATTTAGTGCCATTGTATTGCCTGTAAGGTGACTGTTACTGTATACTGTCTGTGTTCCTTTATGGTCTGTGCTGCTTTTAGGCTCTCTCTTTGCTTAGAGGACCCCTTTCAATATTTCTTGGAGGGCTGGTTCCGTGTTTGCAAATTCCTTTAGTTTTTGTTTGTCCTGGAAGCTTTTTATCTCTCCTTCAATTTTCAATGACAGCCTAGCTGGATATAGTACTCTTGGCTGCATATTGTTCTCCTTTAGTTCTCTAAATTTATCATGCCATTCCTTTCTGGCCTGCCAGGTCTCTGTGGATAGGTCTGTTGCCAATCTAATATTTCTACCGTTATAGGTTACATATTTTTTCTCCCAAGCTGCTTTCAGGATTTTCTCTTTGTCTCTGAGACTCGTAAGTTTTACTATTAGATGTCGGGGTGTGGACCTATTTTTACTGATTTTGAGAGGGGTTCTCTGTGCCTCTCGGATTTTGATGCCTGTTTCCTTCCCCACATTAGGGAAGTTCTCTGGTATAATTTGTTCCAATATACCTTCTGCCCCTCTCTCTCTTTCTTCTTCTTCTGGGATCCCAATTATTCTAATGTTGTTTCATCTTATGGTATTGCTTATCTCTCGAATTCTGCCCTCGTGATCCAGTAGTTGTTTATCTCTCTTTTTCTCAGCCTCTTCATTTTCCATCATTTGGTCTTCTATATCGCTGATTCTCTCTTCTGCCTCATTTATCCTAACAGTTAGTGCCCCCATTTTTGATTGCACCTCATTAATAGCCTTTTTGATTTCGACTTGGTTAGATTGTAGTTCTTTCATTTCTCCAGAAAGTGTTTCTCTAATACCTTCCATGCTTTTTTCAAGCCCAACTAGTATTTTGAAAATCATGATTCTGAATTTTAGGTCCGACATCGTACTAATGTCCGTATTGAGTAGGTCCCTGGCAGATGGTACTACCTCTTGTTCTTTTTGTTGAGATGATTTTTTCCATCTTGTCACTTTGTCCAGAGGAGAAGAGATGAATGAGAGAACAAAATGCTAACAGGGTAACAACATCCCCAGAAAATATACTCTAAACAAATCAGAAAAGACCTGAAACCAGGGGAAAAGAAAGGGAAAGAAATAAAAAAAGAGAAAAAAAAAAGATAAAAACAAACAAAAACAGAAGAAAACAAAACAAAACAGAATATGATCAAATATGATCAGGCTAGTGCATAGATCAGTGCCACACACTAGATTTTGGGTATATTTTGGTCTTTAGAAGAAAGTGCCTCCTAAAATTTTAAAGAAAGAAAGACTTAAATATGTACAAAATAAGCATTGATACGATGAAGGGATGGAATATGACTGTAAAGATGAAAATTATAAAAAAATTTTAAAAAGGAATTGATAAGAAGGTGTTTGAAAAAAGAAAGAAGAGGATTAAAAAAAAAGAAAGAAAAAAAAGGGGGGAGAGAATGTGATCAGGCAGGAGACTAGAACAAAGCCCTACACTAGAGATTTAGGGTATATTTTGATCTGTTAGAAGAAACTGTATTTCACAATTTTAAAGAGAGAACAACTTATATATATATGCCAAAAATAAAGGTAACTACTATGAAGGGATAGAATATGACTCTAAAAATGAAAAATAAAATTTATTTTTAAAAAGGGATTTATAAGATGTTGGTTGAAAAAGGGAAAAAGAAAAATTAAAGGAAAAAGACAGTTTAAAAAAATTAACTTTGAAAGACTAACGAATCATGGTAAAAAAGCCATGAATTCTATGTGCAGTAGTCCCCTAGCGCTGGAGTTCTCCCGTTCTTGATCAGTAAACTTGGTCTTGGCTTCCTGGCTGTTCATGCTGATCTTCTGGGGGAGGGGCCTGTTGCTGTGGTTCCCAAATGTCTTTGCGGAAGCGGAATTGCCCCGCCCTTTCCTGGTCTGGGCTAAGCAAGCTGCTCGGGTTTGCTCTTGGGGAGCTTTTGTTCCCTGCAAGCTCTCGGTACAGCTTTGGTGGACGAGAGTGAAAATGGTGGCCTCCCAATCTCCTCCCAGGAGGAGCCGAGAACTCGGGGCCCTGCCCCTCAGTGCGCCCCCAGAGAAAAGCTGTCACTCCCATCTCCCTGGTCTCCGGCAGCACTCCGTGCTCACCCGGCCTGTGACCGAGCGTTTCTATCTCTGGCACCCGACCCGTGTGGAGTCTCCAAACCCAGCAGATCCCTGAGATGCGCTCCCACGCCGCTCCTCCCGGGGGAGAAAGGGGAGTCTCCCGGGATCTCTCACTTGTTGGGTCCCTGATGGAGGAGCAGTGGCCCGACTGTGTCGCCGATCACAGTTTAGGGCAACCCCGAGCTGAGAGCCCACGCCTCGGCTCCATCTCTGCAGCCGGCTTCCCTGCTCCGATACCTGGGAGCTCTGCCACACTCAGGCACCCCCAGTCTTCCTGGGACCCCGAGGGTCCTGAGAGCACGCTGTCCTGCAAGGGTTCCACCTCCCGCTTAGCCACTGGAGCGACGTCCCTCAGCGGAGCCGACTTCTAAAAGTTCCGATTTTGTGCTCCGCGGCTCTAGCACTTGCCAGAAGCGGCCGATGGGGGCCCCCTCTCCCGCCGTCTATCCTCCCGAATATCGCCTCAGATTCATTTCTCCGCACGTCCTACCTTCCAGTAAGCGGTTGCTTCTCTGTTCAGAGAGTTGTTGCTACTCTCTTCTTCGATCTTCTGTTGAGTTCGTAGGTGTTCAGAATGGTTTGGTCCCTATCCAGCTGAATTCCTAAGACCAGATGAAATCCAGGTCTCCTACTCCTCCACCATCTTGCTCCCTTCCCCGACAATTCATTTTTAATAAAATACTACACAGGACTGTTTTGTTTTGTTTTGTTTTTCTGGAAACCGATGTACTAAAAGTTCTTTTTACAAGACTCATTGAAGTCTTATGCCTCACAAGTACAGTTGCTGCCACCTCCCACCTAACCAGCCAATCCTGCTGGAATTCCCGGCGGGGGTCAGGGGTGGGAGGGGCGTGGAGGGTGGTGGACAGAGGCCAGCCCAGCTCATCCTCTTTGGGAACTTTACTTTGAGAACACTTTCCCTACAAATTTCGCTACAACATTTCACGTTGAGGCAAAGCATCCCATTTTTTATGATTTCAAAGCCTTTATAAAAATTAAAAGCAGCTGCTCCCAGTAAAATATCTGGTCTTGCCTTTGGTGGGTATAAATATGCACAATGACCTCATCTCTCCTTAGGTACTACACTTTGCCTCAACACAGCGGAGGCAGGGGCCAAGTGCCTCCTGCAGACCGCTCCCCACAAATAGCCTTTTCTTCATGCTCAAAGGAATCATTTGGATACTTCTCATCTGAAGCTCTTTCCTTTTGAAGTATCTTTGAAGCATTTCATCTCCTTTTGCCTTTCTTTTTGATAAACCTTTCCTTCTTAAACTTCCAGAGACATCCCAATTTTTAGGGTAAACTCTTGGGTGATAAGGCAATTTTAAGGGACGCTGTCTGATTAGACACACCCAGCAAGGACCCTCTCACTTCATTGACGTCTTGGATGGATCTTACCCCGTTTGAGAACAAACGGTCATGGAAAGTAAAAATAACGGAAGAGGAAATGAACGATGATTCTGGATTTTTTTTTTTTTACTTGAAAGAAAGTCAAATTAATACACCCAAAGTTTAGTAAAATGCTTTCATTGTTTCCACATTATTTTTGGAAACTTGAGTTCTCCTAGGGCCTGCGAGGTTCACTACGGAGACTGCGAACTTCCACAGAGGAACCGGCAGCAACATGGCAGGCTGTTTCCGCTTTCCTGCAGCCACCTCCCCAGCTCTTTGCCTCTGGTGTTTCCTCCACTGTGGGGGCTGCAGGCCACGCACAACCAGGAGACGAGGCTCCCCACGCCCGAGTCCCCTTCTCTGAGGTCTGGGGCAATTACCTCTGCAGGCATTAAGTCAAGGTGCCTTGCCACTGCTTAGTGGGGTGTAGGTGGGGGGACTGGAACGCCTGCTGGGACAGTCTCAGCTCTCTCTCCAGATATTTTATTCTGTTAACCAGAATGACACGAGATGGGAGAAAGTTGCCCTGATTCATACCAGGTGCACAGAGCCGAGGGGCCTGATGGGGGTTCCTGTGCCCCAGACCCCAGCTCTGCACAGGACGGTGCCCCTTATCCAGCCTGGTTCTCCAGCTTCCCCGCTGAGTATGTAAGCCCGTGGAACCTGCTCCCACTAGATCCCTCTCCTGCAGAACCGGAGTTTGTGATGACCTGATTAAATGATTCCTTCCCACCTGGGAAAAGACAGCTGGAAGCCCTCTAGGCCACCTCCAGGCGCCTCATCTCCACCCACTGCCAGAGAGGTTGCAGGCGCCTGCCTTGCAGGATGCCTAGATGGGCCCCCAACCCGGGGCAGGCCGAGCTGCCTCAGTTCTGTCCTGGCTGCACGTAAGCGGGAAGTGCGTGTGCTCTGGGCGCAGGCAGTCCAGTTTGAACCCAGCTCTGTTACTGCTGTGTGACCTCGGGGTGCTACCTAAACCCTGTGTGCCTCAGTTTCCTCCTCTGTGAAATGCAGCTGATGATCTTAATTATCTCTAAGGCTTGTTTTAAGATTTATGTATTTTAGGGTCAGAGCAGATGGAGAGGGAGAGAGAATCTCAAGCAGATTCCCGCTGAGCTGTAGCCTGATGAGGGGCTCCATCTCACAACCCTAAGATCATGACCTGAGTCGAAATCAAGAGCTGGACACTCAACCGACGGAGCCACCCAGGTGCCCCTCTCAAAGGCTTGTTTTAAAGACTGGTGACAACACACATAAAGCACAGAGTGCAGAGCTGGCCCAATACTCACTCCCTAAGCATCGGTAGCTTTATTCTCACTCTTCTCACTGTTATTACTATCATGATTCCTGCTGTCCCCTTCAGCCTGCAAGTTCCCTCTGGTTCAGGCTGTGGCCCTTGGTTTATAGATCAAAGACCGATTCGGCCAGCTCCTTGAGAGCTGATCCCTCTCCCAGGGACAGACTCAGATAAGTCAAGCTTTTACAGTGGAAGAGCAAGACCCGAATGCCAACGTTTTAGCTATGGTAATTCAGCTCTGTAATTTTGTGGGTAAGAACCCAGATTGAAGTCAAACCACCCGGAGTTCAAATCCCAGCTCTGCCACTTGCTAGCTGCGGATGAAGGGGAGACACAACCTCTCTAAATGCTCCCTGGATTCCCAAATCTGGGTTATCAGAACTTGTGGGGTTGAAGTAAGGATCAGCACAAGCTAATGCACACAAAAGGTTTCATAGGGAGCCCAGCACCTAGTAAGTATTCAATAAAGGGCATCAAAACGCCCTGTAATTATCACGGTAATTGGAAAATTTCACCTCTGCATGACCAAGCTTTCTCTCACCACAGACGCTAAATCATATTCAGAATATCACTTGTTGGATTTTACAATGGAAAGTAACTCTGACCGAGAAGAGAAGGCGTACAGTCCCCATGACTTCTGCATTATCTCCCAGCAGACAGACCCACGGGGGCGTCAGAAATAATCAGCAGTACCCTGGGGATCCTGGAAAAGCTAGGGGTACTGAAGAGTTAATGTCATCAGGCTCAGAAGATGCATCAGCCTTACATGACAGGCTTTGTCACTCTGGGCAGAAGTGGCTCCAAAGGCTAAGTTCTCCTTACCCCTCACAGAGGCTCTGAAGGAAACTTCCAGTGTTTGCCAGTAGGATTCCTGCTTAGCTCTGCTTCCCTGACAGAGCAAAACTTTGAATTGCACAAACTCTCCTTAGATACGTTAATAGATTCAATCAGGCGCCAGCTGAGCCAGTCTCCTGCCAGCGTCCTCAGCGGGCTGTGGTGTTCTGTTTCTGAGGCCAACTTAGGCCAGTATTGCTAAATTCTGGGGGATGAGAACGGTGCCTCAATCTGGCCTCCCAACACTGTTCACACCTGAACACATAGGACAGTGTAAGTGTGCTTGGATCACTTAAACTTCTAACGTGGCTTGTGGAACTGTACTCTGTTTTAAACATTACATCATGTTTCTGCACAGAGAAATAGCACCAGCTTCAAATACGGGGTGTCCTGCTATGTGGCAGTCACTGTGGGAAGCAATTCACATAGGATATCTTTTCCTTTTTTAAGAGAGGGAGAGAGAGAGAAAGAGAGAGGGAGAGGAGGGGCAGAGGGAGAGCGAGAGAGACAATCTTAAGCAGACTCTGCACCCAGCATGGAGCCCAACACAGGGCTCCATCCCACGACCCTGAGATCCTGACGTGAGCTGAAATCAAGACTTGGACGCTTAACCGACTAAGCCACCCGGGCGCCCCACCTCTTATTTAACCTTAAACTTTAATTCATGTGCAACACCACTAAACAATATAAAGGAATAAGCTATTAGTGCATGCAAACTCTTGCAGGAGATTCAAGGGAATTATGCTGAATCATACAAGTCAATCTCAAAAGTTCACATACTGTATGATTCCATTTATAGAACATTCTTGAAACGACAAGATTATAGAGATTATAGAGACAGAAAACAGGTTAGTGGTTGCCAGGGTCTGGTTGGGGGGAGTGCAGTCTGGGTTCTAACGGAGTAGCATGAGGGGTCCTTGGGTGGGAAGCTTTCTATCTCGACTGTGCTGGGGGGTCACAGGAATCGACACATGGGATAAAATCACATAGGATGACATGCACACACACAGTTGAGTTAAGTAAGAATAAAGCTGGTTGACTGTATTAATGTCAGTATCTTTGGCTTATGTTGCACTACATAGCCTTTCAAGATGTTACCACTGGGGGAAGCTGAAGGAAGGGAAGGATTTCTCTGTATTATTTTAACAACTGCACAGGAATCTACGTAATTACTGGGGGATGGCAGTACACAGTGGTGTTTCAGAGTATTTCAGAGCCAGAGCGTCCGTCTGAATGCCCGCTCTGCAATGTACCATTTGTGTGATCTGCTATTTGACCTTCCGGAACCTCAGACCTTCAGGTCCACGTCGAAGGTGATGGAAGTGCCTATCCCAGAGGAAAGTTTTTGTTTTGATTTCCTTAAGTTAACCAGGGTCAGTTTCTGCTTCCTACTAAAAAAAAAAAAAGTTTTGACTGATACATAGGATATTATTTTATAAGAGGCACCAAGTGACTAAGATGATAAATTTTATCATCTGGTTAAAGGTATAAATGACTAATCTGCAGCAAGAAAAATCTTTTACAGAAAAACTATATAAAACACACACAAAGAAAAGCTGAATTTTACATAAATAGCTTAGTTTTTCAAGATAGAGAACTACCAAGGATGGAAGACCCAAGGTCCCAGAGAAAAGTAAAACACAGGTAGAGAAGGCCAATATTCTACAATGTTCTCACCTTGAGGTTCTCGCTAGTAGGCCAGCAGTGTGGACAGGGGGCTGAGAACACAGACAGAAAGCCAGCAGGAAGTGGGGGCTGGGCAGAGCGCACAGAGCCAGAGACAGGCTGGTGTTACATGTGGGATGCAGGTGGAGACAAAGGGAGCGCGGACAGTTCAACCTTTTGTTCTGACGCTCCCCGGAGACATCTGCTGACTGCTAAGTGGGGATCGCAAATGCCTAAGAAGACAAGCAGAAAGTGTCCTCGATGCCAGAGAAACAGCACCCTTCCAGCCACCCTGTGCAGCTGAGATGAGCGCAGACTAGTCCCGGAAAGGGGCAAACAGGGGTCCTGGAATGGTAAGAGAAATTCCAGCTGGCGTGAGGTGCCCCTCCCTGACACAACTGTCCACTGCAAGCTAAAATAAACGTGACGTTCCTTTCTGGAGGTTGTAATAACATACAGAGGCTCTACTCCAGTATTCAATCAGAAACTTTTTAAAAACAGCATTCATACTATGTGTAAGACACAAAGAAAACACGAACAATGGAAACAGAGCCACCAGTGATCTATACATTGCAGTCATAATGCATGGATTTGGAAACAACTACAATGCATTCGGGAAAATAACAAAGAATTTTAGTGGAGAATTAGAACCTAGAAAGTGCTTGCAAATGGGCATTCTGGAACTCAAAAAGGCAGTACCTGAAGTTACATTTTTGAATAGATAGATGAGTCTGGCTACAGACCCATCACGGGTGAGAACGGAGAGTAAGTAAGTGGTTGGGATGGGGACCATGCCCAGACTGACGTGAGAACAGGGACACAAGCCGAAATCACACACGTGATTGGAAGATTAAGCGTACATCTCCCTAGAGTCTCAGCGGGATGAAGTAGGCAATCAGAGACAAACCCCAATTTTAAGAATTAATGGAAGAATATTCCAAAACTGATACAAAATACAGAGTCATCTGTCAAAAATTTTATGAACCCTAAGAATGCAAATTTTTTAAAAGCCACAGCCAGGGACATCTTAATGAAAGCACTGAAAATCTAGGACAGGGGCGCCTGGGCGGCTCAGTTGGTTAAGTGTCTGACTCTTGATCTCGGCTCAGGTCATAATCTCAGGATCGTGAGTTCAAGTCCCGCACTGGGCTCCACGCTGGGCATGGAGCCTACAAGACAGAAAGAAAGAAAAGGAGGGAAGAAGGGAGGAAATCGAGGACAAAGAGAAAAGCTTAAAAGCAACCAGACAAAATAAACCACCTTATTTCATAGAAGTAACAACAAGATTGACAAGCCAGGGTAAATTAAAAGAAAGCCAAGATTCTCAAAACAAAGAGCAAGGCTGCCAGGAGCTAAGAGGCCTTACCTTCACGGCAGCAAACGGGGACAGTAACAGCTGACATCGGAGACAGCGGAGTCCAGCAGAATAAGGAATGGCACCTTCAAAGGGGCTAAAAAAACAAGATCCAACCAAGCATCCTATGCCCAGTGAAACTGTATTTGAAGGTGAGGACCAAATAAAGACTTTTCCAAATAAATGCAAATCAGCAAAGGTATCTACAGGGAGATCAAAGTGATCCCATACAGACGTGCAGATTCAGGAAGAAGTGAGAACAAAAATAAATGTGTGACTACATGTGTCAATCTCAAGAGTTATTTAGACAACCTGCATATCATCACCATCATCATCCTGCTCTGTGGCATCTAAAATATATTTAGATATAAAGTATACAAGTAACACAGAAGGTGAGAGAGGCCAAACAGGCAAAGTATTGTACGGTAATTAAATCATCGGGGAAGCTGTGAAAGTGCTCATTAAGTTGAGCAGATACACTGTAATGACTCAAGGATACAGGTTAGAATATCTAGTCAGACCATGAAAATAGCAACAGAGTGCATAATAAGCTAAAAAGGGAGAATATAAAATAACAAAAACATGTTCATTAATATAAAAGAAAACAAGAGAGGAAAAAATAGAACATTAAAAGTGAACACACAACAGAGAAAACAAAATGTAAAACTGTAAATATAAATTCAAATATATTATTAGTACTTATATAAAATATGAATGGACTAAATACTGCAGTTAAAGAGAACAATGCCTGATTGGGTTTTTTCAGTCTATGCTGTAAAAGAGACCGGCTTTCTGCATATGGATGCCGGCAAGCTGGACATCAAAGCACAGGAAAAGATCCACGCACGCCAATCAAAAGAATGACAGCACACTATACTAATACTGTACAAAGTCATTTTAAAGAAAGAAGCATTACTAGAAATACACAGGGATCTCTTATGGTGGTAAAGGAATCTATCGCAAAGATGTGACAATGTGAAATGTGCATACACCTAATTAACATATATTCAAAATATGTACAGCATAAATTGATAGAAATAAAAGAGGAAACAAAAAAATCTACAATTGCTTTGATAGATTTTAACACACCTCTCTCAGGAAATAATAGAACAAGCAGACAAAATGCCAAAGAGGATACAGACACTTCTGGCAATGTGATTAACAAACTTGACCTAATTTGCATGAACACTGCAGCCAGCAACTGCAGAATCTGCATATTTTTCAAATATATAGGAGACATTTTACATGTACGTACATCAAAATGAAAATGTGTGGCACGCAGCTAAGCCATGTTTAAAATAAAATATATGGTCTTAAATGTACCTGGAAGAAAGAAAAACACTAAAACATCAATGGTCTGATCATCAATCTCAAGAAATTATATTTGAAAAACCAGAAAATTCCAAGAAGGAAAGGAATATAAAGGAAAAAGCAGAACATAATCAAACAAAAAACAAATGTATAATGTAAAAAAAGGGGAAACGAACAAAGCCAAAGTTTAGTATCTTGAGAAGACTAATAAAATTGGTAAATTCCCACAAAAATCGATCTAAAAAAACATAAAGAAGAAATAAATTACCAATATCAATAATATAAGAGATGATGTCTTTAGAGAACCTGCAGACTCTAAAAAATTAATCAGAGAATATTATGAATAACTTTACCCTGCAAGTATGGAAATTTACATGAAATTGATAATTTTCTTAAAAGCCAAAACTTTCCAAAATGGACAGAATAAGAAATAGAATTATGAGTAGCCCACGTCTCTTAAAGAACACATTAGGTCCAGAAAGTTTTATTGGTAAAAATGTTCCAAATGGTTAAGGCAGAAAGTGTCAATCTTACACAAGCTCTTCTAGAAAACAGGAAAAGAATACTTCCTAACACTTTCGTATAAGGCCAGAAAAACCTCAATAACAAAACCGAACACGGACATTATAGGAAAGGAAAATTCAGGCCAATCCCTCTTATGAACATAGATGTACAACACTTATCACGTATTAATAAATCTTTTCAGTAACATAAAGAGGATAATAAAAATAATGCATTGTGGCCAAGTTGAATTTATTCTAGAAAGGCAAAGTTGGTTTAACATTGAAAACAAATCTACATAATTCATCCTGCCATGACTTCTGGTGCCAACTACTCAGAGGTGGGCCAAATTTCACACGTTAGGGACAGTCTTCCACGGGTTGCCCTCACTCAGACAACAGCTGCATGTCCAACACACCCTGGGCCTCACTTATGCCCTGCAGGCTACAAATTCAGGAGTTCCCACAAACACCTTAAATCAGTAATTCACTGGAATGACTCAACGCAACTCTGGAAAGTGCTGCATTCACAATTACAGTTTTATTATAGCAAAAGAAGACAAATCAGAACTAACCAAAAGGAAGGACACATCAAGTGGAGCCTGAGAGGGTCTGAATGCAAAGTTTCTGATCTTCTCCCCATGGAGTCCCAAATACTGTTAGGCCCTTTAAGCTTCCATGTACAACAACGCTTCAGGGTATAGCCAATCTGGGAAGCTCACCCCAGCTTTCATGTCCAGAGTCCTAACTGGGGCTTGAACACACACTGCTTACTTGGCTGACATCTAGTCTCGCATGTGCCCGCAGGTTCCCCCAGTTCAAAACTGACATGAGGTGTCCTAAAGGTCCCATCATAAATCACACCGCTGGACTGTCCAGTGGCCAAAGCCCCCAGCAAACAAGGATATTCCTGTTGTGCAAGATCACCTCCCCAAAATCGAGGGCAAACCTCTCTTTGGGTCAGGTTAATTCTTCACTACTCGACCCCATTAGTAGAATGAAGGGGGAAAACATTATATACTTGTCTCGATGTATATTTGCTAAAATTCAACAATATTCATGACTTAGAAAAGATCTGGGGAATCTATGATTTCTGATTCAATGTTTAAAGAGCTTGGAAGTCACCACTCCATTCTAACAAGCAGTACAAAGTGGACCAGATTGAAACATTAACAACTCTTCTTGGATCTGAAAGACAGGGGAGGACACGGGGGCAAACTGCTGCCTCCAAGAATGCAGACAGACTGGTGACTACAGAGTCAAGGTTTCCAGAGCAAAGACTCATGGGCTCTGTGGGAACCAGCCCTGGAGTCGGAAAACCTCAACTGTAAGTAAGGAATTGCTGGAAGTTTGGTGTGGCCAAAAACCCGGGAAGGCCCAGCAATAGGGATACCCAGCCATGGTAGGCTCTGCACGTTTTTTACCTCCAGCACAACCAGACATTCACAATAA